>NC_060141.1:647811419-648119752 GCF_021461385.2 Schistocerca piceifrons | reverse complement strand
ATACACTCTCTGATTCGGAGCTCGCCAGACTTAATGTGTTTGTATAAGTCTTCAGTAATATTTGATGTCGTTTGTGCCATGTAGTAGCTGAACGCATCTTCTTTTTATGTACAGTTTTGACATTTATAAACATGTTTTTCTATCTACTCATTCTTGACCCATGGAAGTTACTTCCTGGTGTCGCAACACATGCCCTTCATCCTCTCCTTTCTTCTACTCATTGTTTCCCTATGTTTGATAAAAGTAGATCCTTTTAGCGAGAAGTACCCTGTTTTACGCCGCTTCTTATATCCTTTTTGTTTCACCCACCATGCGTTATTTTGCTTCCGAGATACAGAATTGCCTTATTTCATGTACTTCTCTTTTATTTGATGTTAAGTTTATCGGTAATCTCATTCCCGATTCGCACTACTTCGATCTTTCTGTGGTTTACTCTCAGTTAGTATTCTGTGGTCATTAGACGCTTAATTGCATTTAACAGGTCTTGGAATTCTTCCTCGCCTTCACTGAGAGTAGGATGTACTGTTTACAAGTGTCACAATAAACTCCACCTATTATACAGTACTCAGAAAAAATGAATAATTGTATGCAAATCAGAAAAGACATTAAATTTGGTGATATAGGCATAGAGAAAACAGCGTTTCCAATTTCAAATGCCCTTTATAGAACATTTAATGTTTCTACATACTGAAAGTAGTGGTACCGAAAAATAGCTTGCGAGGTTGTATCATTATTTCACTTATCCATTTTTCATTGAAAGAATTTACATCTGGTTTGCAAGACATCAGTTATTTGTACCATGAAAAGGAAGAACAATGCTGTGGGTTGTTAATTTTAGTGCATTTTGCTTCCATGATGCTTCGTGAGTTGCAGCGTATATATTGTCGATAGTTCGTTCACACGCTACGTCGACCACTCCGAGGCAGGTCATTTGCACTTAGTGATCCGTGGAAATGAAATGCGAATTCACCATACTTCATCATGATACTTCCTTCGCCGCAAACGATTTCAGACGAATGTTAGCACAACACGTAGAATAGTTCAAAAGAACAACGCAGGTGGATCCTGCAGTAATTATGGATTTATTTGCCTTGGCAATGTCAGGACCATCAGTCTTTCCTAAATCTTACCCGGCATTCTCAGTATTTTACATTTCATTAATTGCTACACACATTTTTAAGCTATCTTAAAAATAATGTGAAATGCAACACACAGAAGTGGCAATAGCAGAAATAGTGGGAAACGATAGTGGCTTTATTCCAAAAATACACTTTATATTAACCACGAAATTTAGAACAAGACATTATAGAGGCATGTCGATTTAAGCTATCGCCACTGTCAACAATGGACTTAAGGAAAGGCGCAGGAAACGGAGTGACAAAGAAACATGACAGAACACAAATAAGGAAGAGGGTGGGGAGGGGAGAAAATTGCATGAGTAAGGAACAGAAACGGAGAGAAATTTAATTGGTAGAAAGTGACAGCATTTGTTTAACGAGAGAAAAGTAACGAAGTTAAGAAAAGTGCCCCAGTTGGTCACGCAGACGAAATTTTCAGATGTAACGCAAACAAGGACCCGTGGCTGTAGTCGTTTAGAGTTTTCACCACTCTTGCCATGATCAGTGGAATCGCAGTAATCGGGGTTCGCAGGAATAAGCGATTGCTTAATTCCACGTCTTGTGGACGTATGCCCTGGAACTTAGGGAGGGCATAAGTCTTCATGCGTGTGTGTGGCAACACCATTTTCTGTTCCCATCAGTTACTCATCTGAAGTTAAAGTTGTTGATAGTTCTCTGATACTGCTTTGGGATGGCATCTATAGAAATAGGAAGCAGTTGTTAACGGGAATCATTACATTAGTTTATTATGTAATACGGAAATTACTTCGTATTTATTCGCGTTCACCCGCGGGTTTGCGTCCGCTGGACACCGAAGACAATTACGGTAGACCTGGACGACGGAAGTATCGATACCTACTCATCTGACATATAAACTGGAGACCATAGGCACAGAAAGAATACTTGCAGGAGGACAGAACAGATGAGATACCATCGACTTTCAAGAAGGCACTCTCCAGACATGTATTTCGACGAGGACTTTTCATTCCCACAGACATATCGTTGCTTTCAGTTACTCAAGTTGGTTTCAGACCGATTCATCGCCAAATCTAAAGATTTTGGCCGCTCATAATTTTCTAAGCAGGTGCCAAACTAGACTGCATCCATTGCTTTGCTAAATACTGGTATCAATGTTGAGCCGCCGCAGTTGTATATGGAATACTCTACGTCGTTATTTATCGTAATTACTACAGGGTTTGTGCTGTGGTTTTTACAAAAATCAGACTGATAATTTTTATATAATTTGAATTTATTCAAGTATTCAGTGAGTTGATTGTGGGCTTGCGAACCATTAAGTACCATGCATATGAAGTTTTTCTTAATGGATTTGCTCAGCGCTGTCACGTAATAACGGAAAGGTCTTCCTTATAGGAAATAATGCAAGTCAAATACAATTCTTAAAAGAAACAACAGAGAAGAAAGGACTAAAACTTCAGTTTAAGAAGAGTATAAGCAACACTGATGTAACAGATCGAACGTGGACTACACTGAGGTCAGAAAAGGCATGGTATATGTCCTAACATCGTGTCGGACATCGTTTTGCCAGGCGTAGTCCGGCAGCTCGACGTGGCATGGACTCAACAAATCCCTGGAACTCCGCTGCATAAGTACTGAGCCATGCTGTCTTTTATAGCCGTCCATAATTGCGAAGATATTGCCGGTGCAAGATTTTGTGCACGAACTGACCGCTCGATTATGTGCCATAAAGTATAGACGGGATTCATGTCGGGCTATGTGGGTGGCCAAACCAATGGCGAAAAGTTGTCGCCTGGTGACATGGAACAGTGTCATGAAATCCGTGAATGGCTGCAGATCGTCTCAGAGTAGCCAAACATAACCATTTCCAGTCAGTGATTGGTTCAGCTGGACTAGAGGACCCAGGTAATTCCATGGAAACATAGCTCACACCATTATGGAGGCATAACCAGCTTGCACAGTTTCTTGTTACAATCTCTTCGTGGGGTCTGCACCACACTTGGACACAGCCCTTACCAACTGAAATCGGGACCCACCTGACCAGGCCACGAGCCACGATTTTCCAGTCGCCTAGGGTCCAACCGATAATGTCACGAGCCAAGGAGATGCACTGCAGGTGTTGTTAACAGAGGCATTCGCGTCCTGCTGCCGTAGCCCATTAACGCCAAATTTTGCCGTTCTAGAGGATACCTTCGTCGTTTACTCCACATTGATTTCTGTGGTTATTTCATGCAGTGTTGCTTACGACTGACAACTCCACCCGATGGCCCTCCTCTCGGTCGGTAAGTGAAGACCGTCGATCACTGTATTGTCTGTGGTGAGTGCCTGAAATTGTGTACACTCACGCCAATGGTATCTGGGACTGTTGAATTTCCTAACGATTGCCGAAACGGAATGTCCCATGCGTGTAACTCCAACTACAATTCTGCGTTCAAAGTCTGTTATTTCCCGTCGTGTGGCCATAATTAAGTCGGAAACCTTTTCACATGAATAAGTTCAGTACAAATGAGAGCTCCGCCAATGCACTGCCTTTTCATACCTTGTTTACGCGATGCTACCGCCATCTGTATATATGCGTATTGCTATGCTATGACTTCTGTCACCTTAGTGTTTGAAGACAACGAAGGATGACATCAAAAGAAAATAAAAGTTTAAGTACATAGATACATTCTTGCTCCCAACATCAGTGAGAAGACAGCAATCGAAGGAAGAGCCAGGAAGATGGAGACAGCATTGAGAATACATCGTAACACGTAACATTCCATATCCCCATTTTTGTCACACCAAATTACGTCATTACAGTATCGGTACCGGAGTCATACCTGAAAGTTTATATGACATGGAGACAACTATCGGAAGGAGGCTCTTTCAAAAGTAGGGGGAAAAAAAAAAGAAGTAAGTTTCTGGGTCCGAGAAAATTAACAGCAGATAAGCTTTCATTTCACTTCGGATCCATCAAGGAATTGCATGACAATTTGAAAACATCTCAACCACGATGGCTTGGTTTCCTATGGGTGCATTTAAAGAATTAAACAAGAAAGGGTTGCAATAAAGATATTAACTTTCAAGAACAACAGACGCAAAGGTAAGGACATAGTGAAGTGTGGTGCCTGCAATAAACGATAGGCAAGAGTAAGATCTTAAGAGCAGTAGTGCGTAGGTGGGGCGTTCATCTGACGCGATAGGAAGAACAAGCAAGTTTTCGCGGATGAATAGTGAGAAAGAGTTCGTCGAAGAACAGGTAACTGGAGAAGGTAATTATGTGATGGCAGCCCGTGGGCGTGTGCAACGATAGTATAAAAAATCTGATAATCTTTCGGGAGTTTAGATCAGTTTATTAAAATACAGGGTGATTCAAAAAGAATACCACAACTTTAGGAATTTAAAACTCTGCAACGACAAAAGGCAGAGCTAAGCACTATCTGTCGGCGAATTAAGGGAGCTATAAAGTTTCATTTAGTTGTACATTTGTTCGCTTGAGGCGCTGTTGACTAGGCGTCAGCGTCAGTTGATGCTAAGATGGCGACCGCTCAACAGAAAGCTTTTTGTGTTATTGAGTACGGCAGAAGTGAATCGACGACAGTTGTTCAGCGTGCATTTCGAACGAAGTATGGTGTTAAACCTCCTGATAGGTGGTGTATTAAACGTTGGTATAAACAGTTTACAGAGAATGGGTGTTTGTGCAAAGGGAAAAGTTCTGGACGGCCGAGAACGAGTGATGAAAATGTAGCACGCATCCAGCAAGCATTTGTTCGCAGCCCAGGAAAATCGACTCTCAGAGCTAGCAGAGAGCTGCAAATTCCACAATCATCTGTATGGAGAGTCCTACGGGCACTTATGTGTCCGTAACTACCTGAACGTCAACTAACCGAGGCGATGGATCGGCCGCCAGGCAGCCCGTGACAGAGCACTTCATCACTGGCCTCCAAGAAGCCCTGATCTTACCCCCTGCGATTTTTTCTTATGGGGGTATGTTAAGGATATGGCGTTTCGGCCACCTCTCCCAGCCACCATTGATGATTTGAAACGAGAAATAACAGCAGCTATCCAAACTGTTACGCCTGATATGCTACAGAAAGTGTGGAACGAGTTGGAGTATCGGGTTGATATTGCTCGTGTGTCTGGAGGGGGCCATATTGAACATCTCTGAACTTGTTTTTGAGTGAAAAAAAACCTTTTTAAATACTCTTTGTAATGATGTATAACAGAAGGTTATATTATGTTTCTTTCATTAAATACACATTTTTAAAGTTGTGGTATTCTTTTTGAATCACCCTGTAGAATACAATAACTTAAACTAAGGGTGATTTTGTTCTAAGAGCAGCTGCAGAGTTTGAAAACACCTACTCTGCAGGCGATTTCGGATTTCATGATTTCAGGTAATTCCAGATTTTAAGAGAATCAGAGAAGACATGGTAGTGGCATTTCTAGTGAAATCAAATAAGATTCTAAACCCGCCATTTGCTACTGGATACTGATGCTGTAATTACGAATATTCCGCTGATATTGACAATGCGTGAGTGGAAAATAAATCAGAATTATCTTTAACAGAATTGTGTACTAGGTGATGGGGATGGGAAGGGGGATAGGAAGAATAAATCAAGTGCTATAGATTGTCATTTGCTTATGGATTCACTCACACCGATCAGGAAGAAACTCATAGATAGTCTGAATAATATGAATTTAATGAAGACGTATTCTGAGGCATAGTCATATTTATTAATACATCCACGACAAGACCAGCAATAGGAGTGGAAACATTGAGCTTGTTTTGCGTGTATAGAGTGGGAAAGATGTGCGATCTATCTGAGTTTGACCGAGAGTAGATTGTGATTGCCTGGAGGCTGTGCACGAGCATTTCGGAAACTGCACGACTTGTCGGGTGTTAGAGGAGTGCTGTGGTGAGTGTCTTCACCACGTGGCGAAACCAAGGTGAAACCGATTCCAGAAGTCGTGGGGTTGGGCGGCGTAGACTGGGCAGACTGGTAAAATAGGACAGGCGGCGAACTGTGACTGAAGTAACATCAGACTTTAATGCTGGGTCGAGTACAAATGTGTCTGAATACAGAGGGCACCGAACACTCCGAACGATGGGCCTTCGCAGTCGACGACCCATGCATGTCCCAATGTTAACACCACGACATCGGCAACTACGACTGAAATGGACATGTGACCATCGGCACTGGACGTTGGCACAGTGGCAGAGCGTTGCATGGTCTGACGAACCCCAATACATTCTTCATCATGACACTTGTACTGCGGGACGGAGACAAACTGGTGGCGGCTCCATTATGCTCTGGGGAAATTTCACATGGGCATCCATGCATCCAGTAGAGCTCGTGCAAGGCATCATGACGGCCAAGGAGTATCGTACACTGGTTTCAAACCGCGTACAACCCTTCATGACGATCACGTTTCCCGACGACACTGACATTTTTCAGCAAGAGAAAGCGTCCATGTCCCAAGACCAGGAGTGTGATGGAGTGGTTCGAGGAATACAGTGGCGAGTTGCAATTGACGTGTTGCCCCCCAGCTCGCTAGACAGGAACCCGGTCGAACACATCTGGGATGTGATTCAACGTGACAACAGACCTCATCGTCCCTCTCATCGGAATTCACCAGATTTACGTGACTCCCTCCAGCGACCTAACAGGGCCTCATTGTTACCATGTATCGACGCGTCGCCGCTGATATCCGTGCCAAAGGTGGACATACAGACTATTAGGTAGGTGGCCAAGTGCATGTCATTGCGGATCTTCGTAGCATTTGGCTCGTTGTGGGATGAACATACCCCTGCCCACACAATTTGCTTTAGCGATAGGCAATTAACTGCCTGTGAATTAGACGTTAAAATTCACCAATATAAACAAAGAAATGCCGTTTTTATTCGTATTTTAATTAGCTCTATGTGTAAGCCACGTCAGCACTTGCTGAGGTTGTTTACTTGAAAGTGGGATAGGTTAAGAAACCCTTTGTCTCTGTTAATAGTTGTTGTAATAGACAAAATATTGGTGTCTTTCATGTAGACGAGACAACTAACAATATATAAGTATTTTGCGTAAGTGTTAACATATGTTAATAATTTCTAACGTACATCTAAGACGCTCACTTCCCTCGAAATGGATCTGTAGTCCGTACAAATGCAGTGGGCAGAGCTCTTTCTTTGATGTAAGTTCTGTGACGGTTGCCGATTCAGGTAAGTACATCCTTGGAACCGAATCCTTTGTTATGTGAAGGGTAACAGGGACAAAGGAAGCCTTGAATGAAGCGATTGTTATGTATTTCACCGTATTCATAGTAGATGTTCTTATCGAACCCGAGACAATGAAGCGATTGGAATATATAATAAGAAAGTCCGTCTAATATCTTTTCAGTAGCGTTTTTCGTAATCAGTGGAGCCCTGTTGATACTGTACTTTGAAAATGTGCATTTAAGAAGTAAGACGTACTTCGATGTTAAGTCATAGATTATAATACTGTTTTGGGAGTGCAGTGACGCATGTGGCAGCAATGCAGCGGCGATAGCAATGCTTTCAGCTGCCATAGCGCCTAGTTAACGTTTTTGCAGTATATTCGTCCAAAGAAGTAATGTAGCTACAGATTAATAGTAGATTTCTTAACATGTGCAATTCGAAGGCAGAATTGGCGAAGAAACTGACTGAGAAAGTGACAAAATACAACCACCTTAGTCACGCGTGCAATTTGCTCGCTTCGCTTCGTCTCTGTAATTGGAACTTTCACCCGTCATTACGGAGTGGATTTCCCTTGGCCTTGCTTTGCTCCGTGGGCACGGTAATTGCAGTTTTCAAAGTGAAACAGGTTACTGTATCACTTTCCGAACAAACATGCGCTGCTATGAGCTCTCTTCAGGCTCTTGCACACAATTTCCACTTTGTTATTACAAACTGGAATATCGTAACGGATTTTTTTAATCAAATGGCTCTGAGCACTATGGGACTTAACTGCTGTGGTCATCAGTCCCCTTGAACTTAGAGCTACTTAAACCTAACTACCCTAAGGACATCACACACATCCATGCCCGAGGCAGGATTCGAACCTGCGACGTAGTGGTCGCGCGGTTCCAGACGGCAGCGCCTAGAACCGTTCGGCCACTCCGGCCGGCGATTTTTTTTTTAATCGCTCGCTCGATCCATATATCTTAGTGAATTATTTAGCAACAGTTAGTTCCCTATGCTTCATATATTTCGTAACGCTTGTTACGGACCGAAAAAGTCAATTGTTAAGAACGATTAACATCAGTTGCTAGTTCATCACTGGGTGTTTTGGTCATATGTTGTGGCATTTACTTTCCTGAAGAGTTCAGGTAGCAGTAGAATAAAAATTTTTGTTCTTGATGCTCTGTAGATTTTACGTCCGCAGGACTTCACAGTAAGAAGAAAGCGGATTTATAATCCCCATGCATAAGTTTCTTATTCTGGCTTTCGTTTATTGAACCACACCGCTATCAACTTGAGTCAAAATATAAAATAATGGTTGCCAAATTGCTTACACTGTTTGATAGATGACAGTGTTACATATTTTTAAATTGTGTGCGCCTTCTGAGCTCTTTGCGGATTGTTAGAAAACGCGTCTTAGCAGTGACGCATATTCACTGAGTCAGACCCACAGATGCGACACGCATTTGCCTGTTGCACCGGTTTAGACATGCGTAGTGGATCTTTTGCAAAATTTTTCCAGGTATATTTTTTATTCCAAGGTAGTATACTTAATTTTGTAGATCGTGTGAGCTTGCGCGTGAACACGAGTTGAAACTTCCGGGAAATTGCGGCATTTAAGAAGAAAACAGAATAGCGTTTCGAAGTGTCTAATCTCAGTTCTTTGTTACTAAATTCGGTGCCTACAGTGACGTCCTTGGACATAGTAAGAAAATGCAATCAACCGCTCTCTGTCTTCTGCGATGGTGGTGCCTAAAACTTACGCCCCTTAAAAATTTGGGGTAGATGCATAAAATAATAGGTGCTCAGTTATTTTCACTATAGAAGTGGTTCTGGAAGACTGAAATAGGCCAACACTACACGGATTTAAATGTAATTTTGGAATACCGTTTCGTCGATTAAATCATGGCAGGCTATAAAACAAGCACATTCCGTGAAATGCATTCACCTTTGAGGACAAATTCTATCGTTCTTTGGATCCCTTCAGCACTTGAATGCATTTTCCGTATGATATGTAATAATTTGAGAAGCACTCGCCAACTATTGCACCTACCGTAATCTTTCTGTGATACTTAAGGGCGACGAGCTCAGTTACAACGCGAGCTAATAACTGTAATGATTATAGTCAGATTCCTAACTTATTCCTGAATTCCACTAGTGTATTCGATTTCAGTTACGCCATTTGTGCTCTGAGTCCTGAAAAACACACTCTGTCGTCTATGTATTCCATGACTGCACACGGACACTGTAAGTACCACCACTGAATAGATTAGAGCAACTTGCGAGTGCTACGGAAATGCTCCGTGAACCCAGATCGGAATCCGTGAAGAGAAAAAGGTGTTGTTTCTACGAAGCGTCATTGATAAAGTTCAGAGAGCCGGCATTTGTGACAGATGACGAAACGTTCGTATTGCCACCAACGTACATGTCAAATAAGGACCACGAAGGCGAGATAAATTATACATGAAATGTATTCGTAGTCGGGAATAAGGACAACCATCAGCTGTATAACGGAACAGCAGTGAAAATTAGTACCGGACAGGGATTCGGACTCGACCCCGGGATTCCCGCTTATTGCGAACGGTCACCTTACCATTTGGCTATCTGTTGTGTACATAGTTCCGCGTAGTCAACGCGTACACAACTTTTCCACTAGAGCGCGCGCCGCTAAGCACAACAGCGCAGGCACAGCGCTCGTCCGTCTCCGGACTACAAGAGGGCGCCATCTTACAGACAGACCAAATTCTGCTTCCGTCGATCCGCGTATTAATATGTAACGCAGCTAACGTAGAACCTTTTCTCCTCGCGGATCATACTCGCGCAGTGATACCTGAACGCTCGAGGTATTATAACGAGTGTACAGACCTCCGATTAGTCAGTCTGCATTAGTCTGCAGTCGGCGCCTAATAAGATTATCAGAGATATGTGGGAATAAGATTAACGTACCAAGACCAAAGGAACTTTAGATTGTCAATTGTAAATACCATCCAGAATCAAGTTAAGTAAGGTTAATGATTTTTATTATTTTAATAAATGTGTGTGAAAATTAATCAAGTTCTGTTTAAGGTTGGTCACCGTCAATCTACTCTAAGCGTGCAAGTGGCATTTCTATCGTCTGACCTAACGGCAGAAGATAAACACTCCACGATAAGACCACGAGACATATTGCTGACACTCGCCTACTTCGTTAGAGCGACAAGTCAAATAATCTGATAGTGTGTGTACCGAAGGTCTTACAGTACGCACACCACACAATCCGAACACGACTCACGGTCAGACCCAAACTTCCTTATGTCGTCAATCATGTGCGTACAACCTGTAATCGTACATCCATTGTGTATATTGCAAGGAGACATTTTATTTGAAAGTCGCTTGCCCGGTGTTGGCATCGTAATTCGGAATAACAGAGGCACATAAATATCGGAAATAAATTGTGGCTCGTGCGGAGGCATATAGTGTGTTGTTGTGCCCCCCCCCCCCCTTCCCGCTTCATTTGCGAGTGGGACAGAGCAGGGAATCCCTAACAGTGGTACAGGCTACCATCCTCTGTGCATCGTATGATGGCGAGTACGTGCGTAGATACAAATACGAAGGATAACGCCCGGGCAGCCCCGGAGTCGGTTGACCAGGTTGTTGGGACAGCGGCCTTGGAAGTACATGGGGGCACATTGTCTGTAGCGGTCGCAAAACTTTTGGTCAGTCCGCGCTGGCCGCTCGGTGCTTTCGAGGCAGTCTAGCAACTAAGTAGGCAAATCTGAGTGCAGACGTCGGAGGCGACTGGGCAGTGATGAAACCGCAGATAGTAAGAATAACATCACGTCATGTATGTGAGGCCCCGTGCACACTGAGGTGACAACAGTCATGAAATGGCGATATGCACGTACACAAATGGCGGCAGTATCGCACACATAAGACAGAAAAGGGCAGTGCATTGGCGCAGCTGTCATTTGTACTCAGATGATTCATGTGCAAAGGTTTCCGATGTGATTATGGCCACATTACTGGAATTGAAACTTCGAACGCGGAATTGTAGTTGGAGCTAGACGCACGGAACGTTCCGTTATGGAAGTCGTTAGGGAATTCAATATGTCGAGATTCACAGTGTCAAGAGTGTGCCGGAGACACCAATCTTCCGATATTACCTCTCACCAGGGGCAACACAGTGGCAGATGTACTTCACTTAACGACCAGGAGCAGTGGCATTTGCGTAGAGTTGTCAGTGCTGACAGATAATCAACACTGCGTGAAGAAAACAGCAGAAATAAATGTGGGGCGCACGACGAACGTACCCGTTAGGACAGTGGCGCGAAATTTAGCGTTAATGGGCTGCGCCTGCAGGGGTGGCCGAGCGGTTCTAGGCGCTACAGTCTGGACCTGCACGACCGCTACGGTCGCAGGTTCGAATCCTGCCTCGGGCATGGATGTGTGTGATGTCCTTAGGTTACTTACGTTTAAGTAGTTCTACGTTATAGGGGACTGATGACCTCAGAAGTTAAGTCCCATAGTGCTCAGAGCCGTTTGGACCATTATTGAATGGGCTGCGGCAACCAGACGCCCGGCTCGAAAGCCTTCGCTAATAATGCCTGCAACGCCTCTCCTGGGCCTGTGACGTTATCGGTTGGATCCCAGATGACAGTAAAACGGTGACTGGGTCAAATGAGTCCCGATTTCAGTTGGGAGCTGAATGTAGAGCTGGAGAGAGGCGCAGACCCCACGGACCGCCGCGCGGAGTGGCCGTGCGGTTTGAGGCGTCATGTCACGGGGTGCGCGGCCCCTCCCGCCGGAGCTTCGAGTCCTCCCTCGGGCGTGTGTGTGTGTGTGTGTGTGTGTGTGTGTGTGTGTGTGTGTGTGTGTGTGTGTGTGTGTGTGTGTGTTGTTCTTAGCATAATTTAAGTAGTGTGTAAGTCTAGGGACCGATGACCTAAGCAGTTTGGTCCCTTAGGAATTCACACACATTTGAACGTTTTGAAACCATGGATCCAAATTGTCAACAAGGCACTGTGCAAGGCTTCTGGTAGCTCCCTGATTGTGTGAGCTGTGTTGTGTGGGCTGTGTTTAGTTAGAATGGGCTGGGCCCTCTGGTCCATCTGCGCTGGTTGTTGAATGGAAATAGTTAAATTCGTCTACTTAGAGACCATTTGCAGCCATTCATGTACAGGGCTATTACAAATGATTGAAGCGATTTCGTAAATTCACTGTAGCTTCATTCATTGACATATGGTCACGACACACTACAGATACGTAGAAAAACTCATAAAATTTTGTTCGGCTGAAGCCGCACTTCAGGTTTCTGCCGCCAGAGCGCTCGAGAGCGCAGTGAGACAAAATGGCGACAGGAGCCGAGAAAGCGTATGTCGTGCTTGAAATGCACTCACATCAGTCAGTCATAACAGTGCAACGACACTTCAGGACGAAGTTCAACAAAGATCCACCAACTGCTAACTCCATTCGGCGATGGTATGCGCAGTTTAAAGCTTCTGGATGCCTCTGTAAGGGGAAATCAACGGGTCGGCCTGCAGTGAGCGAAGAAACGGTTGAACGCGTGCGGGCAAGTTTCACGCGTAGCCCGCGGAAAATTGGCTCGTGCCACAACTGGAGACCGACAGGGCCGACTTCATCTTTCAACAGGATGGTGCTCCACCGCACTTCCATCATGATGTTCGGCATTTCTTAAACAGGAGATTGGAAAACCGATGGATCGGTCGTGGTGGAGATCATGATCAGCAATTCGTGTCATGGCCTCCACGCTCTCCCGACTTAACCCCATGCGATTTCTTTCTGTGGGGTTATGTGAAAGATTCAGTGTTTAAACCTCCTCTACCAAGATACGTGCCAGAACTGCGAGCTCGCATCAACGATGCTTTCGAACTCATTGATGGGGACATGTTGCGCCGAGTGTGGGAGGAACTTGATTATCGGCTTGATGTCTGCTGAATCACTAAAGGGGCACATATCGAACATTTGTGAATGCTTAAAAAGCTTTTTGAGTTTTTGTATGTGTGTGCAAAGCATTTTGAAAATATCTCAAATAATAAAGTTATTGTAGAGCTGTGAAATCGCTTCAATCATTTGTAATAACCCTGTAGTTAATGTTATCGAACAGTGATGTCCTGTCACCGGACCACAATTGCTCACAATTGCGTGAGGAACGTTGTGGACAATTTGAGCAAATGATTTGGTTACCCATCGAACATTTATGGGACTTTTGAGAGGTTAGTTCGTGCAGAAAGTACTTCGTCGGCGACACTTTCGCAGTTATGGGCGAGTATAGAGACAGCATGGCTTAATATTTCTGCAGGGGACTTCCAACTACCTGTTGAGTACTACTACTACTACTATTACTACTATTATTATTATTTCTTTCTTGCCTCAGACGTTATGTCTGGTTAAAAATGGAAGGTGACGCGGACCTTGATCAAGCGTGACTTCCTTTTAACTGTACGGTATATGTTACATTGCATTTAGGAACTTTCGGGTAATGGAACAAGTGTCAATAATTACAGATTTCTGTAGTTGTATATATAAGTTGGGATGTAGCTGTATTGCATTGATGTACTGGTGGATATTGTGTGGTATGACTCCTGTAGTTGATAGTATAATTGGTATGTCTACTTTATCCTGATGCCACATGTCCTTGACTTCCTCAGCCAGTTGGATGTATTTTTCAATTTTTTCTCCTGTTTTCTTTTGTATATTTGTTGTATTGGATATGGATATTTCGTTTAGTTGTGTTAATTTCCTGACTTCCTCAGCCAGTTGGATGTATTTTTCAATTTTTTCTCCTGTTTTCTTTTGTATATTTGTTGTATTGGATATGGATATTTCGTTTAGTTATGTTAATTTCTTCTTTTTATTGGTGAGTATGATGTCAGGTTTGTTATGTGGTGTTGTTTTATCTGTTATAATGGTTCTGTTCCAGTATAATTTGTATTCATCGTTCTCCAGTACATTTTGTGGTGCATACTTGTATGTGGGAACATGTTGTTTTATAAGTTTATGTTGTAAGGCAAGCTGTTGATGTATTATTTTTGCTACATTGTCATGTCTTCTGGGGTATTCTGTATTTGCTAGTATTGTACATCCACTTGTGATGTGATCTACTGTTTCTATTTGTTGTTTGCAAAGTCTGCATTTATCTGTTGTGGTAGTGGGATCTTTAATAATATGCTTGCTGTAATATCTGGTGTTTATTGTTTGATCCTGTATTGCAATCATGAATCCTTCCGTCTCACTGTATATATTGCCTCTTCTTAGCCATGTGTTGGATGCGTCTTGATCGATGTGTGGCTGTGTTAGATGATACGGGTGCTTGCCATGTAGTGTTTTCTTTTTCCAATTTACTTTCTTTGTATCTGTTGATGCTATGTGATCTAAAGGGTTGTAGAAGTGGTTATGAAATTGCAATGGTGTAGCCGATGTATTTATATGAGTGATTGCTTTGTGTATTTTGCTAGTTTCTGCTCGTTCTAGAAAGAATTTTCTTAAATTGTCTACCTGTCCATAATGTAGGTTTTTTTATGTCGATAAATCCCCTTCCTCCTTCCTTTCTGCTTAATGTGAATCTTTCTGTTGCTGAATGTATGTGATGTATTCTGTATTTGTGGCATTGTGATCGTGTAACTGTATTGAGTGCTTCTAGGTCTGTGTTACTCCATTTCACTACTCCAAATGAGTAGGTCAATATTAGTATAGCGTAAGTATTTATAGCTTTTGTCTTGTTTCTTGGTGTCAATTCTGTTTTCAGTATTTTTGTTAGTCTTTGTCTATATTTTTCTTTTAGTTCTTCTTTAATATTTGTATTATCTATTCCTATTTTTTGTCTGTATCCTAGATATTTATAGGCATCTGTTTTTTCCATCGCTTCTATGCAGTCGCTGTGGTTATCCAATATGTAATCTTCTTGTTTAGTGTGTTTTCCCTTGAGTATGCTATTTTTCTTACATTTGTCGGTTCCAAAAGCCATATTTATATCATTGCTGAATACTTCTGTTATCTTTAGTAATTGGTTGAGTTGTTGATTTGTTACTGCCTGTAGTTTTAGATCATCCATGTATAGCAGATGTGTGATTTTGTGTGGGTATGTTCCAGTAATATTGTATCCATAATGTGTATTATTTAGCATGTTGGATAGTGGGTTCAGAGCAAGGCAGAACCAAAAAGGACTTAATGAGTCTCCTTGGTATATTCCACGCTTAATCTGTATTGGCTGTGATGTGATATTATTTGAATTTGTTTGGATATTAAGTGTGGTTTTCCAATTTTTCATTACTATGTTTAGGAACTGTATCAATTTAGGATCTACTTTGTATATTTCCAATATCTGTAGTAACCATGAGTGGGGTACACTATCAAAAGCTTTTTGGTAATCAATGTATGCGTAGTGTAGCAACCTTTGTTTAGTTTTAGCTTGATATGTCACCTCTGCATCTATTATCAGTTGCTTATTAGTATTATTATTATTATTATTATTATTATTGTGTTCTTTACAAAAGTGATACGGCGGATTTTCCACATGTCGAGAACTGAAAGACTAAGTGTGTCGTCCTCCATACATTTCCAAACATCACAATTTATTTGTTCGCGAAAGTGTACACATACAAACACATCAGGCAATGCTTGGAAGGCGGTACATCGTGACCTTTTGCTTTATCATTTGTTTCTGTCTTTTCCTGCAGTTTCCAAATTATGTAAAAAAGGAGTTTTTTTCTCCTTCGGTAGAGCCGAAGGTTTTTGATGGAAAAAGTTTCATCTTTCTGTGCTTCAGTTTAAATACCGTGTAGGCTTTTTCTGTGTGTTGCAGAATTATGTAACACGTTCTGTTCTCGCGCCTTACAACCTATTTGGAGAATGTGAATGGAGATACCATTTCGGTCGCTAACCAAGAGATCTTGTGTACCTCAGCTGTCCAGTTCGGCCATGATATCCCAGGTATCAATGGATAATGAAGGCAAAGTTCATGCCATGTTTCTTGAGTTTCGAAAGCTTTTGATTCTGGTCATGAGAGGCAAATGTTTGTACTTTGAACTAACAATCTGGTGGATAACAGCGGAAACACCGTTAGGCTGTTTCCAGATGATAATATGATGACAATGACGACGACGACGATTAGGATTGTGGTGTCGATGACGACGTTTGTGACTGGTAATGATGACGATTATGATTATGGCGGAAGTGACGACGATGCAGGAAAATCTTAGCTTCAGGAAACTGTACTTAATTGCAGGTACACTTTCAGAGGATCAGTGCTTGGTGCAGGAATTGACAATCGATCCTCACGCTAGATAGTGTAACGTATTGCGCATAAATATGCGGAAGAGCCATTACTTTACGAGGCACGATTGGCGATAAATCACTGGAAGCAGCAACAACCGTAGTTTCTATTCACAGCAACTAAGAGTGAATCGACCTCAGTAAACCAGTGGTGAGATAAGCAGATGCCAGACTGAACTTCGTTGAGACACTCCTCGGGAGGCGTAATTTATCGACTGAAGCAGATACTTAAAAAAACACATTAGACGGGTCCTTGAGAGTTACTTGCCACTTCGGTACCCGTAACAATTACTATTGATTGTGGAGATTGAGAAGATCCAGAGAAAAAAGCGTCGCGTTTAGTCACGGATTAGTTTAGTAAATGTGAGAGTGTCCGTGAGTTGCTGAACAAACTAGTGGCAGATGCTACAAGAGAGGTTTTGTGCATCACCGTAAGGTTTAACATTAAAATTCGGAGGGCATACGTTCCAAGAAAGACCAGGCAACATAAAACACTGTACACCTCCGCCTCCTCTTCAGCTATACCTCCCAAATGACTCTGGCGAGAACATCAGGATCTTTAGGACTCATACGGAAGCGTAGAGCTAACCGACACCCTCTATTCCCGCGAACTATTTGCGAATAGAACAGGAAACGTGGTAAGTCGCAGTAGACCCGGAAGTATGCTTCACAAAACATTAAGAAGCGGCTTGTCATGTATAAACGTAATATGTTTAAGATACTAAGACATTTAAACTCCAATTAACACAAATTATTTACATGAGAATGAAAAAAGTCTTATAAACCGACCTCGTGGAAGATCAGTTTGACTCCTGGAGAAATGTAGGAACAGTGGAGACCATACATACCCTATTATGGCTTACGTTAGAAGACACCTTGAAGAAAATTACACGTGCGTTTGCAGCACATTCAGGTTTAGAGGGATCTTTCGGCACTGTTGATCGGAATATACTTTTTTAATTCCTGAAACTAGAAAGGGTGAAATACATGGAGTGAGAAGTTATCCACAACTTCTACTGAAACCAGACTGCAGTTAGAATAGTCAAGACATATAAGGGAACCAGTAGTCACAGAGCTTGTGACACAGGGTTGTAGCCCATCCCCGAAGTTATTCAGCCTGTACGGTGAGGAAGCAGTGAGCGAAACAAAGGAGGTATTTGATGTGAAGATTAAAGTCCAGGAAGAATAAATTACAAGTTTGAGGTATGCTGATAACGGACATCAAATAACCAGGAAGAGCAGCTTAATGGAATTGACAGTGTTTTAAAAACAGGTTATAAGATGGATATCAACAAAAGTTGAACAAGAATAATGGCGAGTAATCGATTTAAATCAGTTTTAACTGAAGGAATAACATTCGGAAATGAAACACTAGAAGTAGTGGAAGGGTTTTGCTTTTTGGACAGCTAAATAGCTAACGATGGCCGAAGTACAGGGAATATAAAATGTAGACGGGCAGTGGGAAGAAAAACAACAAATCTGTTGATATGGAAGTTTGGAAATATTTTCTGGATGTGTTTGTAAGGAATGTAGCCTTGTAGGGAACTGAAGCGTGGACGATACGCAGTACGGACAAGACGAGAACAGAAGCTATCAAAATGTGCTGCTGCAGAGCAACGTTGGAAGTTAGATGGGTAGGTTGAATAACTAATGAGCCGGTAGTCAGTCGAATTGAGGAGAAAAGAAATTTATTACACACAGCATGCTAAGAGAAGAAATCTGTTAATCGGACACATCTTAAGGCATCAAGAAATCGTCAGTTTGGTAGTGGAAGGGGCGCGGGGGTTGAAAGTTACAGAGGAAGACTAAGGGTTGATTGATTACAGTTAGCATGTTAAAATTGATGTCGGTTGCAGTAGCTACGCAGAAATGAAGAGCCTTGCACACGATACACTAACGTGGAAAGCTGCATCAAACCAGTCTTGTAACTGAAGATGCCAGCGACAAGAACGATTAACAAGAAGGAATTGGAAACTTTAAATTTTTGAAAGATTGTTACGTTTTTTTTTTTTAAATAGTTGCGGAATATTATTGCTCCGTAGTAGTTACTAACTTACTTCTGCAGTGAAAAGTGTAAAAACTTAACAGCTACTCTTTTTGGGTATTATTTTGAGGTAACAATCTGTGTGGTGCATTGTACATGCGTTCATATATCTGTTTTACGATTATTGCATTCTTTTTTAATCGTTAGAGAAAGCGCCTGCCAATGTTCACATGTTTTTATAAACTCCACAATAGTGTGTGTACTATACGGGTGTTCGTGATTAGTACTACAGTCTTACGCTGTCATGTGTCATCCGCAGTATTCTGTGTGATGTTTTCCAGTAGTGCATTTAGCGCAGCCCTGGCCAAGATTGCGCTCCAGGAGTGGAGCTGAGTCTGCTCAGGACTCCCAACTTCCCGACCACTGCACGATTCCGAGCAGGTATGTGTGAGACGGTTGTATGCTGAGGCTGCAGTCGCGGAAAACTTAGCAACACGTGTTTGCAACAGAATGCAACTACTTCTAAGAGACAAATATTGCAGCATACTTCCACAAGCAGGAATTTATCACTGGTGTTTTTTTTTCAACTTTCTTATTTTTGTAGCAAAGCAGTAAATTTATTACTTGTTTAAATATATGTATTAAATATTGCTAATGCGGTGAGCAGAAAAAAGCCTTTGCACACAGGCATTTAATATTGTGATGTTTATAGATGCATACACACTTCGATTTTAGAATATGTAACGTATCTAGAACACTGGTTCGTGATGCAGTGATACTCATACAGTTATGCAGGTTAAAATCTGTTAAACATTAACGTTGACTGAACTTCGTTAATTTCATAACAAAAAAAGTCCAGATACATGTGTTGAAGCAAAAATTGTAATAACTTCAGCGACTTGTCTGTGCAGTCAAGAATATTGCTCGTTGAGTAACATTTTATCAGCTCACGCTGTAAGTATATTAGCAGCCAAAAGTGAGAATGGCTTGACAGACAAATCTATAAGCATTTTCAGTCGTGCAATGTCTTGAAAAACTCTTTGAGAACTCAGTGTTTTCAGTTACTGAAAGTTTTAGTACTGAAACGTAGTCAGTTATGTCTGGTCCATACCGAGCGATGTGGCTCAGTGGTTAGCACACTGGATTCGCTTTCTGGAGGACGACGGTTCAAACCTGCGTTCGGTCATCCTGATTCAGGTTTTCCGTGATTTCCCTACATCGTTTCAGGTAGACATCGTGATGGTTCCTTCGATTTCCTTCCCCATCCATCTATAATCCGAGCTTGTGCTCCGTCTCTAATGACGTCGTTGTCGACGGGACGTTAAACACTAACCTCAATCTCCTCCTCCTCCTCGTGTGGTTCACAGATGACTGCCTTGATTTACGGGAAATGTTCCACATGGAGAACTTGAGGCTGATTTTTCAATAGGCTACGATTTGTTTGGCAGCGTCAGTCTTGTCCACCGTATCTGTTATCAAATGATTCTCCTCTTGCATTAAGACGCGTAATGAATTAAAGCAATTGGAGACTTCGACCGTAAAAGATGTTGTCACCACGTAACCCTCACCCTTAACATAGAGTTTTCACGATTTGTCGCCTTCTCAGTCAGCGCTGACTGTTGTTCATCAGGAAGGAAGTGCATCATATCGTTTTCGTGGCTTGTGTTGTAATAACGTTTCAACAAGTGTTTTTTCCAGCTACTAATAGTGCGATGGGGACGCATGCGTAGACGTGATGCGTTTCCTAAAGCAGAATGTAAATCTTCTTTAACGCAAGTAGTACTGTCATCTCAGTTTACATCATAGGAGGGCGTTTGCTGAGTGTAGGGGGGAGGAGGACTATGATTTAACGTTCCAAAGACGACGAGGACGTTAAGCCCCGTCTACACGATCGATTTTCTTGTCTCAGTTGACTACGCGAGAAAATTGAGTCTACTTTATTCTTGTCTTGCGTATCGTCCGTTTTAAAGTGCCTGTTTTCGTTTACACGTCAGCACCGAAATCGTGTCTGTTGTGAGAACTGTGCAGTTTGAAATCGGGGCGGTGATAGTGAGGTTATGAGGGACTATGTTTTTTATGAAAACAGCGAAATATAATAACAATAGTGCAGGCACAAGCAGCGATGACAGAGTTCGTTAATGGTCAAAGCAGAATTCATAGTGGAAGTTCTTGTCAAAGGTTCTGTGGTAAATACTTCAGTCTCGAAAACTGAAGGAATAGGGAAAGTGTCTTCCAAACGTTTCGGAACATACACATTTATGTGCTTTAGAAAATATATCTTTCAAACACATCAAACAGTATCTAGAAAGCAGTAAACAGCGCCTTTTTGATTTATCCTTTGTCTTATTTTCTTCGTAAGTGCCAAGTGGCATCGAAATTTGGCACCTACCAAGTAAACGAGACATAAAAAATAAATCGAAAAGGCGCTGTTCGCAGCGTTCTCCATATTGTTTGATGTATTTGCAAGTACACATTTTTTCAAGTCGAGGCCTTATCTGTATGATAAAAGCACATACCAAAGTCTTTATTCGCAGCCTCACCAATATGGCAAGTCCAATAAACAATCACATTACGAAAATAAAAACTCTCCAACCTCCGACAATTTATGTGGCCGCCAGCTCCTGTTGTTCGCTCAAACCTTCCTTAACATATTGCAACATAGCTACAAGACGTATGTTGGAATATTTATACAAATGGTGTGGGCTAAACCAAAAACTATTTATACCACGTTCCTAGCTCAAATAGCAACCGAGCTTCGAGACCCCCAAAACCGAATCTGCGCGCAGCTGTTTCAGATATATTTGTTGCACTCCTTTCTTCTCAACTGGCCGCGCGGTCTATTGCGCCATGTCACGGATTGCCTGGCCCCTCCTGCCGGAAGTTCGAGTCATGCCTCGCGCATGGGTGCCTGTGTTGTTCTTAGCATAAGTTTAAGTAGTGTCTAAGTCTAAGGACCGAGACCTCAGCAGTTTGGTCCCTTAGGAATTCACACACATATGAACATTCTTCTAAAGTAGTTTTTGGCTCTAGGGCACCAGCACCCCAATGAACCTCGCCACTATCAAGGACTACCACATGCAAAGCATAATGCAATTTTAAATTAGAAAAACCGCCTGAAGATGAACCTGTAGATTCGAAACCGGCGACGGCTCTATTTGTTCCTAATAAACATCAGTGAATGGTTGCTGTTTTTACTTTGTTGTAAAATTTAACCTAAATATGGATGCCCGGGTTGGGGATTTGAGCGACTTTTGTTCCGAGTACGTTCCAGTGTCACACCGCTGGGCCCCCTTATTCCGTTCTTGACGATAGATCTTCTGCAACAAAGTGGTTTGTTGAGGTTAGCGCGAGGACGTGGACGTGAGTATAGACACATTGGTAGAGGCAATCGCGATTGGGCAGCACAGCCCCGTTACTGCAGCGGCCGATAAGGAGCGGGCAAGCGTGTTCTGCGACAGCCCCGGTGACCGGCACGCCCGTATTCGTACCTGTGGCTCGGTGCGCCGCGCCGCTGCCCCCTGCCGCATGCCACAATAGTTTGCCGAGCTGGCAACCCCGCTGCGCAAGCCGCAGGAGCAGCCTCGCCCGCTCGCGGAGCCGCGGCTCTGCTCCGCCGGGATTGACGGCTGCGACTGCACGCACCACGACTGCCGCTGCCGCCACCACTACCTGCCCCGCTTCCTCTGTCTCAGTTGTCCTCGTCGTGTCGTCGCCCCCGCGGAGACACGACCTGCGAATGGTTTCGTAGGAGGCGGCGGTGCCTCAGATTACGTCGTCTAGGTACACTAACCACTGCTCCGCGGCAGCAAAACCGAAAGTTCTACAAGGGCAGCGACCCGTTAAAATATATAGCAGTTCAGATTCTCAAGTTCATCGCCTTGAACTGGCAGCTACTGCGCCAGCTATAACCTTGTAAAGAAATAGGGAAGGGATTATTTGCACGAAATAGATCAAATTAAGGCTGTGCCGGACAGACTCGAATCCCCGCACTGTGGAAATTTTCGATGGAGCACACACTCCCGTGAAGAGTGAAAAATTAATTCAGGGTTGAGTATACGTGGTTTGATGCAGCCCTCCACGCTATTCTCTCCTGCGCAAGCCTAATCCTTTCCGTAGTCCTGCTGCAGCAGAGCTTCTATTCTTTTCTTGTCTAAACTGTGTGACGTTTAAGTTATACTTCCATACGTGGCTATACTCGAGACAAATACCTTCAGAAAATATTTCCTAACGCTTAAATCTAAATTCCATGTTAGCAAATTCCTCTTCTTCAAAACCGCTTTTCTTGCCATTGCCAGTCTTCATTTTGTATCCTCTTTACTTCTGCCATAATCAGTTATTTTGCTGCCTAAATAGCAGAATTCGTCTTTTACGTTGTGTCTCATTTCCTCATCTAATTCCCTCAGAATCGCCTGATTTAATTCGAATACGTTCCATTGTTCTGTCTTGCTTTTGTTGATGTTCATCTTGTATACTCCTTTGAAGATACTCCATTCCGTTTAACAGCTCTTCACAGTCCTTTGCGCTCTGACAAAATTACGATGTGATCGCCAAACCTCATAGTTTTTATTTCTTCTCCCTGAACTGTAATTCGTACTCCAAATTTTCTTTCTTCCTTTTTTTTCCAACTGCTTGCTCGATGTATAGATTTAATATCATCGAGGATACGTTACAAACCTGTCTCACTCCCTTCTCAACTACTGCATCTCTTTCGTGCCCCTTGAGTGCTATAACAAGCTCTTTCGCTCGCTGTATTTTACCCCTGCCACCTTCCGAAATTCAAAGAGAGTATTCTAATCAGGAAAGATAGTGCTACACCTCTTATAAGAAGGAAAAACATGTACCATCGAGTGTCAGAATTCGAAAGCGGCAGACACGCGGCCAATAGAGACTGCAGTCGGTCAGGGTCTAATGATGGTAGTGGGAATATGAGGTCGTTGCATTCACAAAGGCCGTACTCAACGCCATTCAGGATTTCGACAGCACTGCACGTCTAGTACCCGAGAGGACAGGCACATTGTTTGCTCGGCCGTCCAGGGTAGTACAACCACGTCACATAACATGAGTCAGGTGACGGACTTGCGTGCATCGAGACAAGTATCCACACTAACTGCGCGACGAAATCTGGAGTACGACGGACTGTCAACATGGCGACCATGTTGGGGCCTCCTTTGACGTGGCAGCAGAGACACGCCTATTGACAGTGACGCCCCAGGAAAACACAGGGTCGTCCTCCCAGACATTCTCAGTTCAATGTACGGCAACACAATGGGCGTAACGGTGTGTGGAGGCTCCGAGAACGAACGTTGCTAGACATCAGAATTGTCATAGTTACAGAGTCCAGCCCATAGCATGATGTTAAGGGGTGTCATTGGTTTCACAACACGATCACCTCTGGTTCGCGTAGCCCATGCTGTTATGAGCTGCCTCGATTTTAGTGTGTTTGGTTGGTCAAGACGCTCTCCATATCTCTTAACTATCGAAAAGAAGTCTGCTCATTTGATGCTGATAGTGTGCCACTTCCAAATCACTATGATCGGTGAACTCTGACACAGGTTTTAAGTAGCGTTGAATGTTAAACGCACATTTCTAGAATGAATTTTAATACATGTAGCAGCAATTAAACAGCAAAATTCACAATGGCAGTTCCAAACGCCGGGAGTAAGCATCGTTTTAACGAACCTATTTTTAATTTAACATCCAGGGTGAGTCACCAACTATTGCCACCTAGAATAACTCCGAAAGTATGGTAGTAGCTGAAAAGCTTGTGGGACAAACGTTGCATGGGACAACGGGGGCCATAATACGATGTTGGTTTTTGGTCCTGCGTGGGGTGGCGTCAGAGATATGGTCAGCTTTGTTTCTTTAAATGGGACGCTATGGTTTGCTACTTATGTTCTGATAGCGGCTGTCGAGACGAATCCAGTGATGTGTAACACTAAGGTCTTTGAAGGTTAACGAAGGCCAAAAAGTTAGCATGAACGTCCATTTACAGAAGGTGTTCGAAGTGATGACCATTGGTATTAATGCAGTGCTGCAATCTCCTAATCATGGATTGAGTGGTATTCCTTATCACATCTGCACTTACCGAATCACATGCTCTGACAATTCTCTTCCGTATATCGTGCAAATAGTACGTGTAAATATTTGCCGAATACGGCGTATCCATCTAACGTGCCATTGACATGTAAACATCATTCTACGTTTTCGCAATACGACACTAATAGGAACGGTGTGACTAGTATCGTCGAATCAAGTGAATTCGAAGAACAAGTCGATATGCTTCTCATTTATGGAGAATTCCAACGAAATTCAGTGAGACATAGGGACTTACACGCTGAAAGATACCCTCAATGTACTCACCCTACACATCGTACATTTAAATATGTGTATGATAAATTGAGAACAACTGGATCTTTAACGCATCGGAAACATCCGGCAAAGGAAAGGTACTAACGAGGAATCAGATATTGGTACTCTTGCAAATGTGGTTAGAGATCCTCGTGTTAGTTCGCGTCAAATCGCAATGGAATCTGGCATGAGCCAGAGTATTGTTGTTCGTGTTTTGCCTCGCCATAAATATCATCCTTACCGTATCAGTCTCCACCAAGAATTAACTGGTACGGATTGTATGCGACGCATTGAATTCTGCCGATGGGCTCAACTTCAAAGGGATGACACATTTATTAATTTGACTTTATTTACTGACGAGGCTACATTCACTAATCATGGAAATGTTCATTTGCATAACATGCATTATTGGCAACTGAAAATTCATATTAGCTGCGGCAAGTTGCACATTAAAAACAGTGGTCGGTGACTGTATGGTGTGGGATTCTGGGGGACAGAATTATAGGCCCTTATTTCATCGAAGGAAATCTTAATGACAGGAAGTACACCACATTCCTGCAAGAAACATTAGGTCGGTTTTTGGAACAAATAGCTTTAGGAACAGGGAACAGAATGTGTTATCAACACGATGGGTTTCCGGCACATTTTTAAGCACCAAACTATAGAATCTCATTTAAAGAAATAAAGTTGACCTTCATATCTCTGAAGCGACCCCACCTAGAAACAAAAAAACGTCATATTGTTGCCCCCGTTGTCCCACGCAACTTTTGTCCCACAAACTTTCAGCTCCTATCATACTTCCGGAGTTATTATTGGCGGCAATAGTAAGAGCCTCACCCTGTGTATTTAGCTTAATTGAAACTGTAACGCCGGCCGCAGTGGCCGAGCGGTTCTGGGCGCTACAGTCTAGAATCCCGCGACCGCTACGGTCGCAGGTTCGAATCCTGCCTCGGGCATGGATGTGTGTGATGTCCTTAGGTTAATTAGGTTTAAGTAGTTCTAAGTTCTAGGGGACTGATGACCTCAGAAGTTATGTCCCATAGTGCTCAGAGCCATTTGAACCATTTTTTGAAACTGTAACTCGTATTGTAGCACCTCCTTACACTTCAGTTCACTATTCAAATTCTGTGCCCCCATACTACTAAACCACAAATAGATTTTCTATGGATTTCATCAGTAAACAACAATGAATTACACTGCGTGCAGCCCATTCCAGGAGTTTGGTCCCAGGGTTCACTGGTGCTGGCGCTGTTTTTAATGTATCAAGCAATAATTCACGCCATGTTTTCATATGTTAATTGCTTTTGTTACGTAAACACAGTTGATAGTCACATCGTCTACAGCTATCGGTCATGATTTTCCAGTGATGGAAACCTAAATTTGGTAGTCAATAAAGAAAATAAAAAAAACAGAACCTGTCGGTGACACGCTCTACCTCAATGTTAACTCACTCTGAAATTCGCGTTGACGTCTGTCAGAAATCTATATAAATAGATCCCTCTACCCTTCAGCTTGCCGGCCGCGTTGGCCGTGCGGTTCTAGGCGCTCCAGTCCGGAGCCGCGCTGCTGCTACGGTCGCAGGTTCGAATCCTGCCTCGGGCATGGATGTGTGTGATGTCCTTATGTTAGTTAGGTTTAAGTAGTAAGTTCTAGGGGACTGATGACCACAGCAGTTGAGTCCCATAGTGCTCAGAGCCATTTGAACCCTTCAGTTTAAGGGACGAGAGGCCGGAAAAACGAAATATGCTCTTGATAGTAGTATTAAGCTGCCCAATGGCCTAGCATTGGTCGAATGAACATTACTTTTGAAAATGGCCGTTTGACTGAATTTCAATATTCGGTCATAAATGATCTCGTTGATGCTTAAAAAATTTAAGAATTAGCCAAAGGAATGTGTCCCCAATGATACCTGTTATGATTTTTAGTTGTTGTAGATCCTCAATTACCGATAGCAAAAAAAATAGGGTTGTAAATTGAAACCAGTTAAAGATTCGAAATATGTACTTGTTACATAAATTCTAAAATGCAGTGCCGGAAGCATCTCTGGAACCAGCAAGCTATCAGTAATTTAGTGCTGTTGTTGTAAACATGCGATAAGTATAAAAAATAGTGTTCGTATAATATTGGTTTAGTTTAGGAGCAAAGATTCTGTTGGTAAATCATGATCGACGTTGCTTTAATAAGAGATAGTCGACTATTCAGTAATTCCACAGTATCTATCAAGAAGTAAAGATACACTAGTATTAACATTTCCTAACATTCGTTTTCTTACGTTTCGGCATTTTCTGTTAATGCCCAGGGGCGCCGACTTGTAAAAAATATTGGGGCTATTGCCCCGGAAAATTTTTTAAATTTTAGATGAAAAATAGTGAGTTTTAAAGTTTCTTAAGCACTTTAGACTCAAATGATCAACATTAGAATCCCGAAAACTGGACTCTAGGTAACTCGAAACTCCGGGCAACTCAACAAGCCTGACACATTTTTTGGCTTTGAAAAAAGAAACAAAACAAACACCGACGGTATTTTCGTTAAAAGCTAATTTAATTAACAGTAATAATAATGCTTATACACTTTTACAGTGCAGTGATTATATAGCGCTGAAAATACTGAAATTATATTTAAATAAATCCTAAACTATCATTAAAATAATGAAACATAAAATATTGCCGTCGCACAGTAATAGCACTTTCATTAAGAAGTGTAATAGCTAATTTAAGCTTCCTCTGAATAAGGCTCAGGGTTCATTATATAAAAACAAGATCTCAAAGTTAATGCTTTAATACAGTTAATAGAGTATGCCTAATACTTTCAGTCAAAAAGTATGTAAATAGCGGGTTTTAATTGGGTCTTACGCCCTAAAAATATTTAACTATTTGAAAATAACTATAATACAGTACTGTAGTAATACAGTACTAGACTAGTACTAATATTTCGAAACTGAAAATTTAATATTATGTACGTATTTAATTCTCTGTTCTATAAAGATTTTTAATATTGCTCTAAATGCCATTATTGGGGCTAGAGTGTCTTTAGAAAAGTGCATATGTCGACCATCTGACTGGATTACTGAGTATGAAGTCGTTGATGACTGGTCGGATATCCAATTCATCCAAAACATCTCGGTGGGCATGAAGAACAGCCAAGTTGTTCAATCGCTTCCGGCCCTGTTGTTGATCGGAGATTTGGCTTCTGACGTCTAAGGGCGCTAAATCACCGTTCTGCTGTTGCTGTCGTGATTGGAACTACTTGGAGAAGCTTAATGCACTTCACTACTTCACATAACATTTCTCCAACTGCAGGCTCTTGTGTAATGTAGTTTCTTACATCACTCATGTTTTTTAAGACCAGTTGTTTTTTATTAGCGATGTCGGCTAACATACTCAAGTGTAAGCGCAGTCTCTCAATGTCTAGGTCATTTTTGAAAAACAGTTGATTTTTACAAATTTGTTTTACCTCTGTTTACTAAAAGCACTGTTGTTCAACTGCAGTGACTGTATGAGTCCAGCTGAAGCAAACCGCTCAATAATGCAAGTTCGCACCGTTTCACAACCTTCAATGTAAATAGCTTTGTAGTATTCCTTTGGGGTTTTGAAAGTGTGCGGTGAGCTGGCTTCGTTGTTTTCATACTTCTTTGGTATACTTCGATTCCGAGGAAGCGAAGGATCATTAACTTGTGAATGTTTTTCTTTTAAACACGATTCCCAGAAGTGTTCAATATACAAATCAAGACCTCATATATTTTTTCAAGATCAGCAACACTTAGATGAAGGCATGGAGTTTTTTCGTTGACATCCTCTACTGGGTTCATTACATGAATTGTAACGTTGACTAAAGGTACCCTGCACATTTGTAACGTGCCTATATTTTATCCTCTGCAGAAAATGTTTCAAAAAACTCTAGAAGTTCTTCAGAGTTCCTCAATATTCTCAAGATACTAGAAGCTTGCATAGTCCATAGTCGGACAAAGGGGTCGTAGACCAGCTTGGTCGTTGGCGCTCTCATAGCGTATGCTTCTGAAAAGTCCTATTCTTTTGTTGGATTCCGTTACCGTGTTTATTAAGTCCTTGGCTAAAGCCATAATATCCCTCATAGACGTAAGATGGCGGAGACTGTCTACAACTACCAAGTCTGAACTGTGAGCAGTGCAGTGCACATAACGTTCTGTTGGTTGTCTATCCAAAACTAACTTTTTTATTCCTTTGAACTTACCTCTCATATGTCGACCATCTTACCTCTCATATTGTAGGCACCATCATATCACTGTCCTCTTAAGTTATCCATTGACAAATCAAGACGAGCAAAAACATCTTTTAAAATACTAGATAGAGTTTGTGATTCAGTGTTTGGGGTCTCATATAAGCCTTAATTCTTCGTTGATGATTCCTTAATCATCAAAAGTACGAATACCAAATGACACTTGTTAGTGAATCGAAGAATCACTTGTTTCGTCAATCATAATAGAAAAATGTTCAGTTTTCTTGGCTGAAGCCAATACCTTTCTCAACACAGACTTTCCTTACAGGTCAGTGACCTCGTTTTGAATATCGTGGGACATCCACTTATACGCCGAACGCCCTAACCAATCTTTAAACTCCGGCATGTCATTCTTTCGGAGTTCCAACAATTGAAAAAAAAAAAATCTTCGTGCCCTCTAATCGCTAGTCCTTGTCGGCACAGAAATGGCACGGTAGTAAAAATTGTCTCAAGAGCTAAACGGCCTCTTCGTATCACTATCAAACTGTTCATTGAATTGGGAGGCCTCACTTAGGTTAGAGATAGAATTTAGTTTCGGAACACCTTTATGCGTAAACTTATTTTCATGAAGACGGAATTTTTCCAAAGCCTTTTTCCAATTAGAAAACTCTACGGAACTAAATTCATCTTCTTGTTTTGAAGAAAATTGTAATAGATTTTTTTTAGCATCTGCCTCTTTTCAGGTTTTGCAAAAAACTTTTTCGGTAGATGTTTCATATTCCAGCCATGTATATTTGATCAGCCAAGACTACTGAAATGATCTTCCCGTATTGGATTGTCCAGGTTTCGGCTGTGAACGGTTCTTGCCTGAAGACGACGGAGCAGTTGACGACACAATAATTGTTGGAGGTTGAAACTTCCAAGCGCGCCTTTTTGGTAACAAATTTATCCATTGCAAACTTAATTTACAATACACTAAGAGACTAAAGTAAATGAATAAAATACAGTCATATAAAATAGTCCACTAGACACTAAAGTCGGAACACTAAACACGTCTGCAGCATGCACTGAACGAAACTATCCACACTGAATGACTGCGACAGCAGGGTGGGGCTTTATACAGCCGCGGCGTCGTAATGCCGCGAAGCGTCAAGGCGACGCGAGGCGGAGGGTTCCAGGCGCTTCTGCCCCAGTCCTTCTGATGTCGCCGCGGCCGCAGCGCTGGCCCTCCGGCGCCAGACTTCACCCGAAGGTTCGCGCACCGGGACAAATTCTACAGGGTGTTTCAAAAATGACCGGTATATTTGAAACGGCAATAAAAACTAAACGAGCAACGATAGAAATACACCGTTTGTTGCAATATGCTTGGGACAACAGTACATTTTCAGGCGGACAAACTTTCGAAATTACAGTAGTTACAATTTTCAGCAACAGATGGCGCTGCAAGTGATGTGAAAGATATAGAAGACAACGCAGTCTGTGGGTGCGCCATTCTGTACGTCGTCTTTCTGCTGTAAGCGTGTGCTGTTCACAACGTGCAAGTGTGCTGTAGACAACATGGTTTATTCCTTAGAACAGAGGATTTTTCTGGTGTTGGAATTCCACCGCCTAGAACACAGTGTTGTTGCAACAAGACGAAGTTTTCAACGGAGGTTTAATGTAACCAAAGGACCGAAAAGCGATACAATAAAGGATCTGTTTGACAAATTTCAACGGACTGGGAACGTGACGGATGAACGTGCTAGAAAGGTAGGGCGACCGCGTACGGCAACCACAGAGGGCAACGCGCAGCTAGTGCAGCAGGTGATCCAACAGCGGCCTCGGGTTTCCATTCGCCGTGTTGCAGCTGCGGTCCAAATGACGCCAACGTCCACGTATCGTCTCATGCGCCAGAGTTTACACCTCTATCCATACAAAATTCAAACGCGGCAACCCCTCAGCGCCGCTACCATTGCTGCACGAGAGACATTCGCTAACGATATAGTGCACAGGATTGATGACGGCGATATGCGTGTGGGCAGCATTTGGTTTACTGACGAAGCTTATTTTTACCTGGACGGCTTCGTCAATAAACAGAACTGGCGCATATGGGGAACCGAAAAGCCCCATGTTGCAGTCCCATCGTCCCTGCATCCTCAAAAAGTACTGGTCTGGGCCGCCATTTCTTCCAAAGGAATCATTGGCCCATTTTTCAGATCCGAAACGATTACTGCATCACGCTATCTGGACATTCTTCGTGAATTTGTGGCGGTACAAACTGCCTTAGACGACACTGCGAACACCTCGTGGTTTATGCAAGATGGTGCCCGGCCACATCGCACGGCCGACGTCTTTAATTTCCTGAATGAATATTTCGATGATCGTGTGATTGCTTTGGGCTATCCGAAACATACAGGAGACGGCGTGGATTGGCCTCCCTATTCGCCAGACATGAACCCCTGTGACTTCTTTCTGTGGGGACACTTGAAAGACCAGGTGTACCGCCAGAATCCAGAAACAATTGAACAGCTGAAGCAGTACATCTCATCTGCATGTGAAGCCATTCCGCCAGACACGTTGTCAAAGGTTTCGGGTAATTTCATTCAGAGACTACGCCATATTATTGCTACGCATGGTGGATATGTGGAAAATATCGTACTATAGAGTTTTCCAGACCGCAGCGCCATCTGTTGTTGAAAATTGTAACTACTGTAATTTCGAGAGTTCGTCTGCCTGAAAATGTACTGTTGTCCCAAGCATATTACAACAAACGGTGTATTTCTGTCGCTGCTCGTTTAGTTTTTATTGCCGTTTCAAATATACCGGTCATTTTTGAAGCACCCTGTAAGTGTGCATGCAGCACCGTAACACTTATCATGGTTCACACCACTCGATTTCAGTTAGCCTACTTACTGCTGTAATAATTATTCGTTTTAACTCATTAATGAATGTGTTGGAAAAGGTAACCATCGTCAGACAAGGAAAATAAAAAAATCCAACATAATTTTGTGATTTTACAAAGCATAATATAACCAATAATTTTCTTAAACTATTGAGGGTGCTCGGGCCTCCTCAGGCCCCATGGAGTCGGCGCCTGTGGAGATGCCATGCTCCGTGTTTTACCTTCGACAAACAGGCAAAAATTTCCACACCAGGAGTTGTGCTCTACAAAAACTACGGTTCGGTACCCTCGGTACGCTACGTAAATGACATACTAAATGGTGGGATTACCGGTAATATTGGAAGCATTGGTTGGAAAAGAAACATAAATGAGTATGTAAGAAAGAAACGGAGAGTCGACGGCTGCTTTGGTTTTTTGTTAGTTTTACACATAATTAGAAGCACACATCATTCATTGTTAGTCAATTGTGTACTTTATATCCTTACACAATATAAATTGCTTAACTACTTCACTATTATGTAACCATAGCAATTACTTTTGATGCAAGTATGGTTATCTTTATTTTTGCTACAGCAGCCGTTTCTTCCTCGTTACTAATAAATTTTCGAACAAATCCTGACATAAGCACTGAGAATTTCAGTTTTGCTATAAATACTGTGTACTGTTTAAGTAATAGACTGGACAATAACTATGCAGAACAGAAATGTAGTCTAAACTGTTCACCGCTTTCTTTTTTTTCTTTTTTTTTTATTTTTTTTTTTTTTAGAGGACTCAAGACACTGGTAGCAGAAGTAAAGAAAGCGATCGCTGTAAGTTAACGTTCGATAGCTATGCAACACACTTAACGTACAGGTAACGCGAGTACGACCATAACTAACCAATGCTACTAGGAAAACTGCCGTATTGTACGGATAATTACGGTAGCCAACCGTAGTTCTACAACTCTGCTCACCACAGATACATGGCAAATTGGAGCGTACGTGGCGGGTCGTGTTACCGCGATGTTTCATTTCCCGTATGTGTGTGTGTGCGTGCGTGCGCGCGCTCACGCGGACTCCAGTTTGCAAATATAGATCAAAATATCCAAAGTACTCAATGAAATAAAGGTTTTAAAATGGATCTGGTGAAAGAACAGGAGATACATTCACATTACAAAAAAATATTAGGGCAAAATATTAAATAGAAAAATTGGGAAGTGACTCAGTGAATTTCTTCAGGTGATTTTACTGTAGGCCTATCCTTGAACCAGCAAATAAAATAGTAACACATACAATTATCTTTGTAAATAATATATAAGCAAATAATGACTCAAATTAAATACCAAAGAAAAACATATCGTCTTTGTGGGCGCTGTATAACGTAATGTCCGTTTATTACATTAAAAGAAATCCCTGTGACTTGGTTTTTGTACGTTTGCTGCTTCAACATGTACTGTGCACTAAAAGTTGTGAGAGAGATGTTCAATATGTGAGTATCTGTAGGAGAGGACTACAAGAAGACGCTAATTAGAAATTTTCTGCAAATTCACAATTTCTTCACTCATCAATCACAAAATTGAGATTGTTCATATATACAGTAGAAACAACAGAGCAATACAGCACCTCACACATGGAAAACAACACCGGTAAATGGCGTAATACACGAAAAACGCTCTTGAAAATTGAAATAATTTCATAAACCCATCTAGCATTAAACACCTGCAGCAGAGAAAGCTAGTTTACAAACATAACCATTCCTGTACGGTACTACCCTGAACGCTTGAATATAAAACCAGTTATTCCTGATGCTTTCTAGTAATGGCTCTTATCCCAGGGGCTCCTTGGAATCTGTATCCTACACGGCATGTGCGTGCCAGTGGGTTAAGTGGAAATTTGTCGATGCCTTGTGAGTGACTAATCTTTTTTGAATGTGGCCATATGTTTGGGAAACAAATAGATCAGTGAATAAAGTAGTTTCCAAAGATTTGCACGTAAAGTTGCTACAGCGCACAGTAGTATAGCTTGCATTGTTTGCCGAACAGTTCTTGCGCGCCTTGGCGAAAGTTCAGGTAAAGAAGTCCTTAATATTCAGACCTGTATTTCCTTTTTTTAGGAAGGCGCCCATTCCCCTCGGCGTTACATGAACAGTGTCGTGGCGGGTCGTGTTACCGCCTGGTACAGACTTGATTCACGGTTTCCCTTCCCTTCCATGTCCTCCTCTTCTTTTTGAGCGGCCTCGTTTTTTCTGCAGCTTAGGCCCCGCAGGGTGCCTGGCTCGCTTTACGGAAGAAACCGCAGCGTGCCAGCTGCGGCACCGCAGAGAGACACCGCGCCCTGCCCTGCTTCCATTGTAGTGGCTGCCACTCCCATTGCGGCTCGTCTGGCTTCGTCTAATCTAGTCCACGAGGTGTGTGACAAAATTAATGAGACTGATTTTTTTATCTACTTAAGTTTTCAATTTTTGCAAACAGCAGTATTGTCCCCATCTAGGTAATTCCCTTCGGCAGTTACACACCGGCGGAGTCGTTTTGTTTCCAGCCTTGATAGCAGCGCTTAAAGGCTGCAGCTGGTAGGGCCTTTAACGTGTCTGTCAAATTCTTTCGAATGTTCTCCGGAGTCCCAAAATTACGTCCTTTCACGATATTTTTCGATTTCAGGAAAAGGAAAACGTCACGAAGAATTAGGCGGCAGTAGAACAACAGGAACGGCTTTTGGGGTCAAATATTCTGAGATCGAAATGGCCGTGTGACATGGGGCGTTGTCGTGAAGCAGCATCATTTGTCTGCAGCGTCCACTCTCAATCGATTCACCCTTTTTCTGAGCCTTTCAAGGACATTTTTGTGAAACACTTGGTTGACAGTTTGTCCTGGAGGAACACATTCTTCATGCACGGTACCCGTACTATCAAAAAAGCTAATCGTTGTTTTGATCTCTGATTTGCTCATTCTAGCTTTTTTCAGTCGAGCAGGTGTCTCAGTGTACCTCTCCTCAGTTTGCCGTTTTCTCTGGATCGTACTCAAAAATCCAGGATTCATCACCTGTGATCACACGACTAAACCATTTGTTGCCAGTGGCAGTAGTCTCGCGAAGATCAAGAGACACGTTCCTTCGATTGTCCTCCTGCTCAGTAATGAGGCACCATTTGGGTAGAAACCTATCGCATGTGCAAAATTTCGGTCAAAATTCGTTGTACCGTGAAAGTGTTTAACAGGTCACCCATCCTTATCGTTAATCGTCGGCCTCATATCACAGGATCACCGCACGTGTTCGACGTTCTCGTCGGTTTTTGAAGTTAGAGGTATTATTACCAATGTTAATCTTCAGCGTATTCTCGACCTTCAAGAAATGATTTATGCCAGCGAGAAACTTGTTTCTGTTTATAAGGAATGTTCGCCATAGGCCTGTTTCAACTTCTCAAAGGTCACACTCGCGGATTCCACAAGTTTAATACAAAACTTGGTTGCATAACGTAGCTCTGAATTCCACAGTTCCATTTCCGTAACATATCCCAAAAGCACAACGTCAAGTACGGCGCTCTCAAAAAATCACATGATGGCTGTACGGAGCTGAAACTCGGACTAAGCGTTTCAAAATGATGAACACACCGATCTACAGAAGAGCAACAACACAGCGTTGCCAGATCGGTCGTAGTGTTGTCAGTCTCATTGCTTTTCTCGGGCTGACGGTGCGTGATGGAACATACACCATGTTCTGATGTGAATTACCTCGAAGAAAACCATGTACTGACATGTACCAAGCGGGGATTCAGAAAACGCGTTGTTGCGGAGCGGATCTGGCTCTTTATTCGCAATTAGTAATGAGTGATATCGACAGGGCATCTCAAGTTGAGATTTCTAGATTCCCAGAAGGCCTTTGACGGCCGTTCCTCAGAAACTGCGCACCTGTGGAGTATCGTCTCACGTGTCCGAATGGATTCGTGACGTTCTGTCAGAAAGATCACTTTTCGTAGTAACTGACGGAAAATCGTATAGTGTAACCAAGGTTACAGCTGTGGTTGCACGAGGAAGCGTTATAGGCCCTCTGCTGTTTATATATACAGAATGGTTCCGTGACGAGGTTAAAAACTTCCAGGGATTGTGGAGAAGGGTAAGCTATCAATTTTAGATGAGGAACCCTTATCCAGAAACGACAGAGTTAAGTTGTATGTTAAAATCCCTCAGATACCTCTGTCAGTAGACCTCTAATAATACAACAGTAGCGTGACTGTGAACACACGCGATGTCTTGGCCGCCGTACGCGCCTGACCTGAACCTGATGGATAAAATCTGGGATGCTACAGGGCGCCCACAAACCACCGAACCATAATTTACGGGAATTGAGTGATATCTGTGTTAATATCGGATCCACGTACCTCCGGAAGCGTAGCAGGACTTCTCAAATGAGCCACACAGGATTGTTACTCCACTGCTTTCTAATGGTGCACCAACATGCTACTATGAAGGTGGTCATAGTGTTTTGACTCAGCAGTGTGTACACATATTGTATATAGGGTTTCCTTTAAACAGCTGTGTGCTGCAGAAGTAAGCACCTTTGACTGAAAGCATTAAGGTATTTACTGTCATGGTGGTGTTTTGTACATCAGAATTTGATTCGGCCCGAGATACATGATGTCCTCGGGATAGCGTACCATCGATCTTAGACAGGTCGAAAGATTGTCCTGCGGAAATGTGTACGAATGCGGCAGCCTGTATATGAGAAAATCGCTTCGTCTGTTTAATATTCCGAAATGTCCACAGTAATTACACGAGACTCGTTTACAGGCAGTAATATGTAATAATTTGGACGCTCATTCGTGAGTACGGCGGTTCAAATCTGCATCCTACCATCCAGATTTAGGTCATTCGTGGATTACTTAAATTGCCTTACTCAAATGCCGAATGCCAGAATGATTCCTCTGAATAGGGCACGACCGGTTTGCTTCTCTGTGCTCAGCTTGAGCTGTCTGCAGTGACCTCGGTGTCTTGGAGAAGTTAACGTTAATTCATTACTACATTGCAGTGCCTGTGTTTTTAAGAAGAATGGTGCTATGTTCCTTCGGATATGCACGCATGTTCGAAGGAACAGTGAATCGTTCTTGACGACATAGGCACAGTAATACCGTATGTATCCGCCGATACCAGGCAGCAGCTTTGAATTAAGATTTTTTTTCGCTCCTGTGCAGGAACGGCATAATGTGTGCACGACTACAGATTGTGACTTCCATTCCCACGTCGGTGGGCCACTGACTGTGGGTTTATGTCAGTATTCTGAGCGACCATCTTCACAAAATTCCAGGAACTCCTCGCAAATGACGTGTGTGCTAAGACGATAATGCTCCAACTTAACATATGTAGTTGTCAGAGACTGGTTTAATGAATTCTTTGATGTTGAACGTCACCTGCCAGTCACATGATCGAAATATAATTCAGTCTTCATAGGGTGTTTTGATTGTGCACACAATAAATTTCTTCCTTAAACGATAATTCCTGCAGTACTGATCATTTTGCAAGAATAATTATTGTTGTGCAATGGGCGATCAGAAAGTTTCCGTTCGAGTTGTGTACAGACCAGAAACGTCAATCCGGAAAAATAGCCAGAACATTGAGGCAGTCACCGCACAGACGCACGAGGTTGAAAATTCTTGGTGGGTGATACACCAAGTCCTGCCGCGTCGAAGTAGTCAGTAACTGCCCGCTACACATGCTCATGCAACAGGAATCGTCGTCCCCAAGGTCTTGGTTATGTTACCGAAGGCATGGGAAGAGATCAGGACTATATGGCGGATGCTCGAGTGCCTGCTACGAGTGTTGGCATAACTTCTGCGGAACGACATTTGCAATATGGTGGCGTGCGTTACCATCAAGCAGCAGCACCCTTTGCCGCAATTTTCGCCTTTCTTGTTTGGAGTAATTTCTCCACCCTTCACTCTCCGATTGATGTTTACCGGTGTTTGTCCTTCGGCAGCCACGGAAAGAATGACAGAACTTTGGTCCTGTTTGGACGCACTTTGTAATAATGTCGCTATTGTTCACGTTTCATTATTTACCAAATGTACTGTGGCGAAACCGGTTTATAGTATTTTGTGACTTTAATTCAAATGGCTCTGAGCACTTTGCGACTTAACTTCGGAGGTCATCAGTCGCCTAGAACTTAGAACTAATTAAACCTAACCAACCCAGGGACATCACACGCATCCATGCCCGAGGCAGGACTCGAACCTGCGACCGCAGCGGTCGCTCGGCTCCAGACTGTAGCGCCTAGAACCGTGACTTTAATTACTTATAAATGATATTTCAGGTAGATCAAAAAAAAAAAAAATAAAAGCAGTTACCTATTGTCAGCGTATCAATTCGTTTGATCTCAAAAATGTTTATCCTGGCTAATATTTGTCACTCTGCTAAGGAAATCTCCAATTGACGTTGTGTAGAAATGTTGTCTGTAAAGTCAGGTGAGTAGCACTAAATTGCATATCATTTATCAGATTTTACATAACTGTTACTTAACATGGAAGCACTTTTCTCTAGCAAAAGGAACATTTAGTCACAAAATACTACCCGCGCACAACACTGACGTATGTCTCCTATTAAAATATTTCATGTAAATCGTCAGAAATAATTAGGCTTCATAGATCAGCAAATACGAAATTGATACTACGTAACGTGCTGTGAACACTATTTTTAAAGATTCAATCTAAGTTGAATTCTGTCTTTTAAAGTAGGTTCGGGACCACCGATGCACATTTATTTCCATTCATTTATTTCTAACAACAATTATGTTTGTTAAAATTCTCGATTCAAAAACTGCCGCGGAGATATTTTTGCTAAGACGGCGGCAGACAGACGACAGTCAATTTGTCTATTGTTATTCTCGATTTATGTTATCAAGGTAATATATTTAGATAAAACTCTTTAAGCCTTTTATCTCTATTCTTTAGCATTTAAAATCATTTACAATGATAAAGACCGACATATTTTTTATACCAGCTACTAGTAAACTCCGCGGTAAGTTTAGCGCTAATGGCTGCGCTCCTAATCATTGAGTAGATTAGATTACAACTGAAATAAATACAAATCCACGTCTAGACAATGGCGACTCTATTTTTCAAATAATAATTAACAATATATTGTTACAGGTTTCCTCTTTACATACCTCACACGTCTCACGTCCGAACAGTTCATCCTTTAGTACAGGAAGAACAACTGAACCACAATTATCAGATAACAAAAAAAAGATAATAATTGTCGTTGTCCATGAATTTAGTTCTCTGATAATTTTAATTCACACAGGAAATAAATTATTACCGAAATAATGAAATAATTGTCGTCATTTTTACACGATACAGTCTTTTCATAAGTAGTATCGATAATATTGGTTGAAGTTTGTACTCTTATATCATTTTAACATTTCGTGGCTAGAACATATTGTCATGGATATTACAGTACGTGGGAAAGACAGTAAAGCTAGACTAATCCCTTGCCTACATGTCGGTGCTTATGCAGGGTGTTACAAAAAGGTACGGCCAAACTTTCAGGAAACATTCCTCACACACAAATAAAGAAAAGATGTTATGTGGACATGTGTCCGGAAACGCTAAATTTTCATGTTAGAGCTCATTTTAGTTTCGTCAGTATGTACTGTAAATCCTCGATTCACCCCCATGATTTCATACGGGATACTCTACCTGTGCTGCTAGAACACGTGCCTTTACAAGTACGACACAACATGTGGTTCATGCACGATGGAGCTCCAGCACATTTCAGTCGAAGTGTTCGTACGCTTCTCAACAACAGATTCGGTGACCGGTGGATTGGTAGATGCGGACCAATTCCATGACCTCCACGCTCTCCTGACCTCAACCCTCTTGACTTTCATTTATGGGGGCATTTGAAAGCTCTTCTCTACGCAACCCCGGTACCAAATGTAGAGACTCTTCGTGCTGGTATTGTGGACGGCTGTATACAATACGCCATTCTCCAGGGCTGCATCAGCGCATCAGGGATTCCATGCGACGGAGGGTGGATGCATGTATCCTCGCTAACGGAGGACATTTTGAACATTTCCTGTAACAAAGTGTTTGAAGTCACGCTGGTACGTTCTGTTGCTGTGTGTTTCCATTCCATGATTAATGTGATTTGAAGAGAAGTAATAAAATGAGCTCTAACATGGAAATTAAGCGTTTCCGGACACATGTCCACATAACATATTTTCTTTCTTTGTGTGTGAGGAATGTTTCCTGAAAGTTTGGCCGTACCTTTTTGTAACACCCTGTATACCGGCATCGGAGTCACAGTGCCTCATATATACGCTTCTTAAACTCCATCAGACGGAAACTTTTTGATCGCCCCCTTATATATGACTTACATTTGCCTGTCCTATGTCGCAAGATGTAATTCATGGAAACAGTCTCTCTCTCTCTCTCTCTCGCTCTTTCTCTTTCTTTTTAAGCAGTGGTTCATATTAGTTGTCCAAAAACTGAACACGACTCGTGTACGTAGCTGAGTTTGAGGTTTCGTCCATGGAGCAGAAAAAGATTTATTGGTCGTAGACGACTTGCATGAGCAATTGGGACGCCTACGACGGGCAGCCGTTGCGGGGAGTGGGAGGAGGGCCATCATTTCAGGACGTGCGAGGCGTGACGGGAGAGGCGCGTGACGCACGCCCTGGCGAGGCCACTAGCCGCCTCACCGGGGCGGTGTCCTGAGGCCCGCTCCTTGTCCCTGTCTTCCGTACTGACAAGTTACCTCTCTCCTCCGAGTGGTGCGGTCGCCGAAAGTTCGGACATTCAACAGTTCCGTCCATAGTCATTAACTTGTTAGCCCGAGCGAAAATCACTGCAGGCGCCCGTTGCTCTACGGTCTGTGTGCAGGGCAAAGCAAGTCAGCTGTTAGGTATATCTACGCATACGCAGCAGACCAATGTGAAGTGCATGTCAGAGAGTACATGCCATTCCACCATTTATTATACGTTGCATTTGACTCGCTAATGGAATGCGGGAAGAATGACTGCTTCAGTTTCTCTGTGCTCGTTATAATTTGGCCAATAGTGTTTACGAAGTCCTTCCGGGAGTGATTCATGGGGGCATTTTGTAGTTACGCATTTGCCGGATAGTTAACACAGATCTTCAACCGTATGCTCTTTAAAAGTTAATCAGGATCTCCGTCACGCTATACCAAACCATCCTCACCATTTCCGATGCCCTTCTTTGTATACTTTCTGTATGTCCTGTTAGTCTTATTCGGTGTTACGTAGACTGATCAGGTAATGAATGAGGAAGTTCGCCGCAGAATCGCCAAGGAAAGGAATATATGGAAAACTCTGATAAGAAGAAGGGACATTATGGTGGGGTATCTGTTAAGACATCAGGAAGTGGTTTCCAATGTACTACAGGGAGCTGTAGAGGGTTAAGAGTAGAGGAAGTCAGAGATTGGAATACACGCAGCAAATAATTGAGGCCTTCGCTTGCAGCTGCTACTCTTGAGATGAAAAGGTTGGCACAGGAGAGAGATTCGTGGCGGGCCGCATCGAGCCAAGGATACGTGGCTTTGCATTTTACGGAACGCACAAATTCACATTTGTAACCATTTAGGGGGGGGGGGGGCGTTCACGAAATTGTCCGAAAAATGTCGATTTTCAGTTTAATTTTTGTTAGTAGAATACATAGCTAATAAGTTCCCACAGTTTGCGTTGAAATCGCATTCGAAGTGCCAGAAAAAAATTAAATGTATGACGTGACCTTCCTGTCACGCCCACGTTTTGAAGTAACACTTCAGAACTAGCTCGGTGGACGACGATTCCGCGGAATACTTTCAAGCAAACTTGCACGGGATACATCTAGAAGGCTTTGATATATACCCTTTGGGTTTGTAGATCATCTTTGACTCTGTTCCGTATCTTAGAAACAGTAAGAAAGGTGGAGGATCGAAAGATCATTGGTGGGCACAAAAGCCTCACAGATGATACACGCTCTTCAAATGTATTATGGCAAGGGTGTCTGTCAGAACCTAACCAGAGTAAGAGACATGCAAACTGGAGTATGGGCTACATATTTTCACATGGTTTTAACAGACGACCATTCCATTCATTATCTGTACCACGTTAGGTGGTATAAATACATACTGGCTTAGAGGCATAATAACCCCTACATTCACAAGGAGAAGCTTCCAGTTAGTATCCTGGATCTTGTCAAACTCACTTAAAGGTTTGTGGCCGATCCTGAACGTCTAAATAAAGTGAGTGTTTAAGGCTAAATCCAGAATCCAAATGAGTCTCTAAATTCACACATATGGAAACAACGCCCTAAAACCACATTTTCATGTGCTACAGTTGTCACATTTGCTACTTACGATGCACTTCTTCCATTGATCGGAACGTAGGGAGGATGAAGGTTTTAGAGAGAATGGGCTGTAAGATAGAAAATTGCACTTAACACATCTTGAGAAAAATGGATTTACAGCGCCTCTCTGGCGGAAAAGACAGTTGAGGACCTGGTAGAGGAAAGAAGGCAGAAAACAAGAAACCAGAAGAGAAACCTTGAAGAGAATGAGAATCCTGATTACAATTCTGGGGCCTTCTGAAGAGGTGGTTCAAATGGCTCTGAGCACTATAGGACTTAACATCTGAGGTCATCAGTCCCCTAGAACTTAGAACTACTTAAGCCGAACTAACCTAAGGACATCACACACACCCATGCCCGAGGCAGGATTCGAACCTGCGACCGTAGCGTTCTCGCGGTTCCAGACTGACCCGCCTAGAACCGATCGGCCACACCGGCCGGCTTCTGAAGAGGTGCCACAAGAAAAAACGTTAAGTAAAGAAAAGTTTATGTACTTTTCTCTCAGAAGCTATGAGGATTAGAATTACGAAATTTTGTACACGTTTTTCAATAAGCCCAGTAAATTTTCTCAAGAGTACGTTCGGAAACTGAGTGTAAGCTGAGATAGGGAGCAAAGTGTTCGGAATTCTACATGAATTTAATACTACAGTCATAAAATTATAATTTAAAAATTATTAAAATTCTCCTATTCCAAATATTCAAAAATCCTCATGCGAGAAGCTTGCTATATGCAAAGAAATTAAACAGGGAAAATTTTCTGTAAGTCTCTTGAAAAGCTTCTGAGAAAAAGGCACGTACATTTAAAAAAAAATAAAATATGTAATTTTCATAAAGTTAAATATATATAATTCAAGGAACGAAACGCTAAATGTGCTAATTTCATGTAACGCATGGCACAAAACTTCATTGCCGTATCTTCTAAATTGTGGATTTGCTGCATCTTTTAAATAGTGTGTTTTTCGTGGTAGTCCGCCTCCTTAAAGCTAGTTGCCAATGCTTGTACCACTTTGAAATGTTACTAAAATCGGACTGCATATTTTTTCATATAGTACTTCATTGTTAATAACATCATCATCTGCAAAAAGTCTACTATTACTATTAATACACAACATGAGCAGCTAGAGTTCGACCACACTTCTCTGCTACACACGTAAAGTCACTTCCACGTCAGAATCCGACGCTTTACTTCCTCCTGCTGATACATTCAGACATTCTGAGAGCACTCTTAGGCCGTATTAATCATCAGTAAAGCTGCTGCTTAAAAGGAGGTAATGTTACGTCAAAATCTTAAGACATTTATTGCAAAAAAATGTCAGTGTGTGAGAAAAACCTATCTGAAAATGGAGGAGTCCCGATCTTTCAAAGGAACGACGTTGAATGGATTATACTAATTTCAAAAATTCTTTCAGAGGCTGTATTACACCTATGTTATCAAGGAACGGGATGAGAAAAGATTGCGGCAGAGATCGAAACTGAGATTTGTTTTATGTAATAGAAAAATACGGTTTCTCGTACTATTTTTTTGTGTACCAACCAAAAGTTTTATAGTCATATGTGACGTATGTGGGCATGTCGTATGCGCATCAATAGCTCGAGCTCCCATCGCCGTTTGTTTTAAAACAATTGAGAACGTCTGGAGAAGCTTCAGCCGAATGTTGTGAATACATGACTCATTATTTGTGTAGAATTGCTGTGAGGAATCGGGGGCAGTATGCTCGTTGGTGATGGTTCCCATGACGTTTGACCCATAAGGGACAGGCATCAAAATAGCGACATATCAGCATGTCTCTGTAACTCCTGAAGCAATTTCCACCAGACTTGACACATGTAGAACTTGCTATCTGGAAAAAAAATTACTGTGACTGTAAGACACCTGCAGTGCCTATATGGCAGAGGTTGGTGGTGAAAAAGGGTGACATAAGAACGTAACCAAGGAAAGTCTGGAACAGTTCCAACTAAACTGGACCAATTTGTGGTACATACATGAGTTATCTGCATAAAAATATTGTGAAAATAAGATATCACCATTACCCCTGGGTCCGCCCTGATAGCTGAGTGATCAGAGTGGTTAACGCGGTGGTCTGTCATGCCAAGGGGCCCGGGTTCGATTCCCGGCTGGGTCGGAGTTTTTCTCCGCTCAGGGACTGGGTGTTGTGTTGCCGTCATTATCATTTCATCATCATGATCAGTGGAAGGCAAAGGAAAACCACCACTGGAATCACTTCCCTAGACGCTCATGCGGTGGACCTCTCTGAGAAGGCTTCCCCCATGATAAGACCTGCCGTAAGGCAGAACACAGTTATTTCCCGTGCAGGTGGGGTTAAAAAGGACTGACACGTAAAAATGTTAGAGAACTACGTTACTATTTCTTTCCTTTATTTGGCTGACTTCATGCGCATTCTTAATCAGTAAGAATTAAAGGTTATCTCAGGACTCAAATAAAACTGTAGGACGAAATTGGCTAGATATTCAGGTTAAATACACTCTCAAGACGAAAGGAACACGAACGACGAAGGAGTTATCCGAATGGGACGTATATCGGTTGATTTTACGTACATGTACGATCAAACAAATCATTAAAATTTCAGAAAAACTGTATGATTTATTCAAGAGGAAGAGCGTCACCACCGAACATGTCAGTAACGCTTTCGTCCACCTGTGGTCCTTAGGCCAGCAGCTACTCGGGTTACAATTCAGTGAAGAGTCGTTGATGTTCTCCTGAGGGACATCGTGCCAAATTCTGTCCATTTGACGCGTTAGCTCGTTAAAGTCCCGAACTGACCTTGCTGGCCAAGACAGGGTTTGGCAACACGAAGACAAGCAGTGGAAACGGCGCGCAGTGTGGGGGCGGGCATTATCTTGCTGAAATATAAACCCATCGGCTTAGACCGTCACTCCTTGTTATCGAGCCGTATGGCGGGCGATAGTCAGGTAGGTATCATACCGCTGTCTGAGATGTCCCTAGACACCTCTTCACTCGTCATCGGGGCTCCTTTCGAAGCGAGGCACATCACTGAAAGTTCTACTTAGTCATTGAGATTACAGGCCGAAGACGTGTATGAAGACGCACCGGATAGCGGTCAGATGCAAGCTGTCGCCCGCTATAGGGGACGGCGGTCTGGGGTGCAGTCTCTTTTCATAGCAGCCTTTGGTTATCGGTGGCACCCCTACAGTACAGCGGTGCTGCGACATTATTCGACCCTTTTTGTTGACTTTCATGGCAAGTCATCCTTGCCTCGCATTTCAGCACACGGTGAGAGTTTCTACTGCTTGTCTTCGTGCCCGCCAAACCCTGTGTTGACCAGCAAGGTCGGCGCATCTCACCCCAACTGAGAACGTTTGAAGCATTATGGGCAGGACCCTCAAATCAGCTCGGGGTTTTGACGAACTAACGCGCCATTAGGACAGAATATGGCTGGGTATCCCTCAGGGGGACATCCAACAACTTTGGTAATCATTGCCAACCCGAATAACTGCTTGCATGAACAAATTACACTGTTTTTCTGAGATTGTGTCAGTTCGTTTGTTTGTACGTGTACGCCATATCTACCGATTTCCGTCCTGTTTGGATAATTCATTAGTGGTGCGTCGTTTTTCTTGTCTTAGGCCTCATGTGTAAAATAAATTACGTGTAATGCGCGCGTGCGTTTGTGTGGTGTGTGTGTGTGTGTGTGTGTGTGTGTGTGTGTGTGTGTGTGTGTGTGTGTGTGTGTGTTACGATTAAGTTACATGACTAACACAATAGAAATGATGAGAGATTTCAACGTTTCAAGGTACGCATATTTCATACGACACTAGAACGGAAAGTGCAGGAGATTTTACCTTCAATATTGACTTTCTCGAAACAAAGACATGTTTCAGAGTGACTATAGCCTGACCATCTCAAAACTGAGCTACTTTGTAAGCATTCGAATGAAGACATTTTTCTTTCGTCCTACGCAGTGGTTATCGAGAGGTACGTATGGCTGCAAAAGAAGGCTCATTCTGTTGGAATGTATTCTCGGCCATTTGCCAGTTACCACGCGCAAGAAAACCTAATTATCGCGGTGCTGCTACTTGGCAGGTGGCAGCGCACCAGTGGATGAGACTGCAGCAGGCAGGGCGCTCTACTTCCAAGCGGCTGGCAGGCGTCCCGCCTCATAACCCACGCCCCTCGAACAGCCGCCGGCGCTCATATCGGAGAACAGCTGACGGGTAGGGGTGCCAAGAACTCTGTCGGCAGATGCGAACCCTCCGGGTCGTAAAACCGACCCAGATGTGCCAAATTAACGAGACGGAGACCTATTGGACGGAAGGGAGATCAATGAAACACAGTAACGAAATCTGTGCAGGCAGCAATTCCACGGAAACGGCTGGAGTACCGAAGGCGGGGTAGCACTGCGATTGCTTGTACAAAAAACGCAACACTAAAAAGTAATAAATGTACAGTTATGAAATTTCGGGAATACAGTTCTCTAGGTAACACATTTAAATGATTAACATTGCAAGATCACAGGTTAATGGAAGCTTGATATAAGCGATCGCATTTGTGAAATTCTGATACATTAATAACCGGTGTAACCGCCAGAATGTTGACTTCAAGCACGCCAACGGGCATGCATTATGTTGTACAGGTGCCGGATGTCACTTAGTGGGATGCAGTACTAGGCCTGTTCACTTGTCCGGTCAATAAAAGGACTGTTAATGTTTGTTGTGGATGACAATGGAGTTCTTGTCAGATGATGACCTATATGTACTCGATTGAGACAAATCTGGTGATGTAGCAGACCAAAGCGACATGCCGGCGCTCTGTAGAGCATGTTGGGTTACAACAGCGGAATGTGGGTAGAGTTACCCTGTTGGAAAACACCACCTCGAAAGCTGTTTTTGAAAGGAGACACAACAGGTCAAGTCATTAGATTGACGTAGACAGGTTGGTCGCTGGCCCTCAACTGTCCCCTTCCTAACCAACACACGACCGTCACTGGCACATAGACTGAACCAGCTTTCATCAGAAAACCTTGCCCTCCAATGCGCTCTCGCTTGATCCCACTGCTGAAGTCAAAAATGGCGATGGTTTGGGGTCAATGGTATGCACGCTACAGGGCTTCGGGCTCGGAGGTGTCCTTGAAGTAACCGATTTTTAACAGTTCGTTGTGTCAAAGTGGCGCCAATTGCTGCTCAAATTGCTGCTGCAGATGCAATACGATGCGCCAGACCCATACGCCGAAAACGATGGTCTTACCTCTCGGTAGTGCCACGTGACCGCCCGGAGCTCGGTCTCCTTACGACCATCATTCTCGTGATCATCGTTGCTAGCACTCATGTGCAGTGGCAACATTCGTGCCAAGTCTTTCTGCTGCGTTGGAGGAGGAACTTACATTTTCTCTTAGTCCTATAACACGATCTCTTTCAAACTGAGGTGTTGATAAATGCGTCTTCGTCATCTTAAAGGCACTCTTTAGTAACATCTACTCACCAAGTCCAAACTAATAGTGACTAACGCTCACGACCGTTGCAGCGTGTATTTAAAGCAAATCTGATTTGCATCCTCATGGATAGACACGCCTACCAACTTTCATTTGTGTCGCACGGCTCCATCTTGGTGACTGAATTTTTTTGCCGTCAGAGTAGTTTTTAGAAGATGAACCTGTCGTGAGCTGGAAACTTGAACACTCCAGTGCTCTGCTGGACACGGCCCTATTGGAGATCTTATGCTCGTGCCTTTCTCCGACATTTGAAGTGACTTACACGGTCACAAAACTGTGACGTAAATTAATCTGTTAAGTTAGCGTTTGTGATTCGATTAGTATTTCACTTTAGGACGTATATCTTCCCTGCAGCCTCAGCTTCAGTAGTAATTAAAGTCGGAGAACTTCCATGAAAGTTACCTGTGTTAGAATCTGTTGCAACTTATAATTAAACAGAGTAGACGTCGATGTGTAGACGTATATTAAATCGTGAATATCCTGTAAGACAAATGGGAAACGCAAATAAATTATCTGTGATACGAAAATTTTTAGAAGTGTGTACATTATTTAGTCTGACGCTTAATCTGTCGCAGCAAGATACAATAAGTTCAGAATGCCGCTCCCGCATCTACAGCCTCTCGAAAATATATAAAGCCTGCATTAAATTGAAGGGGAAGATGTAACCTCCCCCTCACTTATCGACCTTAATGACAGTGAAAAATTAAACCGCGTGTACCTAATGGAAAATTGGGAAGAGCAATCGTCACCGAAGTTTTAATCTGTCGGTAAAGAGGGAGGGAAGGGTTACATCTAAATGAAAGGAAAACTGCTAATGAAATTGGTGGAAATTAATTTTGAAGAGGGGTAAAGTTAATAAAGAAAGTAAATGTGCGGCCGTTACGTTAACAATTAACTAGCGGTAATTAGATATTTGAGATTTGGGGAAAATTACGGTCGCCAGTCCTATGGACAATTACTATAGTACCTGAAAAAGAAAGGTTATTGCACATATAATTAGCACTAGAAGCGTGGCAACTGAAGGTTGACACGTGTAGTGTGAAAACTGAAAGTTTGTCAGAAGTAATAAATTTCGCTACACTCTGACTTAATTTAGCAAAAGAATTAATAAAACCGGAAAATTGAAAGTTAATTTAATGACTGAAATTAATAGTGAGCTTTGTTTCTGAAGCACTACGAAATTCAATAAAATAAGGTTAGTCTTGGGCTACCTCAACAATCATTTCAAAAGCTACTTGAATCTACGCAATTTAGAAATAAGAGATTTAACTTTGAACGTGAATTTAACGATTCTGAACAATTAACAATAGTAAAATTTAGTACGTACCAAGCTGAGCTGTAGTCACAGATAAGCTAAAATATGGTAACAAAACTCGCACTCATAATTTGTGCTTGTGTAATCTAAATATTGTAGCCAGCTATGAATAATTTAACTGAACTTTGAAATTAAAGTAGTGAAATGAAATATTACTTTAATGCTGGCGTTTGAATTTCAACGACACTCGGGTTCATTCCGGAAAAGGAAGGGACCCTGCTTGGTAATGCAATTGGGACAATGAACAACAAAGGTTCATGCTAAGTTGCTGTAATTTTGTGATGCAACAATTTTAAAAACTGAGGTCTGCCATACAGTTCTAAAACTTTACGTGCTTCCAGTCTTCCTTGTTGGTTGATTGAAGGTTTGCAGTCGTCGGTCGAGCAGGTGGCGACAGTCACTCATTGTCGGCCGTCGCTTTTGCAGAAGCTGGATGTTGGCGCGCCTTCTTCTCGACACGGTCACCAGGCGAAACGGGCTCTTGATGTGCGCCAGCTAATGCTTCCCGTCCGCGACACCGTGTCAGAAACTATCATAGCAATTCTAGCGCAATTACATGCTGCCAAACCCCGAAAGCGCGGCAACTCGCGGGAGCGTCACACAATACACCTGCTCCACTGCACTACTCCAGCCAGACTCCTCCGCTCTGCCCGCGCTCCACGCGGCAGAGTTAACACTAGCAAAGATCCTAAATACTTTGGTTCTCCACACGACCTATCGATGTAGTCGTTCGATAGCATAGTTTTCCCTAGGCAAGACCCAGCCTAAAAATACAAATAATATTTACAAAACAAACCAATTATACATCGACATATATATATATATATATATATATATATATATATATATATATATATATATATATAACAGTAAAACAATTACAACAAAGAGACAGAAATGTCATATCTTCAGGTGACAAAACAAGGAAAAATCTATAGTACAGTAGATGGAAATAGAGGGATATGCGTTTCCGGTGTTACAAAGACAAGGAGGAGGGGAGAGAGGGAGAGGGTGAGGGAGAGGGGCATTTTTCACATACAAAATTCATTGACATACGCGAAAGAACAGAGATCAGGGAAAAACAGAATTTCGGAGCAGACGAAGGACTGAGCCTCGAACTCGAGAACTTCAGATGCGTAGTACAACACGCACGTAGCCACAGAGGTAAACCCAGTTTTTTAAAAAGGAAATTCAAATGCTTCGTGTAATTCATTGTGGCTAATAATTCCTTTTAACAGCTGAGTACAGTTGAAGTACTTGTTCAATACATCCCTCACAGTGAGTGAGACCAGTTAGACCTCGATTGTAGCGCACTGTCTAGCAGAGGGGCCACAGTATTTTCATCAGTTAGCGTTAACACCAAGACACCGCGGCAAAATACCTCTTTTTTTAACACATAAAAACAGAAGTGTTTCACCACCTTGATACGTTGTACAGGTGTTACTATAGTGACAACTTCTGTGCCAATCTGAAGGTCATCATTGATATTTTTGATAAATGTACAGGCAGTTATGGTCGCTACTTACGGGTAGAACGCCGCATTCGAATGGATTGCAACATTTCAGTCCAGAATAAAGCACCAGCAGGGATGGATGAAGGACATCTGTGCAGCAGTAGACCTAACATCCATCATGCCACGAAGAATTGTCGCGGCCAGTAATCTGGCCGGCATAGTCACGTAATGTGAAAAAGGCTCGTTAACCAGGAAAGTTGCACGACGTGTGCACCGGAGGCAAAATGAAGAACTGATGCGGACACGAAATAGATTCCAATTGACAGGTAGTGTTGACGATTTACACTACACAGGCCATCAGCGTTCTATAGGTACACAGGATGACCGATAGCTGAAACTTTTGAGTTAAGGAAAGGTGGGCAAAGCGCTTCAGAAATGATTTAGGCGTTGGAAAAGGCAGGAGGACATCGTATACAGCATCAAGCTGTTCGGAGATGACTGGATGACGCAAATTTCCATTCCCAGCGACAATGACGAGCATCACTTCTCGACTGCGTTATATATGGGCAAGAAATCATGCAGAATGGACGATCCACAATTGGCTTCTTGTGTTACTTACGGAAAAAGGTCGGATGTATTCGTATCCTGGTACTCGAAGACAACGTGTTTGGAGAACCCAGTAATACCGACCACCTCTAACACTGTGTCCTACACGTGCAACAAGGTGGTGGTGGTGGAGTGATTTGTTGGAGTGGTATTGCATGGGGCCACAGTACGCCTCTTGTGGTTGTTGAGGGCAATCTCTTTGCTCCACGGTATAGGTACGAAATTCTGCAACCAATAGTAGGGATCACATCCCAACACTTTCGTGGCGATTTCATCTGGATGAATAACAACTGGCTTGTTCCATCGTAGCGTTGTGAAAACGTTCCGTCAGCATGCTAGAACCACCGGAATTGATTGGCCTGCGCCTGTTCCCCAGAAACGAACCCAATCCAACATGAGTGGGGTCGATTGAAACGAAATGATGTCGGAAGTGGACAACAACCACGTACTCTGCGTGACTTACACAGAATCGCATAGAAGAATGTGGGAACATGTACCAGGACTGGTTTGATTTTTTTTCATCGATGGTACGCCACGACGGATTCAACCCTCCATCCACCACATATGCTCAGGTGTACTGTTAAAACCTCCCTACGGGGAAACAGATGATTTTGTCGTTACTTTTTTTTTTTTTTTTTTTTAATTTCAAAATTAACGGGCGATTCAAAACTTCTGTATATCAGAGGTCGTTAATCCATGTCCGTGAAATTCTACTAGACAAATACTTCTGTGTGACAGATTTGAATCCGAGTAACGAAAGACAAGTGAGGTTTATAGGAACTTTCAAATAAGCCATTGTTCACTGGTAAGTCGTAAACCTCTCCGCAGTGTCTTGTTGAATGGAGGCAGGAAATATCGTTGTAGCCAACGATGCGTATAATATGCACACTAAGCCCTAAGTCCTCAGCGCTCTCGTGGCTGTCAGAATGTCTACGGCTGTGTGGTGACATTGCAATTTTTCTTTCCTTTCATTAATACCAAGAGCATGACTACTACGCTGCATTCATCACTCCTCTGTCCAGCACGCCTAGGCTCAACGCATACCTTGCGAGAAAAGAAAGTCTCAGGAAATAAGACATGTGAACCCACTCGTCGAATCTCCAGCCATTGACGTCGTCCTTTATATCACTTATTTTATAGCGGAATTTAGGTCCTCAGAAGTTGCGACTGTTTGGAAATGCTGAGCGTCATTGAGACTATTGCACAAGTAGATACCAAGAATTCACAGTTTACAGTAGTGGTTAAATCGGTCATGCCGATTAAATATTCAGGCGTAAACTTGCAAAGCGACTTGAAATGGAACGAACACGTTAGGTCGTTTGTAAGGAGGTGAATTCAGTTTATTTGGAGGATTACAAGAAAGTGTAGCTCATAAATGAAGGAGACCGCGCACAGAAAACTTCGGCGATCCAGTCTTGAGTATTACTCAATTGTTTGGGATCCCTGCCAGGTCGGCTTAAAAAAAGAAATTGAAGCAATTCAGAGGCATGCTGCTAGATTTCTTGCCAGCAGATTCGGTCAATACTGGGATATTACGGAAATGCTTTGTGTTCTCAAATGGTAATGCCTGGTGGTAAGAACTTTCTTTTCGCGAAACCCTATTGAGAAAGTTGAGAGAACCGTCATTTGCGATAAAGTGGAGAACGAGCCCACTGCCACCAACATAAATTTCGTGTATAGCCCGTGAACTCAAGGTGAGAAATGAGATGACCTACGGCAGCAGATAGACAGTGCTTTTCCCTCGTGCGAGGGAAAGAGACTGACTAGCTGTAGTACGAAGTGTCCTCCGCAGTCAATCGTATTCTGGATTGCGGAGCATGTGTATAGACGTACAATATAAACCACGGCACGACTTTCTTCTAATTTTTTATTTTTCGTTGCAATAATGTAGATTAAGCCTTTCTTCGTTCCTTTCCTTCTCTCTTTCTTTTCTTGTTGTGCAATGCCACTATCTGTGCTATTCCAATAACGAGCGTAGCTCGAAAGACAAGAAGGAAAATTGGAATAAATGACAGTTGATTTGCCACCGTAAACTGTTTTACCTTACTTCCTGAATATCTACATGATACTTTAAACAGGTTCCATATATTTACCGAAATGGATTTGCCCGGAACACTATCTTTTACAACCGATGCTCATCTTGTTAAACTATACAGACATGTTAGTACACTAGCAACACATTTGAGACTTTCTTCAGCGAATTTTTGTCGCGTCCACTGGCTGAGAGCGCCAAACATTAATGTCGCGTTGTAGGATACGTTGCACTACTATCTTGCATGTTATATCATTACCAGATGCGCTGCACCTCGCCAGAATCCTCCCATCGAATGTAATTGTCCCATTCTCCTTTCCTACAACAACCGATTTTGCTTTTTTTTTTTTTATGACTTACCTCATTGGTGCAAATGTGCGTGTCTACACGTTGAAGCGTGGAGATCCAGTTCCATAATTAATCAATTTTGTTTGCTTTTCCCAATGAAGGCTTCACACACTTCACATACCGTTCAGTCAGAAAAGTATAGGGAAGCTTAGTAGAAGTTTATCCGAGGAGCTTCAATGCATAACATTTCCGTCGTCAATTACTACATCGTAAATATGATGTTGAAGTGTTTGCTCCTGTAGTGATAAAACAGACCACGCGGCATGGGTCGATGATCAAGACTTACTCGGAGACAATAGGTTCAAACCTTTGAACATAAATCACTGGATAATTTTAGCCCTTGCTAAAATGATTCCACGGTTGAATCCACCCTCTTCTTGTTGTAGTTGATCTTGTGTTTGCACCGAAAAAAGGATGCCCTATACTGGACTCGTATCCTGAAACAACACCGTCCAAACCCTGTCCGGCATCTAGATCTAAATTTTCTATTTATCCTGGGATAAATTTATGAAGGGTGTTGGAAAATTCCCGTTACAGACTTTTAGGACTTTCGACTTGTGGGGAGGGGGGGGGGGGGAGTGAGTAGACAATATTTTGAATTGGAAATGTACCGTTTCCGTGGTACAACCATTCGAAAACATGTTGGTAACGCGACCACTTTTACAATTAACTAATTTGGCGTGGCCCTGTACATGTAACTTGTTTTACAGTTCCACCCACTAATAAGCAAAGAAATTGCTCGTATACTCGTTGACGGGTTCTAATCAGCATGATGGATATGGTCTCTTCCAATTCGGATGTGCTGCGTCTCCTTGGAGTACCACAGTTACGCCTGCTGACGGTGAAGGTACCCTTTCTCGAAGTCTGTGAGTAATTGTGACGAAAAGGGTACGAGATGAAGTCGGACGTTGTGGAGAACGATCTTGATAAAGGCTACGAGCAGCTCTTCCGTATCTATGGGCTTAGCCATTCAGAAGGATCATGTCGATGTATTTTCCAAACGTGTACTCAACTAAGTTGCTCTAACACTCACAGGCACATAAATAAGGCTCGAACCATGTCTGAGAGGTAGGATAGACAGTAAATGACGACTACCGATCCAACGAACCACCTCCTACCATGATTACCCTGTTTCATACCTACCTAGCACCCTTTATAAAGATCGGGATGATTACTTCGGGAAGCACTTGGCCTGTAGCCTTCCTCATTCGTATCAAATCTGAGTTTGTGCTCATTCCGATGACTTCGTCCTCGACGCCAAATCTTTGTCACTAGTCTTGTTTTACTAATGAAAGCACGACGACGACTTTCTAAACTTTCCATGCTCCTTTCGGAAAGTTCTTCACGACAGATTACTGGTACCTCAGAAACGTGTCCTTCGGCCGGTGACGTTGTTTTTCTACATTCCTGTAAACTCTGGCGACCTTGATCAGTCCGGGCAGTACGGCCCACCCGCGGTCCCTCCACCGCCCTTGCTCACCTCGCCCGCCCAGTTTCCTTCGCCAGTAACGAGACGAGAGTTTTGTCGTTATTGGCAAAACAAAAGGCCGTATCGAGGCCACGAACTGCTTGCTGGTTTGCGATTATCGGCCCCGCGACTCGCAGATATCGTGTGGGAGGACCGGTTCTGCTTCTGCTGCGGGGTATAGGGAACAGAACAGAAAGGCGCAGTCCGCCCGCCCGCCCGCCTGCTCTTGCGTAACGAGAACAGCCGGCCAGTCACGGATCTGTCCTCTCGCCTCGGCGCGCCTTGCACCCTATCTGCCTGCGCGTGGTTGGCCGCGCGGTGAAGAGCATCAAACGGCCAGTTCCCCCGCCTCCTATCCTTGCTCACTTGTTTCTTCGTAACTGAGAACTTTCTTCTTAAATGACCTGCAAGTTTGTTGATGTGCGGATGACTAATCCACAGTACCCTCAGCACTCTGTGACATCACTTTTCACTGAACTCTCACCGGCGAGGGAGCGGATGCTCTGTTCTCAGGTTTGCGGCAACATCGCTTTGCAGATGGTGGTTTCACAGTGATACCTCTAAGGCACTACAGTAGAAATTGTTCGTTTTCCTAATTTGCCCCTAATAAAAACTTAATCCATGTTAAAAAAATTGGATAACCTGGATAACGCACAGCTGTTTATTGCGCCGCGAGTACCCACCTTTATGTCGCTGCGGGTCAGCTTTGACTGTGGTCCACATCTTGTTGGACTGCCCTCTTTTAACTCCGCTCAAGCAGACGTTTGTGCTGCCTGATAGGCTTCCTGCACTTTTATCAGATGACGTTGCGGTGGCAGATTTAGTTTTGAGTTTTATTCGTGCAGGGGGGGGGGGTTTATTGCTTGATCTAAGTGTTTGTCCTTTTTTGTGTTTGAGTCTGGCCTTTGGCCTACGATTTTAGACTGGGGTTTTTAGTGCGTTTCTTGGTGGTTGGCTTTTCCTTTTTTGTTTCTATGGTTGGCCAAACACTGTCACACTCGGTGTGATTTTAATTCCTTTTGTCTGGTCTCTGTCTGTGTCTTTCTTGTCCTGTGTCGTCTCTTGTCATCTCCATTGTTTGTTTTTGTTCCTTCTGGGGGTTTCAAGTTCATGGAAAAAGGGACTGATGGCCCTAGTAGTCTGGTCCCTTCAATTCCACCAGCCAACCAACCATCAAAAAATGAGCTTGGAGGCCGTGCCATGTGGATGACTGATAATTTTTTTTGGGTCATAAGTCTCCTGAATTCTTTGATGCGACCCACCATCTCTCTCATGTGTCAACCTCTTCATGTCAGAGTAGCACTGAGAACAAACATTCTCAGTTACTTGTTGGATATTTTTCAGTCTGTCTTCCCCTACAATTTTTACGCTACTCAGCTCCCTCTTGCACGATAGAATTTATTCCTTAGTATCGTAACATAACATCATATCAGTGTTTCCTACTTGTTCCTCTATTCGCAGATTATGCGGAAAACCTTATTTTTTTAGGGTTCCGTACCTCAGTCGGTACGAAAGGAACCCTTACAGGATAGCTTTGTCTGTCTGTCTGTCCACCCATCCATCCGATTGTTAGGTCTCTTTTTCTGAAGAACGGGGTGACGTATCGAGTTGAAATTTAAGTCACGCGCTAAGGTCTACTGTCCCTTGGCTGTGTGAGAAATGTAAGGTTCTAAGTTTTGTATCCCGCCTGGAAGGCAGCGCGTGTGCCTGCTCCTGTAAACTGAAGGGTATGTCGAATGTAGGAAGTGAGTGGGAGCAGGAAAAGGTAAAACAAGTCGGTACTGCGTGTCAAATTATAGATGTTTACTATAGGCAAAGACAAGTTAATATATGGTTAGATAACTTTGCAATGATGAGCAAGCCTTACACCCGTCGTAACTAGTCCCTATATGAAGCGAAGTGTCCCGGCTGTCTGCTCTTATTTCATCGTGATGGTCAGTGCCAACAGAATGTTTTCGCAATCGGAGGAGGAAACTGGTGATTCAAATTTCATGAGAAGATCCCGTCGCAACGAAAAACGTCTTTGTTTTATCACTGCCACTCCAATTCCCATATCATGTCTGTGACACTATCTCCCCTATTTCGCGATAATACAAAACGAGCTGCCCTTCTTTGTACTTTTCCGTTGTCATCCGTCAGTCCCATCTGATGCGGATCCCACACGGCACAGCAGTACTCCAGCATAGGGCAGACAAACGTGGTATAAGCAGTATAGACCTGTTGCACCTTCTAAATGTTCTGCCAGTGAATCACAATCGCCGGTCGGGGTGGTCTCGCGGTTGAGGCGCTCAGTCCGGAACCGCGCGACTGCTACGGTCGGGGATGGATGTGTGTGATGTCCTTAGGTTAGTTAGGTTTAAGTGGTTCTAAGTTCTAGGAGACTGATGACCTCAGCAGTTAAGTCCCATAGTGCTCAGAGCCATTTGAACCATTTGAATCACAATCTTTGGTTTGCTCTACCCACAACATTATCTATCTGATCATTCCAGTTTAGGTTATTTGAAATTGTAATCACTAAGAATTTAGTTGAATTTACAGCTTTCAGATTTGTATGACCTATCGCGTAATCGAAATTTAGCGTATTTCTTCTAGTACTCAAGTGAATAACTTCACACTTTCCCTTATTCATGGTCAATTGCCACTTTTCGCACCATACAGATATCTTACCTAAATCATTTTGCAAGGCGTTTTGATCATCTGATGACTTTACAAGACGGTAAATGACAGCATCATCTGCAAACAATTTAAGACGGCTACTTAGATTGTCTCCTATGTCCTTAATATAGATCAGGAACAACAGAGGACCTCTAACACTTCCTTGCGGAACGCCGGATATTAATTCTGTTTTTCTCGATGACTTTTCGTCTATTACTACGAACTGTAACATTTCTGACAGGAAATCACGAATCCAGTCGCACAACTGACGCGATATTCCATAGGCACGCAGTTTGGTTAGAAGACTAAGTCTACTCTCCTCTAAATTCCCCCCCCCCCCCCCCCCCCCCCCCGCCACACCATGAGCCACTGCGTAAAGTTCTGCTATTTAACGCAAGCAGTACTATGCCACAATCTTTTCTCCCTTTGCGAAATAAATACCAGCGATGAAAATTTCCTCCACTACCAGGACTTGCACCGGCTGGGTTGCATGCCACTGCACAATAAACTACTTCTGTCTTGAATTTGTATTCGTTTTAAATTTCCTGTCGCATTAAGGATATTTTGTTTTTGCTCCCTAACTTAATAGTAATGCCAGCTTTGGAGGATGTTTTAAACTTGGAAAAAAGGTCACATCGTTTTTGAAATTCTAAGTTAAACCGAGTATTCCGACAGCACTAAAACTGGCTGGGAGACTTGAATAGTGGTTTGCAGGAACTACAGGCCATACCACTTCTACTCAATTTTTTCTGTCCTTACATTGCAAATTGAATGTCGTACATCGGATGAGGATCGTTGCTACTCGATGTTTAATAATAATCACTACTCAAGCTACCGGGGGAACGTTCCATCATTCTCAGCAAGAAATATTCGTAATATTCATTCCCGTCCCACCCTTTCAATAGCTAAGTTGAAGAGGTGATCCTTCGTTATTAACAAGGGAAGAGATACCACATTTAAAAGAATTATACCTTAAGAATTACTGTAGTGTTCTAAACATACTAAGTCGTCGACACGACGAATATGAAATATGTATATTCCTAATACAGCCGTATGTCTCCAGTCTGTTGTTGTGCATGGATGTTCTAATATACTTCAACGAAAAGGAAGTACCCGTAAAATAATAATCAACACTCTGCCGTCCGGCGACACCATAGTGGTGCCGTGTGCATAGTATCGCGCAGTGGCCGGCGACAGCACTTCAGTATCTTTTGCGTTCTGTTGGTGTTTTGTTAAGGTAACAGTAAGTTGCACACGTCAGCAAGTTTTTTGTTTTTATAACTACTTGTGCCCCTACATCATGACAGACGAAAGACACGATACGATTATTTACGACGAATGCGCGGAGCATCACTTGGAGGTTGCCACTACATCGTGTACGCCTCATTATGATACAGTTGACAGACTTTTCGGTCACATTAAGCAACACCAACTAATAGGCCTACGTATTTCCGAAACGATAATCGAAAACGAAGAAACTGCCATATATGTTCCAAAAACAACAAACTTAGTGTGCAAGTCTTGTGGAGTTGCGTTACATCTTGGAGATTGTTTTGCTGCCTATCATATGAAAGAGAAATACTAAGTACCAAAGACAATGCAGATAAACATATATATGAAAGAAATTTTGTATTTATTTGCGTATGTATATCTTCGAAATTTCATGAAAGTAGGGGAACAGAGTTGAGAACTTCTGAGAACTAAGGATGAGATTAGTAAAACGTAACAATTTATAATCTCTCGATAATGTCAAGAACGGCCGGCGACAAGCCAAGTAATCCGAATTACCGTTGCTGGCGCCAAGCGAATAAATTTGTACGAGTCATGCGGACGGCAAAGTGTTAATATGACTGTAAGAGATATTGTGCTTTGTTCCTGATGCTTTCCCGTTTCTCGTGCCGAGTCTACACAGGCGAGTTTTACGTTTATTTCTCTGGTGAAATGCGTGTTACTTTGATACTCGTTTTGACGTTTCATAGTAATAGAGCATGTAGTGAAACTTGATACGGGCACAGATAGCAAAAGCGGTTAAACAGATTTGGAAAGTCATCTGAAATCTACGCAAATGCACCGGTCGGTTCTACAGTAGCAATTCAGGTTCCGACTATGCATCTGCAGATTCTAAACTGAAATAAATGTAATTTATTTATTTAACTTGATCTAATCAGGGCAGTTGGGTCCAATCTTATGACGGATCGGGGTTTCACTAACACAGTACCTTCTTATATCATATTTACCTAAGAAATAAGTTTCAGTATGAAAAATAGCACAAAATGATTTGAGTGTCTATAGTGACAACCTGTAAATAATACTATGTACTAGTAATGTCAATACATAGGCATGCATAATGTGTAGACATTACCACTAGTAACAGTTCACAGTAAGCTTAGACACAAAAAAACTTGTTTGAGAGTCCGACTCTCCTCTGAGTAAAAACAGGGAAGGATGATGTGCTGCGGGCCATCTGTAGGGCCCTAACTCATTAGGAATGCAGCCTGAAGGGGGAGGAAGAAACCATGTTGCTAGATGAGGGGACTGGAGGAAGGCAGCTACGAATGCCATCGCAAGAGTCAGTCATACCAGAACAACTTAGATCTGTTGTTGAAATCAACGCGATAAGAGTTTTCCAAGATTTTTCCCACGTGCGTATGGTAACAAAGTAATTTAGTTAGTGATGTAGAAGAAATTACCGACATCTACTTGGTTACTCTGCAATTCACACTTAAGTGCCTGGCAGAGGGTTCATTGAACCATTTTCATACTACTTCTCTACCATTCCACACCTAAATCTTTCCGTTCGAGCTCTAATTTCACTTATTTTAATATGATGGTCAGTTTTCCCTACGTAAGTGGGTGTCAACAAAATATTTTCTCATGCGGAAGAGAAAGTTAGTGACTGAAATTTCATAAATAGGTCTCACCGCAAAGAAAACCGCCTTTGTTTCAGTGAATGCCACCCCAATTCCCGTATATCAGTGACACTTCTACCCCTATTGCGCGATGACACGAAACGAGCTGCCCTTCTTTGCACTTTTTCGATGTCCTCCGTCAATCACACTTGGTAAGGATCCCACACCGCGCAGCAATATTCCAGCAGAGGACGGACAAGTGTAATGCAGGCTGTCTCTTTAAGTGTGTTCTGCCAACAAAGCGCAGTCTTTGTTTCGCCTTCTCCACTATATTATCTATGTGGTCTTTCCAATTTAAGTTGCTCGTAATTGTAATGCCTAGGTATTTAGTCGAATTGACAACCCTTAGGTTTGTGCGATGTATCGTATACCCAAAATTAAATGTGTCGTAAGAATAATGACGATGAACAAGAGGTTACCTACATTGATATTAACAGTCCATATGCAGGTACTTTTCACTGTTAACTTCTAGCACCGTAGGAGGGCTACATGTATTGGAAGGTCGGGCCCGTACTGAAACATGCTATAGTAATTTTCACATGATCCCGACCATTCATACTAAAAAGGGAATTCGGCACTGGTAATTACTATATTTACAATGTAAAGCGTAAAAACAATCATATTTTAGAGAACGAATTTTCTTTATTAAAAACGTTCGAAGTATGACTATATCTTTCACACAGCATCACACTAGCGAAAAATGCAGGGGAAAAAAAAGAACATTAAAGACAGGCATGATGTGGAATCGCCGTATCTGATGGGTAACATAGAAAGGTTAGCAATACCAATGCTGAACAAGAAAATTATGTTACAGAATTACCCCTGTGCGCCAAAAACTAAAGTAAAAGAAGTTTGAGCAGCCCTTTTCCTGCGGAGGGTCGACTTTTCTTTTTGGCTGGACAACTGGAATGTTTCCATTGGATGCTCAGACGTTTGGTCCGGTTCGTAGACGTGAAACCGATCGCATTGACAGAGCGATTGACGCATCGGACTCGCATTCGGGAGGACAACGATTCAAATCCGTGTCCGACCATCCGGATTTATGTTTTCCTCGATTTACCTAAATCTCTCCAGGCGAATGTCATGATGGTTTCCTGGAAAGAACACAGCCGATTTTCTTCCCTAACCTTCCCTAATACGAGCTTTTGCCCCATCTCTAATGATCTGATTGTCGACGGGTTGTTAAACTCTAATCTTCCTTCCCTCAAAGTGATGAACACGTGATTAATCTCCAGAGACAATTCGTTTCAGGAACGTATCACCTTCGGTAACATGATGGCGCAGTAGCAGGTGAGGGATTCTCAAGGATTTTCCCTTGTGCCCTTCTGTGAATCGTTTTGGGACTCGTCTTAGACAGAAGTCACGAGAATTGTTGAGGGTGTCGTATGCAGAACCGTGACCAATGTGCGTTTCGTTTGTCGCTTAATCAACTGTCACTCGTTTATTAAAACTCAGTTCATGGACTTGCTGTTTCCGCACCAGCAGTGGATGCGAGTGGGCTCCTTGGTCTTTCGTCGTCGTCAGTGATTGTTCGCGCGCCTTTGAATTGTTCAATCCCCTGGTAAACACGTTTGCAGATTTTCCCCGTATTGTGCAATAAGTTTTCTACGGATTTCAGCTCTTGGAACACTTGCTGACCGCAAAACGACGTATTTCAGAAAGCTGTTCTTAGTTGGTACAAACGTAGAGTGACACAGCTGTGATTACAAGAGCAGTGAGATGGTACTGCCAACCATATTGGTAGAATTGTGGGAAGATGTGGTTCATCTGTAAAGGAGACCGCTTATAAAACACTAATACGACCTATTCTTGGGTACTGCTCGAGCGTTTGGGGTCCCTATCAGGTCGGATTGAGGGAGGACATAGAAGCAATTTGGAGGCGGACTGCTAGATTTGTTACTGGTGGGTTTGATCATCACGCGAGTGTTATGGAAATGCTTCTAGAGGAAAGGAGGCGTTCTTTTCGTGAATCGCTACTGAGGAAATTTAGAGAACCTGCATTTGAGGCTGACTGCAGTACAATTTTACTGCCGCCAACTTATATTTCGCGGAAAGACCACAAAGATAAGAGATATTAGGGCTCGTACAGAGGCATATAGGCAGTCATTTTTCCCTCGTTCTGTTTGGGAGTGGAACAGGGAGAGAAGATGCTAGTTGTGGTACGAGGTACCCTCCGTCACGTACCGTATGGTGGATTGCGGAGTATGTATGTAAATGTAGTAACCCTTGCCCCTTCCCCCACTTCCTTCCATTTCCATTTATACAGTGCCGATCTTATTCCTACCGGCCTTCACATGAGGGCAAGTCAGGAGGTGTTGGACTAGGGACATGATCCATGCTCCAGTGTCCGAGCTCAGCCTTATGTAGATGTAGACGATTTGGAAGAAAGCGCAGTTACGTACTGACGCATTTTTGAATATTCATAGAATAATTTTCATGTGGGTTCAGTGCTTTCACGAGCCTCGCTTTTCACTCGGGCATAGTGTGTGTGTGTGTTTGGAGGGGGGAGGGGGGGGGGCGCAGCGGTTGGAGGTACCCACAGGGAAGTGTCACGCTGGTGGCGCCCGCAGGACTGAGGCGGGGTGTTTGACCGGCTTGGGCCCTCGACCTGCGGGTTCCGGACCGCGCGCGCGCGCCGCACTGTTCTGCTGCGTCCTGTTCCTGTTCCGTCTGTTCCCGCAGGCAGCCAGCGACAGCATCCGCCCGCTGCGCACCGCCGCGGAAACCCTGCCTCTCTGCGTTACCCCTCTGCCGGCGTGTCGCGCTTAACGCTTCGGCTGGCGAGCGACCTGGCTCGGTGCTGCGACTCTCAACTCTTATTCGGGAGGATAGCGGTTCAGCTTCCCATTTGGTCATCTAAGTTTAGGTTTTTCCGGGATTTCCTTGAACCGCAAATAGCGGTATGGTTCCTTCGAAAGGACACGGCCGATGTTGTTCTCCATTCGTGACAAGTGTCTCCAGCTTCATCGTCGTCGAGGGGAGGTAAATTCCTAAGCTTGGTGCTTCCATCCCATTGCGATGTTTGACATTCGTACTGTTCTTCACTTCTGAGAACCTGTTTCGTCTGCAATTTCCGTTGCTCGTGGCCTTAATGTCGTCTCCGGACACATTCGTTACACCTCAAGGGATGACGAACACCTTGTGCACGTAAGACGAAAACTGGTAGATTTTTGATTCTATTAGCGCTTCCCAGAAGAAAATTAAGAGTTATGAAACATTTTTACAGAGGAAAAAAATCACTAAAATTTAAGTATTAATCATCCGAATCAGTCGAGAAACAATTTAATTGCCATTTTGTTGCAGTCCTCATGTAACAACATTAATGGCTGTGGTGGTGACAATAATAATGTTCGCTTCATAGCGATTTCGATGCCTCAGTTCCGTGTAATAGGAACATCAATTACAAATAGATTCAAAAGAAATCGAAATACAGGTATCTGAGAATCGAGAATGAGATTTTCCCTCTGCAGCGGAGTGTGCGTTGATATGAAACTTCCTGGCAGATTAAAACTGTGTGCCGGACCGAGACTCGAACTCGGGACCTTTGTCTTTCGTGGGTAAGTGGTAGAGCACTTGCCCGCGAAAGGCAAAGGTCCCGAGTTCGAGTCTCGGTCCGGCACACAGTTTTAATCTGCCAGGAAGTTTCATCTGAGAATCGAGTTCATTGTTATCCCTGTCAACGTAACTTGAAGGCAGCTCAGTCTGGAATACCAGGCTGTAGTAACGATAGTGAAATACAAGATTTAGTACTAAAGTTAGGAACTGCTCATATCTTGAAAGTAACCGGTAGTAGTCCGAACAGTGCTCAACGTTGTAAGTTCTGTTGAGAAAAATAATGATATTGGTTTTCCACTACTAATATCGTATACTAGCGTTATGCCAGAGGACACAGCCCGCGTACTACGCTGTGTTGGCAGCTACAGAGAACAGCAGCAGAGTAGCTCCTTGAGTCCTTTGACAGTACAGTTATTCTTACATGGCCGGCCGCTTTGGCCCAGCGGTTCTAGGCGCTTCAGTCCGGAACTGCGCTGCTGCTATGGTCGCAGATTCGAATCCTGCCTCGGGCATGGATGTGTGTGATGTCCTTAGGTTAGTTAGGTTTAAGTAGTTCTAAGCCTAGGGGACTGATGACCTCAGATGTTAAGTCCCATAGTGGTTAGATCCATTTGAACCATTTTATTCTTACATAACTTCGTTACCGTGATCTCTAGGTCCACTTTCCAGATACGGGAGAAAGGGAGGTTTTGTTCAGTTACCCTAAAACTAAACTACGGCCGAATAGGCCTCGGAACGCCCAACCGTACTGACTGACCACAGTGTCATCTCACCCGGTAGGTGATGTCAGGACACAGGTCTCACGGCTGATTTCCGTTTTCGTGAATGGAGCCACTACTTCCCAAGCGAGTAGCACCTCAGTTGGCCTCACAAGGGCTGAGAACAGTCCATTTGCCAACAGGCTTGACAGACCCGAACGGTAACCCATCCAAGTACTAGACAAGCCCGGCAACACTTAACTTCGATGATCTGACGGGAACCGGTGTTACCACTGCGGCAAGGCTGGTGGTTCAATCTTTTTCTAATCTTCCCGAACGGGTCTTCGTCGAAGCCGAATATGCTAATTTCAAGAGCGAGTGATTTTATCCCGATAGCCGGTGTTTTCTAAGACGCATTGCACATAAACATATCAGGCACGAAGCAATACCTTCCAGATGGGCTATAAGTGGTAGCAGGAAATGCCCATTGAGAATGAAATTCTGATCCTGCTTCCGATACGATGCAAGGGCTAAACGTTAAATTATTTGGTGGAGCAGTTTGGAGCTCACGAAATAAGGAGTTGGCTGCCAGCCTTCGTGGGGTTGAGGTTGCTAGCTGTTCGTTTAAAGGTGGTCACTTTTTCGAAAGTCAGAAGTTGATGATTCTTCTTGATCGACAAGGTTACTTTTTCGATACGGAAAAGCTACAGAGAAATGGAAAGTGCATTTCTGTGCGATGGCATGACATGCTGTTTTTGGCACCTTGGTGGTTTTCTCGGCAAGCGTTCCCCACTGGACTTCTTGGGTACAAACAAATCTCAGATGACCGTGAGACTATTAGGTAACTGGAGACCTTATTAGATAAAAGTGGCGGAATTGAGTTGGATTAATTGATGCCAATAAATACCGTTCGTTCTTGTGCCAGTTTGTGTGTCGCCCTTTTGTGTGACTTCTTCCCCTGGAGATTATCGGCGAAAGTTGATAGGAGCCAGTTGCAAGCGTTGTATTATCTGTAGGCGGAGTGCATACCCCAGTCGATTCGTGTGTTATCGACAAAGAGGAGTTACAGTATAAAAAAGTGACTGGTAGTCATAAAACATTAACAATCACGTCGAAAAATTTAAGGATGAAATTTTTTGTTGGTTTTCAGGGATGTATCTACGGTTGTGGTACACATTGATATCCCCGTGCCGTAGTACAATGGCACGGTAAACAAAACGGTGCAGGCCACGTCCACTTTCAGCTGGGTGCAAATAAAAAGAAAAAGATTGCGCCGTTCATTTTTTCGAAGTGATACTTCTAACTTTGATTACATCTGCGGACGTGTCGATCCAAGAAATGGGAAATCATCTACATCTACATATATACTCCGCTAGCCACCGAGCGGTGTGTGGCGGAGAGCACAATTCGCGCCAAAGTCATATTTGACCCCCTCTGTTCCACTCGCGGATCGCGCGAGGGAAAAACGACTGTCTGAACGCCTCAGCACGAGCTCTTATTTCCCTTATCTTTGAATGATGATCATTACGCTATTTGTAAGTTGGTGGTAATAATATGCTCTGCATCCTCGGCGAAGATTGGATTTCGGAATTTAGTGAGCTACCCATTCTGTTTAGCGCGTCGTCTATCTGCAAGTGTGTCCCACTTCAAACTTTCTATGAGACTTGTAACACTGTCGAGGTGGCTAAATGTACCAGTCACGAATCTTGCCGCTCTTCTTTGGACCTTCTCAATCTCTTGAATCAGACCCAACTGGTAAGGGTCCCATACAGACGAACAGTACTCTAAGACTACTCTAAGACTGGACGAACTAAGGTATTGCAAGCTATTTGCTTTGCTGAAGGACTGCACCGCTTCAGGATTCTACCAATATCCCGCAATCTAGAGTCCGCCTTGCCCGTCACTTGTGTAATCTGATCGTTCCATTTGAGATCATTTCGAATAGTCACACCCAGATACTTGACGGATGTTGCTGCTTCCAAAGACTGGGCATTTATTTTGTACTCATACATTAATGGGAATTTTCGCCTTGTTACACGCAGCAGGGTGCAGTTACTAAAATTGAGAGATAACTGCCAGTCATTACACCACGCATTTATTTTCTGAAAATCCTCATTGATTTGTTCACAACTTTCGTATGATACTACTTTCCTGTAGACTACAGCATCATCGGCAAACAATCTAAGGCCGCTATCAATACCATCAACCAGAACGTTTATGTAAATCGTAAAAAGCAGAGGACCTATTACGCTGCTCCGGGGCAAACCTGAAGTTACTCTTGTTTCTGTTGAAGTTACTCTTGTTTCTGTTGAAGTTACTCTTGTTTCTGTTGAAGTTACTCTTGTTTCTGTTGAAGTTACTCTTGTTTCTGTTGAAGTTACTCTTGTTTCTGTTGAAGTTACTCTTGTTTCTGTTGAAGTTACTCTTGTTTCTGTTGAAGTTACTCTTGTTTCTGTTGAAGTTACTCTTGTTTCTGTTGAAGTTACTCTTGTTTCTGTTGAAGTTACTCTTGTTTCTGTTGAAGTTACTCTTGTTTCTGTTGAAGTTACTCTTGTTTCTGTTGAAGTTACTCTTGTTTCTGTTGAAGTTACTCTTGTTTCTGTTGAAGTTACTCTTGTTTCTGTTGAAGTTACTCTTGTTTCTGTTGAAGTTACTCTTGTTTCTGTTGAAGTTACTCTTGTTTCTGTTGAAGTTACTCTTGTTTCTGTTGAAGTTACTCTTGTTTCTGTTGAAGTTACTCTTGTTTCTGTTGAAGTTACTCTTGTTTCTGTTGAAGTTACTCTTGTTTCTGTTGAAGTTACTCTTGTTTCTGTTGAAGTTACTCATGTTTCTGTTGAAGTCACCCCGTTCAGGACGACATACTGCTGCCTGTCTGTCAGAAAACTTTCTGTCCAACCGCATGTGTCATTGGATAGACAGTAAGCGCGCACTTTTTGTAGCAAGCGACAGTGCGGAACTGAGTCGAACGCCTTTCGAAAGTCGAGAAACACGGCATCGATCAGGGAGCCGGTATCTAGGCCTGTTGTATATCATGCACAAAGAGGGCCAGCTGTGTCGCGCATGACCGCTGTTTCCTAAATCCGTGCTGGTTTCTGCAGATGAGCTTCTCAGAGTCTAGAAAGGTCATTATGTCTGAACACTAGAAAGACGATGTAGCAGATTTTTGGACACCACAGCGATCAACAGTGGTAGTGGAGCTATGCGGGAGAGTGGTGGGACAGCGAGGTTATCAACCGCCGCGCCGTGTGCTCGGCAAAGGCAGGTGCTTGCGGGCGGGAGGCGTCTCCCCCGACGAGGCCGCGGGCACCGACGTGGGGGCGGCCTGGGGTCGATGGCTCCGCATGCGGGCCGCGGAAACTGAACTACTCTCCTCGCGAAGCCCCTTCCTGTTTCCTGCCGCTGCGCTGTGCCGTGCCTAACTCGGCCACTAGCGTAATCTATGCCTGCCTGGCCAGACAGACAGCTGCTTCCAGGTGACGGAGCGGGTTGCATCAGTCGGGCGCCCCACTACAGTGTACTAGGGCGAAGGATCTTCAATGAAAAAACCTGGCGAAGTGCAAGTAGGGCTCGCGCACTAAACAAATTTAATTCTGAGTATAGATACCAGTTGAACCGGTATGAAATGAACGTTAAGATACAAATGTGTCGATAGGGAACATTTGTTGTGAACGAGCCTTAATTTTTTTTTTTTTTTTGGTTGGTATGACAGCTGTCAGAGATATTTAATATACATAAAGTCATGGAACAAACAACATCATATGTCCCCAGAATGAGATTTTCACTCTGCAGCGGAGTGTGCGCTGATATGAAACTTCCTGGCAGATTAAAACTGTGTGCCGGAACGAGACTCGAACTCGGGACCTTTGCCTTCCGCGCGCAAGTGCTCTACCAACTGAGGTACCCAAGCACGACTCACGCCCCGTCCTCGCAGCTTTACTTCTGCCAGTACATCGTTTCCTACCTTCCAAACTTAACAGAAGGTCTCCTGCGAACCTTGCAGAACTAGCACTCCTGAAAGAAAGGATATTGCGGAGACATGGCTTAGGCAAAGGTTCCGAGTTCGAGTCTCGGTCCAGCACACAGTTTTAATCTGCCAGCAAGTTTCAACATCATATGTGTGGTTCTTCAGTTTTTCCCGGCGTATTTGTTGCTCGAACAGTCCACGGGTATACTGCCGGTTCATAGTGTCCAACGGTCACTACGGACACTATGAACCGACAGTATACCCGTGGACTGTTCGAGCAACATCATATGTTTTCATCGTGTTAACAGTGTCGAATTTTGTACCAGAAAGTGATGAATTGCGGAAAGCATTAATTTTTTGTTTTCATTTGAAAAAAAGTGCTGCAGAGTCGCATCGAATTCTTGTCGACTCATATGTTGATCATACTCTATCGAAGCATAATGCAAAGGATGGTTTCAGCGGTTCAGAAATAATGATTTTGATGTAAGAAATGAAGAACGTGGAAGACCACCAAAGAAGTTCGAAGACGCCGAATTGCAATCGATATTGGATAAAGATGATACTTTGAGTCAGAAGCAAATGGCAGCAATGCTAAATGTTGCACAACAAATAATTTCTGACCGTTTGAGAGCTATGGGAAAGATCCAGAAGTGTGGAAAATGGGTGCCACATGAATTGAATCAAAGACAGATGGAAAACCGAAATACTATTTGTCAAATTTTGCTTCAAAGACATGAAAGAAAATCAATTTGGCATCGAATTGTTATTGGCGATGAAAAATGGGTTTATTTTAAGAATCTTAAACGGGGAAAATCAGGGGTTAATCCGGGACAACCATCAACATCGACTGCAAAACCAGATCGATTCGGCAAGAATCATTCGCTCTTATTGCCCTGAATGTTCAAATGGCTCTAAGCACTATGGGACTTAACATCTGAGGTTGTCAGTCCCCTAGACTTAGAACTATTTGAACCTAAGTAACCTAAGGACATCACACACATCCACGCCCGAGCTTACACACAGGAGCTCTACGAATTTCACAGGTCGTTAAGAAGTCAATATTCAGAGATCCACGGTGTCAAGAGTGTGACGAGACTACCAGATTTCAGGTATTACCTCTCACCTTGGACAACACAATGGCCGACGGCGTTAACGTAGCGACAGAGTGTGGTGACGCTTGTCCACAGGTGTCAGTGTTAACAGACAAAGCAACACTGCGTGAAATAACAGCTGAAATCAATGTGGGACGTACGACGAACGTATCCGTTAGGACAGTGCGGCGAAATATTGCGTTAATGGGCTACGCTAACAGAAAACTGACGCAAGTGTCTTTGCTAACAGCACAACATGGGCTCCAGCACCTCTCGTGGGCTCGTGACTGTATCGGTTGGACCAAAGACGACTAGAAAACCGTGGCCTGGTCAGATGTGTCCCGATTTCAGTTGATACGAGCTGATGTTAGAGCACGAGTGTGGCGCAGACCGCACGAAGTCGTGGATCCAAGTTGTGAAAAAGACACTATGTAATGCCTCCATTATGGTGTGGAGCTATTTAGAGACAATTTATTCTCAAACAGAGATGGAATTTTTATGGATGACAATGCGCCAAGTCACCAGGCTACAATTGTTCGAGATTGGTTTGAAGAACATTCAGGGCAATTAGAGCGAATGATTTTTCCATCCATCGGACATGTATGGGACATAATGGAGAGGGCAGTTCGTGCACAAATTCCTACACCGGCAACACTTCCGCAATTATGGACGGCTGTAGAGCATGGCTCAATATTTCTGCGGGGGACTTCCGACGACTTGTGTAGTGCTCACCACATAGAGTTTCTCCACTACGCCGGGCAGTTGGCGGTCCGACACGATACTAGGAGGTATCCCAAGACTTTCGTCATCTCATTGGAGAATAAGCTTTTTAAAAGAAATTCGTAACAAACACTTAGGAGTTTTAAGTTTATAACAGCTTGAAACGACTTCATTTCACTTCGCAGTATTTGTGAAATATTCCGCAAAACATCCGACTTTAGCAGACGAAAATACACCCAAGTGTAGGCCTACAATTGTACACAACTTTCTTTCTGCATTTGTGTACGCAGAAAAAGTCTTACTGATGCCGATAACGGACTTCCGAATGCGGATAGCATTTCTTTTATCGGCGCTCAATTCTACCCGTAGAAAATCCCTAGGACTATTAGGAGAAGCGGATGAAACATCGTAGTCATCATCCTCGCCATTTGGCAGCTCTGCGGGACCGATTCATCAATGAGTGGTTCCAGCTGTATATGTAATGCCTGAAGAAACGTGTAGACTTCCCTCCTCGCCAGATTGAGGCCGTTATTGGTAGAGGCCGTGTTTCACGGTATTACCCTGTGTGTCCTGAGGTGGCTAGTTTTTTGTCCGGTATGGGTAGACATTCGCTGGTCTTGCACGGCAACCGTCATGTTTCTTAAGGGATATATATTGGTATCAACAGTAATTACCGCCGCTCCGATGGGAAGTGCGCCCGCCAATGTTACGTGGCCGATTAAGGTTGCTTGTTTTGAAAGTTGACTCATCTTAACCATAAGCATTCTTAGTTCCCACGAAAGGCGTACTACCCGTCTGTTCAGAGAATATCTTCCACCATTAATCCTAAACGTCACAAGAGTAACTTTACCGTGTCTGGAAAGAACTTGGTGATAGAATGGACCGAACACGCAGCTGTAGTCTGGAATCTGTTCAAATGTGTTAATTCCTAAGGGAACTGCTTAGGTCATCGGTCCCTAGACTTACACACTACTTAAACTAACTTATGTTAAGAACACACACACACACACACACACACACACACACACACACACACACACACACACACACACACACTTCATTTACTACGTAAATATACAAAGATGTGTTACCTATCGAGGCCAAAAAGAAACTCGTAGAATTACTAATACTCCCCATACTTGGTTAAGGTGATATTATTCTTTGAAGATTTTCTTATGAGAGCTCATGCCGACTGAAACTGCCGATGAATGCTTTGTGGTGTATTTGTGACGTTGGCTATTTCGACCCCATGACTCCTGCTTACGACGCATTATAATCGCCACGTGCAAATAAGCGTAGACACTCCAACGTCTTCCCAATCATGGCCCTACCTTTTATCTTGTCTGCAACTCTTGCACTATTATCTGAAGAGCATACCAAAAACGCTCCTTCTCAGCAAATTAAAATGCTCTCTGTACCACTGCATATCACTGTCGTCTTCTCAAAATCATTTTCTTCGTCAGGAATTTAATTTTTGAACAATCTTCCTGGAAATATCAGACACGTTAAATACCTTTCAAGCTGCAAGTGATAGGTGGACAATTAGTTGTCTCATCTGTACACTTTTTTGTAGCACACTTTAATCAGCTCGCACTACTGTTCATTCTTAATAATTATTTTCACTTTCATTTTCAATTTCTGCTTGTTAATTATCCATTTCGCTTCTGATTATACTGAACATGGCTGTAAATGTGTAAACTGTTCAGCAACATTGCTATCCTAAATAACTTTTTTAACAGTATTCGGTGTTGTTATTTCTGTTGTTAGTTACAATTGTTCTCTTAATTATTTTTCAGATGCACATTATTGAGCCAAAAGTACGCGTAGAAATAGTGAATGTTTTGTAATTTTATTTTGTGTTTGTTGTTGTTAGATGTAAGAGGGCGTTAAGACCGTAAGCCGATATTGCTAAATCAACAATAAATAAATAAATAATTTATTCGATGTCTCCCACGTTATCAAGCATACACGAAATCTACTACCTCACATGAAAATTAACTACCCAATTTAATATAAAGCATATCGTAAACAAGTTTAAGCATTGGGATATTAACCCAAGCATATTTTAACTCTGAGATTGACTTCTATACGTACTGCAAATTATAAGGTCCACTGCCAAGTTTTTCTGTCTGTATGTGATGGTTAATCTCAGGAACTACTGTACAGTTTTTGATACAGTTTTCAATTATAGATAGACTGAGTCACGAGGGAGGTTTGTGTGTATAATTTATTTCCGCTGTACCAGCCAAGCCTTTCGGCCGTAGGTACCTGAGTCCCACAGGTTCGAAGCATGGCGGGACGCTAGTAGATACTGGGTGTTACATGATAGATCCACCAGCGAGGACGTATTTTGTTCATTTTGTAGAACAAACAAATCCACCAAGCAGGTGCAGTTTCTATGAAAATTAGTAGCAAATCATTTGCAGAGCTTCATGTTGCAAATGTAGTAACAAATCGTTACTGCTAATTAAGCGCAAACATACACGGTAGCAGAAAAATTTTTTCCTGCTGTAGTTTGCTAATGGTGGTCGATTCCACACTTGCTTGTTAACACTTGTTTGATACAGAAGCATTATAACAGAAAAGTAGCTACACAATAAGAAATAACAAATACATTTATTAACATTGTTCTGCAAAATGGCACTTAATGGTATTTTATTTTACAGGTCCGTCTTGATCACATAAATTTTATACATTTCACATGTTTAGTTTGACATTGATTCTACATCAGAATATTTTATGATCTGAAGATGGCAGTAGCCGAAACCGGTCATAGTGAAATGTAAAAATTTATCTGATCAAGACGGACCTGCAGGGAAAAAGAATGCCAATAATATGATCACAGACTCATTTTCAGACTTAATGTCTTCAATTGACAGCTTAATGGTGTAGTTCGATGCACGGCACTTGATGTCCTAAACCTTATGCAGTGATATCTAAATAACTTCACTGTCTCTTGATAGTGTATGATATTGTGCAGACACGCAGTTAATGCTACTATTTTTCCGTAAATAGCGACGGTTAGGTTGGAAGGTGGTCCTCGGAACATTCTATGCTCGGACCGCAAGAACTGAACTGAACGGCGTTAACTACTGACACGGAACTGTCCGAGTGTCTGCAGCGCGTCGCGTTTTGGTGCCTCTGGGCGGAAGAATTTGCGTGTCCACCGGTACAAGACGGAAGCAGTGTAGTCCACGGGTGTCCGCGCTCCCCATAGCAGCTCTCTCACCGTCGGCGGGCCTATACGACGCGCTGGAAGAAGTAGGGTGGAAGCAGGGGGAGGTACCACTGTGAAATTTTATCATCGCAGCTAGCTTGCATCTTAATGTGCGAACAACACACTAAATCATCGCTTACAAAACACTCGTTCGACCTATATTTGAGTATTGCTCATCAGTGTGAGATCCGTACCAGGCCGCGTTGACAGAGGAGATAGAGAAGGTCCAAAGAAGAGCGGCGCGTTTCGTCACAGCGTTATTTGGTAAGCGTGATAGCGTTACGGAGATGTTTAGCAAACTCAAGTGGCAGACTCTGCAAGAGTGGCGCTCTGCATCACGGTGTAGCTTGCTGTCAGGTTTCGAGAGGGTGCGTTTCTGGATGAGGTATCGAATATATTGCTTCCCCCCTACTTATACCTCCCGAGGAGATCACGTATGTAAAATTAGAGAGATTCGAGCGCGCACGGAGGCTTTCCGGCAGTCGTTCTTCCCGCGAGCCATACGCGAGTGGAACAGGAAAGGGAGGTAATGACAATGGCATGTAAAGTGCCCTCCGCCACACACCGTTGGGTGGCTTGCGGAGTATAAATGTAGATGTAGCAGCTCAAGGCGTCGGTCAGTGGCGTCTATGAAATATTATGGTGATTCCACAACGATGGATACCTTTCCTCCGAGAACTATTTTTACGACTAGACCGCTTGGCATTCCTTCAGCAGCACAAGAAAATTATTATTTTAAGACTATAAACAAGATCTTTTCGTAGACTGAAAATGCTACTCAACATGCTCAGTTACTGGCTGTTGTTGAGGGACTGTATGAAATTGTAATGGAGTATTCTTTTCGGATGCACGCCTACTACACGTGAGATTCCCCTTTCGTTCTAATCACAATACCCTCCAGCAAATGAACACAAGAGCAAGAAAATATGCGACGCATTTGAAGAAAAACCTGCTTAACCTTAAAGTTCTATGCACCAGCTGCATATGATGAAACGGCGACAACTGTCAATAATATTTTCCGTACTGCACATTCAGTGAACAGTTCAGTTTTGGAACTCATGGAGGGTATACTAATTTTTTATTCTTCCAACAATTCTTAAAGACCATGTCAACTAAATGTAGAGTTAAAATGCTTCCTGAATTTGGAACAGCAAGGTCACACTAATTCAGAGCTTTAGATAATGATTGTGTTACGAAACAATCTACTACGACTGTGGAATTAATAAGAATGATTTATTGCACGACTTTGTCCACGCAGTGTCTTTTACACTCTTCACCGTATCCATTTTTCAGGATTGTGCATAAATGGCGAGTAAATAAATATTTACAAAAGTGTTTCCATCGTTGGTCATCGGTCCAAAGATGTGACACCGACACCGTAACTACACGTGATTGTGATAGATAACGTTGAAAAAGTACGGCACAAAAGAAAATGAATTCCTTCATTCATAAATAAAATATTGCCGGAGCGTTTAACCGTGTCATTGTTCTGTTTGTGCACGACGTGCCGAGTACAGTTTACCTTCGCTTTTCGACTAGACACGACAGTGGTATTAGCAGAGGCCGGGATTTAACACAGATATCTGAAGCGATACATTTTAAGCTTTTACCTAAGCAACGAGAATGTCGTCGCAACGTTTCACAGTCTAAATGGAAGGGAAGATACTCAACAGTAATATCAATGAATATTGGATAAGAGATAAGTGTGATGACGAAATAAATACGTAAGAACCAAATAGTACACTACAAGACTTATTCTGCGGTGGAGAAGTGCATATGTGCGGTTACAGATACGCCTGTTTTTTATAAAATGAACGCCAGTGGGAATCATACAGACCTTGAATTTTGCTTAAAGATTAGGGGCAACGAGCGATAAGATTCGTGATGAGTAAAATAAGCATAATCGTCTCGCACCCTTTCTAGATTGTACATAATTTACTCTCTCTTCATTGATCACATTGTAATTAATCCAGCTGTTTCGACACCACTTTGAATTCAGCGTCATTCGGCGGAGAAACGCTGATTATTTCAACGATAACCCATTAATTTTGGCAAACATATCATCGGCAGGTTGCAGATGGCTTGCTTTATTTAATGACAGAGTGACGTTAAAGCCTTGTTGTTCCCCGTAGGAGGCATGACCTACGCGGTCGTGTTTGACGATCGAGCAATCCATTTAAAGGCATTAACTTAATTGACGCTCGTTTGCTCGCGGCATCAGTATAAGACAATTAGCGAAGAGCAGAGGTCACGCCGGCGGCCTATGGGGTTCTTCATCCAAGCACAGTGACGTCGTTTAAGGTTTCCGGTCCGTTTACATATGCTCTGCTATGCAGCGTCTGTTCATAAGAACAAAACAGTTGTCACCGTAGTTGCTGTTTTCTTATTGCGCTGTGGAATGAACGTCCTTGATTTATTATCTTGCCACCCTCCTACACCTACTTTTCATCATCAACGTCTAAGTGGTTATCAACCCGAACAATAAGCTGGCTTCTTCCTACGTGTGATCTAGCTCATTCAGCAAGTTGGAAGGGGAAGTAGGAGGAAATATGCTCATGAGTTCTTTCTTGTTGTACGTACACAAAAAGCATCGTCAGAAAATTGAACAGTATTTTCGAGATAGAAACGTAGGCCTAGAGCTCCTGGCTTGCAACTTACATCGCACACGTTCTGTATCTACACTCAGTAAATCATAATGACATTGTCAGCTCACACCCTGACCATCGTACATAACTTGCTATCCTTCCAGTGATGAGAACAGAACGTTTATCGACTTCTATCTATGAGTCCTCTAATCTTCGTATTAGTTATGTAATTCTTTATACAACACCGAATTTCTAACTCGTCAGCCTTGAAGGTTGGACATATTGCGAGTTACTACAAGCTAAGTAGAGATGATTCGATTTTTTGTTTTCGTTGTTGTCGTTATGATAGTCTTTTGTGAAAGAGTGAGCGGTTTGTGTTGAGTGTTCTATCGAATCATTGTAACAGCCGCTTTTCAGTGTGCAACTTTTTTAGGCTCTCTGTGTATTACTGAAAGGGTTTTGTTAACGACCAGGTATTGGGCAGTAAGAACAAATCTAATACTAAATTCAACGACATACGGAGTAAGTAGGAAAATTGCTCATAATTAACGGATTTTATCCTTTTTCCGAACTGTTAGTGATGATCGAGCAGTTCCGTAGCGTCCTTGAATTTATACACATAGGAAACATAAACAATGGAAAACTCAACCGAATTTACGCAGTTTGCGTATCCGTCATGCGTTTAGCATTGTATTAGTGTCGTTATGGTATTCTACAGTAAAGTAATACTTAACACTGGTGTAACAGATGTGGCAGTTTTCAGCCTACGTGCGACAAAGTCTAATCCATCAAATCTACGGCCAGCAACATTGTGAATGTTTCTTTTGTAGAAAATGGGGTTGGGAAACGGTGGCGCTTGATTAGTGGGGACTTAAGCATTGGTCGTCCATGCGTCGCTTCCTGCCACGCTGTGTGACGTAGCGAAACATGATGTAATGTGATAAAAATAACCTTCCGGAGAATTGACACTGTTATTAGATTGGCCCAGTATGTATTGCGTTAGTTTTGCAGAGAGAGAGAGAGAGAGAGAGAGAGAGAGAGAGAGAGAGAGAGAGAACGCCAGGGATGTGGGGGGGGGGGGGGGGGGGATGATAGGAGTTCTTCCAAGAGCCGAACGGTTACGCCAGTTCTTGGTACAGGAGCGTAGTGCGTTACTTCCGGTCGTTGTATGTCTGCCAGTTTGTGTAAACCTCTAGTGCATATTTACTGCTTTTTCTCCAGGAAGCTGTATGTAACTCTTACGACCAAAGTACTTTCTAATAAAAAAGAAGCCATATGATGACGGTCATATTCGTGTGAAAATAGTAATAGCATAATTAAAAAAATTCTTACTGATATATGATCATATACTGTGTGTGATACAGCAGTATTCACTAATTTTGCCATTACGACTGCCGTTCTTAAAAAGTAAAAAAAAAAAAATTGCAGTTCGCAAGGTCGGGGAGGGGGTAGTTAATCTGTGTATTTTTTGTGCACGTAGTTTCAGATAAGTATTGCTCTAAATGAATGTGGTCTGATATTGTGTTTGAAATTTAGTTTTATTTATATTGTATATGACAACATCGGTAGTACAGAAGCCATGCTCTGTTTATGATAAAGTTCGATATCGTTGTTGTTAGTTGTTGTTTTTTTAGTCTTACACAGAGCTGTGAATGTGCAGACAGACGGTTTTCATAAGAGAGCGTTGTGGAGGTGTCTCGTCGCGGATTGGTTGCGTACAGTTCTTTAACGCTTTTCAGAATTCATTGTTGCCATTTAGTGATAGATTTTGGGAAACATATTTAATATCGCCAACTATAAAATTTAGATGTCTGATACTGGTTCTTCCTCGCTTATCCCTAAATCGCTTAAGGAAAATGCTGGGATAGTTTTTTTCAAAGGGTAAGGAGGAGGATTTCCTTCCCCAGTGGGATTTGTGCTCCGTCTCTAATTACTTCCATCATCCCATACTTCCTTTGATTTACAGTCTGCTACTTACGTCAAAAAAAGTTGTCTAAACCTGACCCACACCGCCCCGCTAAGTAGTACATACATAATATAGACAAAAGGCTACAGTAAGACGACTGATGATGTAACTGCTTATCTGAAAAGTGGGTTCCCACATTTTCTGCACATATCTAATTATGGATACCATATGGTGTCGGTTGCGGGTGTTACAGCCACCTGTTGCATATTGAGAAAGTTTTCATTGGCACAGTTAAGTAGTGTTTATACTGCGGAAGAAACAGCAATTAAAGAAGTAATTGTTCGATATTCAAAAATGAAATAAAAGGTCAATTCTAATTGCCTTTAAAAGTTTTTTAGGAGTTAACCCTGGAGATTCCAACGCATTTTAAGTAACGGAAGGGGAGGGATGAGAATACTTACGTCAACTACAAAAATTTAAAAAATACAAATATATTATTGATGGCTTTTATTAGAAACATTCTTCGTAAAGGGCCATTAATTTCTAAATAGGATCCATAATCCAAAAATGTCTCGTAATGTTGTTATTCGTTGAATACGATATTCGTCCGTCCCCCGCCCCCCCATGAGCCACGGACCTTGCCGTTGGTGGGAAGGCTTGCGTGCGTCAGCGATACAGATAGCCGTACCATAGGTGCAACCACAACGGAGGGGTATCTGTTGAGAGGCCAGACAAACGTGTGGTTCCTGAAGAGGGCAGCAGCCTTTTCAGTAGTTGCAGGGGCAACAATCTGGATGATTGACTGCCCTTGTAACATCAACCAAAACGGCCTTGCTGTGCTGGAACTGCGAACGGCTGAAAGCAGGGGGAACCTACAGCCGTAATTTTTCCCGAGGGCATGCAGCTTTACTGTATGGTTAAATGATGATGGCGTCCTCTTGGGTAAAATATTCTGGAGTTAAAATAGTCACCCATTCGGATCTCTGGGCGGGGACTACTAAGGAGGGCGTCGTTATCAGGAGAAAGAAAACTGGCGTTCTACGTATCGTAGCGTGGAAAGTCAGATCCCTTAATCGGACAGGAAGGTTAGAAAATTTATAAAGGGAAGTGTATAGGTTAGATATAGTGGGAATTAATGAAGTTTGGGAGTAGGAGGAACAAGACTTCTGGTCAGGTGAGTACAAGGTTATAAATACAAAATCAAATAGGGGTAATGCAGGAGTAGGTTTAATAATGAATAAGAAATAGGAACGCGGATAAGCTACTACAAACAGCATAGTGAACGCATTATTGTAGCAAAGATAGACTACCACAGTAGTACAAATTTACATGCCAACTAGCTTCGCAGGTGACGAAGAGATTGATGAAACGTGTGATGAGATAAAAGAAATTATTCAGATAGTGAAGGGGGACGAAAATTAATAGTCATGGGTGACTGGAATTCGATAGTAGGAAAAGGAAGCGAAGGAAAAGTAGTAGGTGAATATGGAATGAGGATAAGGAATGAAAGAGGAATCCGCCTGGTAGAATTTTGCACAGAATATAACTTAATCATAGCCAACACTTGGTTCAAGAATCATAAAAGGAGGTTTTATACATGGAAGAAGCCTGGAGATACTGGAAGGGTGTCAGATTATATGTTGGTAAGACAGAGATTCAGGAACCCGGTTTTAAATTGAAACACATTTCCGGGGGCAGACGTGGACTCTGACCACAATCTATTGGTTATGAACTGTAGATTAAAACTGAAGAAACTGAAAAAAGGTGGGAATTTAAGGAGATGGGACCTGGATATACTGACTGAACCAAAGGTTGTACAGGGTTTCAGGGAGAGCATTGGGGAATAATTGACAAGTATGGGGGAAATAAATACAGTTGATGAAGAATGGGTGCCTTGAGAGATGGAATAGTGAATGCAGCAGAGTATCAAGTAGGGAAAAATATGAGGGCTAGTAGAAATCCTTGGGTAACAGAAGAAATATTGAATTTAATTGATGAAAGGCGAAAATATAAAAATGCAGTAAATGAAGCAGGCAAACCGGAATACAAACGTCTCAAAAATGAGATCAACAGGAAATGCGAAATGGCTAAGCAGATACGGCTAGAGGACAAATGTAAGGATGTAGAGGCATATGTCACTAGGGGTAAGATAGATACTGCCTACAGGAAAATTAAAGAGACCTTTGGAGAAAAAAAACCACTTGTATGAATATCAAGAGCTCAGATGGAAACCCGTTCCTGAACAAAGAAAGGAAAGCAGATGGGTGGAATGAGTATAGCATATAGAGGGTCTACACAAGGGCGATGTTCTTGAGGACAGTGTTATAGAAATGAAAGACTGTGATGAAGATGAAATGGGAGATACGATACTGCGTGACAAAATTGACAGAGAACTGAAAGACCTAAGTCGAAACAATGCCGTCGGAGTAGACAACATTCCATTAGATCTACAGACAACCTTGGTAGAACAGGACATGCGAAATACCCTCAGACTTCAAGAAGAGTATAATAATTCCAATCCCAAAGAAAGTAAGTGTTGACAGGTGTGAAAATTACTGAACTATCTGTTTAATAAGTCGCGGCTGCAAAATACTAACACGAATTCCTTGCGGACGGATGGAAAATCTGGTAGAAGCCGATCTCGGGGAAGATCAGTTTGGATTCCGTAGAAATATTAGAACACGTGAGGCAATACTGACCCCACGACTTATCTTAGAAAATAGATTAAGGAAAGGCAAACCTACGTTTCTAACATTTGTGGACTTAGGGAAAGCTTTTGACAATGTTGACTGGAATATTCTCTTTACAATTCTGAAGGTGGCAGGGGTAAAATACAGGTAGCGAAAGGCTATTTACAAATTGTACAGCAACCAGATGGCGGTTATGAGAGTCGTGGGGCATGAAAGGGAAGCAGTGGATGGGAAGGGAGTGAGACAGGGTTGTAGTCTATCCCCGATGTTATTCGATCTGTATATTGAGCAAGCAGTGAAGGAAACAAAAGAAAAATTCGGAGCAGGGATTAAAATCCATGGAGAAGAAATAAGAACTTTGAGGTTTGCCGATGACATTGCAATTCTGTCAGAGACAGAAGAGGACCTGGAAGAGCAGTTGAACGGAATGGACAGTGTCTTGAAAGGAGGATATAAGATGAACATCAACAAAAGCAAAACGAGGATAATAGAATATAGTCGAATTAAATCAGATGATGCTGAGAGTATTAGATTAGGAAATGAGACGCTTAAAGTAGTAAAGGAGTTCTGCTATTTGGGGAGCAAAATAGCTGATGATGGTCGAAGTAGAGGGGATATAAAATGTAGACTGGCAATGGCAAGGAAAGCGTTTCTGAAGAAGAGAAATATGTTAACATCGAGTATAGATTTAAGTCTCAGGAAGTCTTTTCTGAAAGTATTTGTATGGAGTGTAGCCATGTGTGGATGTGGAACGTGAATGATAAATAGTTTAGACAAGAGGAGAATAGAAGCTTTCGAAATGTGGTGCTACAGAAGAATGCTGAAGATTAGATGGGTAGATCGTGTAACTAATGAGGAGGTATTGAATAGAATAGGGGAGAAGAGGAGTTTGTGGCACAACTTGACAAGAAGAAGGGACCGATTGGTAGGGCATGTTCTGAGGCATCAGGGGATCAGAAATTTAGCATTGGAGGGCAGCGTGGAGGGTAAAAATCGTAGAGGGAGACCAACAGATGAATACCCTAAGCAGATACAGAAGAATGTATGTTGCAGTAGTTACTCGGAGATGAAGCAGCTTGCACGGGACAGAGTAGCATGGAGAGCTGCAACAAACCAGTCTCTGGACTGAAGACCACAACAACGTTATTCTTAAAAAAATCTCAGTTACATCTAAATCTTTCGACTAACTGTAATTGGAAAAATTTAAAGCAATTATATAAACTTCTGGAAGATTTTATTGAAGACAATATTTTTCAATATTTTAAAATACAAGGTGCGACGAAAGGTGGACATAAAGTAAGCTCTCCTTCCCATTTCGTATTGTTAGGGTTACATGATAGGAAATAGGAATCTGATAGCAGCCGTGTTTAGACGTGTTGCAGTTAATAATTAAGGCCAAGAAAGAAAATAACAGTTAATCTAATGTCGTTAAAAGAGGCATTCCGCTATATAGCATAACGCACTAGTAAATGGCCTTGCTAACTACAACTTCAAAAGACGAGTAACCTCTACTTTTAGTCTCCGAACTTCGAATTTTCCCACTTCTTAAGAGTGGAGGCGTACTAGCAGTCGAAAGAGCGAAGCATAAAAAGGGTTCTACATATGCGTCAGTACAGAGCATCATACCAAGAATACTGTGATACAACCGGAAGAATTCTGTGGGGAAACATTTGATATCAGTTATTATCAGCGATGGTTAGAGAATGCTTTTCCTGACAAGTGAAACCATTGCGGCGTAATTCATATGCGATCCAGAGATCTCTAGACGAGCTACATTATGACGACGAAATTGACGAAAGCGAGATAATAGATGCGAGTGCCGCTCTGCTTTATTTGCATTCCACAAGATAAAGGTTAGCAGAACAGCTCTTTTAAGTAAGCAAACTGCATCTGAAACCGTAACTCGTGAACTCATGCTAGATACATACCAGTATCATAATGTTTTTTCAAGCCATTCGTCCGAGAACTAGTAAGACGAAAACCAATGTGCAAGATTGCCAGTTGCAAGCAGATCGGCGATTACTGGTCACTTCTGGCTACAGGTTAGATGTAAGCCTTTGAAGTGCAGTCCTCATCGATGTGCCTCTTCGTACCAGACGCCCGCAACTTTTTGTTAGAATGACTCCAGGAACTCATTTAGGTAGTTCCAAATAACAATCAGATGTTTGTGTTGTTATTTTATTATGGAACACCAGTCCACTGAGGAAACTATGTATGTGTTTAATGAATGTGGTACATCTGCAACCAGATTTACGGGACGTGAAAAGTAGTGAATAAGGTGCATTCAAAGAGGCACGAACCGGAGGCTGTAGAATAAAAACCACAGAACGGATCTTTATGTCACTGCCTGCGGTAGAACGGGCAGTCCCTAAAAGGAGTGTTGAGGTCCCAAACTCGACGCTAGAGGGGACCCAGGCGCGCAGCCACGTAATGACAGAGTGAGTACGGACACGCGTGACCGTCAACTGGACTCATTTGCATTCAAAACATTGAAATGGAGGCTTCAAAAAGAGAGTAAAGGACTGTAGTGTGTTTTGGATGGTGACGACTCAGCGAGCTTCCATTGAAAATTGTGTGTGTTGACTCGGATTTGAAGTGACGGCACCCTGTCTCTAGCGACTACTCATAACAGGAACTCATTGTCATCCTTGGCGTGGTGCTGCAGATTAGACTGATATTCGCCATGCTTTCTATGCTGGTTGAAGACTTTGTGACACCCATCGGGTGTACATTTCGCGAAATTTCAATCTGTCATTACATGATGGCGTGAACACTTCAGATGCTTACTCCGACACCTGCGTCCACTGACGTGCTACTGTATATTGTCGGTCTTTGAAAGACGAAAGCATCCGCCTGCTTGACAGTGACGTCGGTAATGCGGTGTGACCAACGACATCTGTTCTTCTTGAATCTCTCGTGCCACTCCTTGACGCTTGTGACGAACATGCAATGCTAAACCTAAATATGGTCATATACACTTAAAAAACCAAATGTATGACCATATCTGTGGAACGTGTAATATGCAGATCGGAAGTAGATGGAAAAACTAGTCAAGCAGTAATGACATTTAAATTGTGAATCTGGGAAAATGTAGAAAAGGAAGGTTGGGAGCAAGTAGCAAAAGAAAACAAAGTGGCATGATGCTTAAATGACATATTTTGTTTTTCCATACATCTCGGAAAAGATGCAAAGGCTAGAATATACAAAACAGTAGTGAGACCACTTACGACATACACAGCTGAGGCAAGACCTGACACACCAAAAACAAGACGACGTTTGGAAACCACGGGTATGAAGGCTCTCCAAATGATTGCAGGGAAGGCAGTGAGATATATATATAAAGCGGACACCATTAATGAAAGTTTGAGTGGAACTAACACGCAGGCAGCATGGATGAACAGAAGATTGTGAAAATCGTAAGAAATAAATCACCAGCATCGAAGGAAACGATGGAGTGACAACCTGAAAGGCATCCTGAAGGAAGCAGGCTTTAGTCTAGGAAGAAAGGAAGCGGAGGTGGTAGAAGAAGAAGAAAAAGAGGAAACTACACGGCGCGTGCCTGTGCTACAGGATCAATGACTGCCGCGTAGGGGAGTGTTTGACGGCGGCGCGGAGATGAAGCGAGCCGACCCCGCGGCTGCCAAGCTTTTGTGTAGGCGTGACTCCTGGGGTGGGTGACGAGAGGGGGTGGGGGGAGGGAGGTCGGCTCACCTGCGCGCTCTGGCACGGCCCGACAATAGTCGCATTCTGGCCGGCCTAAGTAGCTCATTCACCTCGCCCCCGCCGGCGCGTGCCGGATGGAGCGGGCAAGCGAGAGGCGCCCCCTTCTACCAACTTTGCCAGAGTCTTGCTCTCCTGCTTCGGAAGGCAGACATGGGGAGACCGGTAAGGAAGAAGAATGCGGTGTCTGGCCACGCGTGGAAGTCGCTAATATCCGATTTCCCTTCGGGAAACAATGTTGCACCTTGGCATACAGTATACTGTGGAACGAAAGCAGACTGGTGACAATAGTAGTGGTTAAATAAGTGATCATTGCTACGTGATACACATTTCGTTAATCATGCCATTACTGTTTTGAGACGACTTGGACCATCGTCAGATGACTGCACCTGCTTTTTTCAGAATGTTCCTTGTTAGCGACTGAGACAATGTTGGACGTGAACTTCCTGAAGAGAAAACAGTAAAACTGTTCCAGAGGTTTATATAAAATGGCAGACATACAACGACCTGAAGTAACACACACCGTTCTCTTGGAAGACCTTATATATATATATATATATATATATATATATATATATATATATATATATATATATATATATATATATATATATATATCCTCCTTTGAGAGACTCACTCTGTTTACCTATAAAACTGTCTGAAACTACACTGTTCCTGGTGTTACGTCCCTGTAAGCGAGTACTAGTTTAGAAAAGATATGGAATTGTATTTAAAGTTTGTTGGCAGTATGTAAGTGCTCTCATTCTCAAATTCCGGATGGATGTAGTCTGGATAATTTGCGCGCCGAGAATGAAATTACACTGCCTCAAGATACACGTTGTTTCCAACTGTAATACGTCTATTATTTTGTGAAACCTTTAACATCGGAATAGAATATGACCGAATTTTAAATTCGGTATAATAACTATATGAAATACTGAAAATCAAATTTTTGTTGCCTCTGAAAGCTGTTCGGTAGGGATCCTGCAAATGGGATGGATGACAGTGCCCCGGGCAACACGCTTAGTAATAGAGATGTGAGGTAGAAGTAACACGTATAAGTTAAACGTTTCGCCTCGTCCTCGTGGGTAACATGGCATCGGGCGAAGACACCACTCAAGACCGCGTTAACTTGGCGCCGTGTGGTGCGCGAGACAAACTGCGGGACGTACTGCCTGGTAGGAATATTACGAAACGTTTGCTGGCAGACCCGAATTCTTTCTATGCACTGCTGCACATACACTGTAATGCTAAGTAAGGGACGCCAGCTTTGCTTTGACAGGCCAAAGGAGTTTGAAAACGTCAGCTGCTCTATCCCACTGATAATTGCCTTGTAGCAATACATCTACTTCCAGAAGGCTCTCAGTTCTGTTATTTCTCCATGGAGAGAGGAAAAAAAACCAGTTAACAGTCTAAAGGTAAAATGGAGGCAGACGCACACGAACATCAGAGGTTTCCACTGGAACAAATAGATTCTTTTATTTCTGCAAGATCTCGTAAAGTCCGCCTCGTTCTTGTTATCAAACACTACTTCCAGCTAGTTGTTCGTAGTCTCCACGTTCTAATATGAGACCTCTTGTCCGCCTAGCGATTTCTCCCTTTCCTCACTAAAAGCTGAAACAACTTCAGTGAGCACTGAGGATCACTCGCAGCAGACTTAACACACGTTCCCACTTTCCACTTCTAGTACAGTACAGTAAAATAGTCTCAATCGCAACAGGTGGTAATTATAATTGGCATCAGGTTTGTCTGTCCGTGTTCTTACGGATCTTGTTTCGTCCGCTGCCATCAGCCGCCATCATAGTGCTTACGTTCTGAAGATAGTTTAAATTATAGACTGAAACCGGGTGCGAATTATAATAAACACCTGTTGTGATCGAGACTGTTTTACTGAAATTTAATGTTTACACCGAACCCTGTTAAGTCTCCAGTGATAGAATGCTGTCTAAAATTTCAAATGTTTTTACAGACTAAGGTCTACCTCGCACGGTCCACGACTCCCATCCTATCCACGCTCAACCTGACATCCATATTAACGGCTCCACGATAGTATTTCCTTATTCGGACTTTTCGGCCAAGTAGCCTCCAGAGTACAACGTTGGCACTTCAGTTGTCCGTTTCCTGCTAACACTCTCTGTACTTCCTACTAGGTACTGGTTCCTGCCTGCTGTGTTCCGGCAATCCTGTGCGCGTCAGTCGCCTTTGGTAACAGCAAGTTCGGCCCAGACGACCAAAATTTAGCTGGATTAAGAGAAGACCGGGTCATTATCTCCAGGCTGGAGAATAGCCCCCGTTCCCCAGAAACCGGCGCTGGCGCTTTTTTATATTAAAATTGGCTTTCGGGACGGGCACATATAGCTGCAAATAGGACAGTGTGGTCCTGCAATTCGGAAGATTCATTAGGACCTAGCTCGGACGAAGTTACATCCTCTTGGACTTGTCATTTGACGCCACGCGGGTATTGTATGGAGATAAGTAAAACTCAAAACCCAGTCCCCGAGCGGCTCTCGGGTTGACAACAGCTACCAGCACTAGCTTGAGGGCTCGAACAAGAACTGATATAACATCCTCGACGGTTACTCGTCTGTATTGGTGGGAGGAGTCACACGAAAACGAGTAGTAATGCCTTCAAGGGCGCGATGGCTAAGATACTCGGCGGAACTTGGGTGTAACTAGCTCGACGGAAACTGGCTCGACAGTGGGAATGTCTGACCAACTACGTTCTGCGGGCTACAGTTCGACGCGATGCCCACGGAGCGGATACCGAAACTGAATTATTTAGTTGCAGTCGCGCAGCGTGACTTGACCGAGGTAGCGCGACCTCCACGCTGGGTCCCTGTGGACACTGACCGCAAACATTAGCTTTCCGGTCGTTGACTAACAGCATTCCTCCAATTAGAGAGGCTGTCCCTTCTTTAAGGGGTAGTTTCTCTGTCCCAAGTATGAATTGGCGGCGAGTAACGTTGGTGGTAGATACAGCAACGACCATCGCAGGTGATCATCGAGGGCACGTCGACGATGCTAGTACTGATAGATGGGGGGGGGGGGGGGGGTGCTATTTATATTGTGTAATAGATACAGACCCACGCGCCAAACAGTGCTTAACTTCTCAAGGACAACTCCTTAGTTCCGTCTTACCAAGCTGATCAGCATAGACGTATTTACGGTCGAAAACCTCAGTGTGCATAGCTTATGCGGAAAGATAACACAGTGCATTTGTGCCTTGCAAATGACAGGTGCGCATCCGTCGAATTATCGGCGGTTGTCTAGGACCTTGCCTGGCAGTATTTCCATAAGTTATAGCAACATTTTATGTGCTGGGAGAAACAAACGTTTTATAGCGTAATAATTTGATAAACGTAGATGTCTTTCAGAGCGATCATGTTTCCACACAGTGTGTTCTAAATATTTTTGTTATTCATTCTTAACTCTGATTGGCATTTTGAGTGCAATACTGGCGTCAAGCACAAATAAGTTTAGTGCTGTTTCAGTATCAGTTGAGAATAAATCCATTTTTTAAAAAAAAGATGCGATGTGGAATAGTGATCTTCGAAATATTTATATTATTTGAGATTCAGCAGCAACAAAGTAGTCCAATTTATTTATTTATTTATTTTGTCGCCTCGATCAGTCATCGACCTTCTTATTAGAACCGTTTTCTTTCTGGATGTCAACGTTAGCCCCTTTTATTTTACATTTTCAAAGTACACTACTGGCCATTGAAATAGCTACACCACGAAGATGACGTGCTACAGACGAAGATGCTGTAATATGCAAATGATAAGCTTCTCAGAGCATTCACACAAGGTTGGTGCCGGTGGTGACACCTACAACGTGCTGACATGAGGAAGGTTTCCAACTGATTTCTCATACACAAACAGCAGTTGACCGGCGTTGCCTGGTGAAACGTTGTTGTGAAGCCTCGTGTAAGGAAGAGAAAGGAGTACCATCACGTTTCCGATTTCGATAAAGGTCGGATTGTAGCCTATCGCGATTGCGGTTTATTGTATCGCAACATTGCTGCTCGCGTTGGTCGAGATCCAATGACTGTTAGCAGAATATGGAATCGCTGGGTTCAGGAGGGTAATACGGAATGCCGTGCTGGATCCCAACGGCCTCGTATCACTAGCAGTCGAGATAACAGGCATCTTATCCGCATGGCTGTAACGGATCGTGCAGCCACGTCTCGATCCGTGAGTCAACAGATGGGGACGTTTGCAAGTCGACAACCATCTGCACGAACAGTTCGACGACGTTTGCAGCAGTATGGACTATCAGCTCGGAGACCATGGCTGCGGTTACACTTGACGCTGCATCACAGACAGTAGCACCTGCGTTGGTGTACTCAACGACGAACCTGGGTTCACGAATGGCAAACCATTTTTTTTTTTTTTTCAGATGAATCCAGGTTCTGTTTGCAGCATCATGGTGGTCACATCCGTGTTTGGTGACATCGCGGCGAACGCACATTGTATTCGTCATCGCCATACTGACGTATCACCTGGCGTGATGGTATGGGGTGCCATTGGTTACACGTCTCGGTCACCTCTTGTTCGCATTGACGGCACTTTGAACAGTGGACGTTACATTTCAGATGTGTTACGACCCATGGCTCTACCCGTCATTCGATCCCTGCGAACCCCTACATTTCAGCAGGATAATGCACGACCGCATGTCGCAGGTCCTGTACGGGCCTTTCTGGATCCAGAAAATGTTAGACTGCTGCCCTGGCTAGCACATTTTCCAGATCTCTCACCAATTGAAAACGCCTGGTCAATGGTGGCCAAGCAACTGGCTCGTCACAATACGCCAGTCACTACTCTTGATGAACTGTGGTATCGTGTTGAAGCTGCATGGGCAGCTGAACCTGTATACGCCGGCCTGGTGGCCGAGCGGTTCTAGGCGCTACAGTCTGGAACCGCGCGAACGCTACGGTCGCAGGTTCGAAACCTGCTTCGGGCATGGATGTGTGTGATGTCTTTAGGTTAGTTAGGTTTAAGTAGTTCTAGGGGACTGTTGACCTCAGAAGTTAAGTCCATAGTGCTCAGAATCATTTGAACCTGAACCTGTACACGCCATCCAAGCTCTGTTTGACTCAATGCCTAGACGTATCAAGGCCGTTATTACGGCCAGAGGTGGTTGTTCTGGGTACTGATTTCTCAGGAAATTGCGTGAAAATGTAATCACGTGTCAGTTCTAGTATAATATACTTGTCCAATGAATACCCGTTTATCATCTGCATTTTTTCTTGGTGTAGCAATTTTAATGGCCAGTTGTGTAATTTACCCTCATTCTGAGAAGCAATTTCTTTCCATATGTATTTTTACAGTGAGGCAGATTTGTAATCTTGAGGGTGCAAGAGCTATTCATGCTGTCCACGACCACACAAGAGTTTTTTTTCAGGCGCTTGTGTGCCGGGAATCACTTCGGGAATGTACAGGAACACCACTGTCCTATGGGGTTGGCCCACCCTCTGCGGTTTCGCACGCCGAACTCCTGCGAACGTCGTGTGGTACATTATTTATTTTGGTTTTTGGTTCCATGACCATACAGTGAACCATCAGCAGCAACTTTAAGTTTTTATTATCATCCATCTACAAACTTCAGTGCAGTGGTAGTAAAAGAAACACAAATTTTGTTATGTTGTTATGTATACACTCCAGTTATCTATGTGCAAAATGTGATTTAAAATCAATTACAACAAAAACTGTATAATATTAACTAAATAATTATGTAGAAATACACTTCACTTTATGTGTACAATCTGTTTATACATTCCTTCTGCTTTTTTTCACACTGCGTTTTAGTTGGCCCTCGCCACATAATCCTAAAACTGGGCGTAGGCAACATAGGAACAGGGTCCTTCACAGGAAGAATGGATGCACAGCATGACAATCTGATACCCGTCTAGCAGAATAGTTAGTTCTAGAATACATTACTACTGATCAATAAGCCCAAGGACGTTGCGATTTCATGTCAGCTTTGACTAATAATGGATAAAATTATATTTATTAAACTAAAATACTTAAATTATCACAATAATTTGTCTGGTAGATGAATTTTGAATGCACGTCAACTTTTCAGTACTGTTATCTTCAGCACCATGCGTGTAATGTTACATAAACTCTGACAGGTCTCTCTCCATTCATGGAAATAAGTCATGTCTCATGTATTGTAATTTCGGTGTACTACATATCGTTGTTACAGATAATTATGAAGCAACATAATGTTTAGAGGAAATAAATTATTATTCCCTCAGCCATACTCCGAACTACAAGATGTGAGGCGTAACATATTTCTGTGGATCGTCAGAGAAGCCTACCACCGTTTGTCTTACATAACTCGCATCATGCGCCTACATAACTGTACCGAAAACGAAATGGGTATTCAAAATTCATCTCGTAGACAGTTAGAAATAATTAAACTATCAGATCTAAATTAATGTAATTTCCAGTACTGCTTTACCTAAAGCTATTTACATGACCCCGCAGGGTCCTTGGCAGTATTGATTACGAGTAACGTATGGGAGTGAAATGTTACATCTTCATGCCCAGTTCCTGTTACACTAGCTACTTCTCTACGTAGTCGCCGTTCTGACGTAGACATTTGTCGTAGCATTGAACCAACTTTCCAATACCCTCATCATAGAAGGCAGCCGCCAGTGCTTTCCGCCAATTCTCTGCGCTGGCCTACAGCTCGTTGTCTGTTTGACCTCCTTTTGCTCGGCGTAGTGCAATAACTGGATTGTCATGGACTCACTAAATCGTTGGAAGTCCACTGCAGAAATGCCGAGCTATGCTGGCTCTACAGCCGTCCATAATTGCGGCAATTTTGGCAGTGCAGTATTTTGTGCACAAGCCGACCTCTCAATTATATACCATAAATGTTCAGTGGGATTTTTTTTCGAGCGATCTGGGTGGCCAAATCACTCGCTCGAATTGTTCAGAATACCAATCGCGAACACTTGTGATCCGGTGGCATGGCGCATTGTCATCCATAAAAATTCCGTCGATATTTGGGAACGTGACGTCCATGAATCGCTGAGGGTTTCCAGCTAAACGAAAAACCATTTCCAATCAATGATGGGTTCAGTTGGACTGGAGGACCCGGTCTATTCCATGTAAACATAGCGTACACCACTACGGAGCCACTACCAGCTTCCATAGTGTCTTGTTGACGACTAGGGTCCATGGCCCCGTAGGGTCTGCACCATACTCGAACCCTACTATCAGCTTTTACCAACTGAAATCGGGACTCATCTGACTAGGCCATGGTTTTCCAGTCGTCTATGGTCCAACCGATATACTGACGAGCTCAGGAGAGCCGCTGGAGGAAATGTCGTGCTGTCAGCAAAGGCACTCGCGTCGATCGTCTACTCCCATAGCCCATTTTTGTAAAATTTCACCAGTGTGCTAACGGTTACGTTCGTCGTAGGCCCCAAATCGATTACTGCTGTTATTTCATTCAGTGTTGCTGGTCTGCTAGCCCTGACGACTCCATGCAAAAGCTGTTGCTCATGTCGTTAAGTGAAGGCCGTGTTCCCACTGCGTTGTCCATGATGAGAGATAATGCCTAGAACTGGGTAATCTTAGCACACTCCTGACACGGTGAAATTCCGTAATAACTTCCGAAATGGAATGTCCCATTCATCTCGCCCCATTTACCATTCCGCGATCAAAGTGTTTTAATCACCGTTGTGCGGCCATAATCACGTCGGAAACCTTTTCACATGAATCACTCGAGTACACATGACAGCTCCGCCAATGCACTGCCCTTCCATACCTTGTGTACGCAATACTACAGCCATCTGTATATGTGCATATCACTAGCCCTCAGTGTAAAGTTAGAGCTAGTTTTTCTTTTGCACTTACACATTAACTCATGGTTGTGTTCCTTGTAGGTATTCTGTCTGTGACCATTCTCAAAAGCATTTTAAATGAATTAACATACTTCCTGTAGTATTCCAAAACTTGTCTGGCTTTTCCTCCAGTTCATTGTGTAGGGGCATAAATTTTCTCTTTTTTGATCTCTTTATTTAATGTTCGATGAATCCAGTAGTTCTTTTATTGTAGCTGTTTGACTATGGATAACTATCACTGCACTTAATGCAAGTACCGCATTCTTATTAGATAAAATTCTGGTCATAGTTGATAGTGACTGCCCACAGTAAACACTGCCACAGCTTGTACTGCCTACTAGTGACTGGATTTCCCCGGGCTTCACGCTGCGTGAGAAAATCGCCTGTGTGGCCAGCTCCGACAGCGCCGCACGTGTTGCGTGACAGAAGGGCCAACCTCTGCGTGGAAAACACGCTCTAGCGGCCGTAGCCTTAAGCCATTGCGATTTCACTTTATATATCGTGGGAACAAGCAATTCAAGCAATTCAAACGGTTCAAGATCAGGCTCAAATGAAGAGTGACCAACGACTACATACTCTATTGCAGTATCATAGTAGGCGCAAATTTTTGGCGCATTCGGTGGACCGTTGTCCCGTCGAGAGAAGCGAACCACTCTCCTTTTTTGTAGTATCTTCGACTTGAGTCGGGCATTGTTGCGTATGGATCGTCAGTGATTGGTTTCTGTTCCTCATGTACCACAAATATCAATGCATCCAAAAAAAAGAAAAGCCATCTTTCTCATATTACATGCTAGATTCCCGGAATGCGGCAAGCGCATCTTCAGACATGAATTCCATACTTCGTGAATTTGCCAAAATACCACAGTGATAATACTCCTACCTCCAGTCTCCCAGTGAAGGTGTTGTTAACTCCGAAAGATCAGTCAAGTTTGAATGTTTTGAGATGATTCCTTTGGTAGTATTAGACAAGAGGTGCAGCTCCGCTGGTTTTCATACTGTCGTAACGTTGTATTCGGCGGTAGAGATTATATATTTCCATACTTGAGATGAGCATTTTTGGCCCCTTAAAACTGTATACTGGACCAGGACTCCAACTGGGAGCCGTCGCTTTTACGGAAGTGCATTACCAGTTGTTTTCTCCTGCGCGGCCTATGGACCGACAGAAAACTGCAGTTAGCCACTTCTGTCTCTCAGTAAGTCACTGCCGAGTCACGTTCCTCTGTGCTCGGAGTTATACCAGCACCAGCGGCGTAGCGTGAGGACGTCTCTTACCTTAGTTTATATTGTAAAAATGTAATTTAACCATCTTAAATTCACTTAGGTGTTATGTATTAGCCATTTTGTTAACGTCCGGCTTGTCAGTCACCTCGTACGCAGTTCACCAGCAGATGGCCCCACTTTCCCTTATAATATGACGGTCTCTCCTTGCCGTGCGCGGCTGCCTTCTATCACCGCGTCATTCCGTACCTCTTTCTTCGTGAGGTTGTCACTTGCCCGCGGCCTGGTGTTCACGGCGACGGGCCTCACGGTGTAAGTTATCTTACGTTGTTCAATGATTTTCCCTTAGTATGTTTCTCCCACAGAATGCTTACTTTCTTAAGATAATTTTGTGGCTATGTGTTGCGATACCCGTGTTTCCATTCTGGCTAACACGACCATATAAACCTCATATTTGTAGTTGAACCGTGAATCCCAACTAATACGAGGGCTGTCCAGAAAGTAAGTTTTGATTGATCGCGAAATGGAAACCACATTGAAAATCAGGAATGTTTTATTTGTAATAGTTACCTACACCTTCCAGCTACTTCTCTACGTAGTCGCCGTTCTGACGTAGACATTTGTCGTAGCATTGAACCAACTTTCCAATACCCTCATCATAGAAGGCAGCCGCCAGTGCTTTCCGCCAATTCTCTGCGCTGGCCTACAGCTCGTTGTCTGTGCCAAAATGTTGTCTTCATAGCCAGTGGTTCATGTGAGCAGAGATGAAACTGAGGTAGACAATTACGGCTTTTACTGTGGGTAATCAAATATTTCCAATTGAAAACAATTGCAGGAACATCTCCATTGCCCCTGCAGAATACGTTTCAGAGTTGTGTTGAAGAAGAAACAGCACGACAGTTGTGTAATGTTGGCTGCAAAGCTTTAGGCGGCATTTCTCACCAGGCCCTCGTACTTGGCGCGAGGCAACATTTTCTAGATATTTTTACGCGCTCACTGTGAGCTCAGAAATGAGAAGAGCGACGTGATGATATCTAGGGTGATACTAGAGACACTGCCCAACACATCGGTGCAAAGCTTTAACGGATTTTCGTAGTCGTTTCCATTTCGCCACCGATCGAAACTTACTTTCTGGACACCCCTCGTATAACAAACGCGTGTTAAGTCTTACGTACTCTCTCAGTAAAATATCTTTAGTTTTCCTTTTTCCGGTTTTCTACACCTGTAGATGGGCTTCTAATTGCTTGTAACAGGTCGCGATCTTGAACCAATAAAACTATTTATAACTGAAGACGTTAATTACCCGACTCTACTGTTGAGTACAATACTCTACCATTTGGTGAGCAAGATGTATGACACAGGCGAAATACTCTGACTTCAAGAAGAATATAATAATTCCGATCCCAAAGAAAGCGGATGTTGACAGATGTGAAAATTACCGAACAATCAGTTTAATAAGCCACAGCTGCAAAATACTAACACGAATTCTTCACAAACCAATGGAAAAACTAGTAGAAGCCGATCTCGGGGAAGATCAGTTTGGATTCCGTAGAAATACTGGAACACATGAGGCAATACTGACCTTACGACTTATCTTAGAAGAAAGATTAAGCAATGGCAAACCTACGTTTCTAGCATTTGTAGACTTAGAGAAAGCTTTTGACAATGTTGACTGGAATACTCTCTTTCAAATTCTAAAGGTGGCAGGGGTAAAATACAGGGAGCGAAAGGCTATTTACAATTTGTACAGAAACCAGATGGCGGTTATAAGAGTCGAGGGACATGAAAGGGAAGCAGTTGTTGGGAAGGGAGTAAGACAGGGTTGTAGCCTCTCCCCGATGTTATTCAATCTGTATATTGAGCAAGCAATAAAGGAAACAAAAGAAAAGTTCGGAGTAGGTATTAAAATCCATGGAGAAGAAATAAAAACTTTGAGGTTCGTCGATGACATTGTAATTCTGTCAGAGACAGCAAAGGACTTGGAAGAGCAGTTGAATGGAATGGATAGCGTCTTGAAAGGAGGATATAAGATGAACATCAACAAAAGCAAAACGAGGATAATGGAATGTAGTCGAATTAAGTCGGGTGATGCTGAGGGAATTAGATTAGGAAATAAGACACTTAAAGTAGTAAAGGAGTTTTGCTATTTGGGGAGCAAAATAACTGATGATGGTCGAAGTAGAGAGGATATAAAATGTAGACTGGCTATGGCAAGGAAAGCATTTCTGAAGAAGAAAAATTTGTCAACATCGAGTATAGATTTAAGTGTCAGGAAGTCATTTCTGAAAGTATTTCTATGGAGTGTAGCCATGTATGGAAGTGAAACATGGACGATAAATAGTTTGGACAAGAAGAGAATAGAAGCTTTCGAAATGTGGTGCTACAGAAGAATGCTGAAGATTAGATGGGTAGATCACGTAACTAATGAGGAAGTATTGATTAGGATTGGGGAGAAGAGGAGTTTGTGGCACAACTTGACAAGAAGAAGGGATCGGTTGGTAGGACATGTTCTGAGGCATCAAGGGATCACCAATTTAGTATTGGAGGGCAGCGTGGAGGGTAAAAATCGTAGAGGGGAGACCAAGAGATGAATACACTAAGCAGATTCAGAAGGATGTAGGCTGCAGTAGGTACTGGGAGATGAAGAAGCTTGCACAGGATAGAGTAGCATGGAGAGCTGCATCAAACCAGTCTCAGGACTGAAGACCACAACAACAACAACAACAACAACAACAACTACTGTTTAGTAAACAAAATGTCTTAGTTTTGCGCATGGACGTTGATGGGATCTCGGCGTTCAGAATATCCGAGTAGTGTTCTTTCCCGGCTTACTCATGATTCCTCTCACCATTTGCATACTTCGGTGCAATACGGCGCGGCCGTTCTCTCTACCTACGTTTCGATCGTGGGAAGCGTTACTTATACGTCGTCATTGCATTCTGTATTGCTCCTGAAAAAAGCAGTTTACGCTGTTAACAATTGCAGCTTCCCTACAAAGCGTTAAAGTTACCATATAAAATATGATCCAAAATAAACGTAAAGTCACAAAGTGGAGGGCGTGATTATGGATTAATGAAAACGGAATGGAGATGGACATGCATCGAGGTGAATGGGGGGGGAGGGGGGGGGGGGGTAGATGGAACAAGGAAGCTCTTCACTGATGTCACAGAAGTAAGAGCGAAATGACCGCGTCTGTGATGGTTAGCTGAGATTACAAATTTATAGGAGAACCGTAGATGCTTATGGCTGAAGACCGTAATGAATGAATGCATCAGTGTAGCCTAGTACTTCACGCAGCAGTGGGTGTTTTTAAATGGCTGACTGTTAGATGAAACGTATCGCAGTGAACCAAACACTGGAGAAATGAATAGGAATGTTGCAAACAACAAACGATTGCTTCATTTTGGAAGATATTGTCCTTAAGTAGCTCTTCATCGTGTTGGAAATTCCTACTCGGAGTGCATTCTCAATTCTTATATAACTCCAATTCCCTATAGGAAAACCAGCCTGAAAGAAAAAAATGCAGGATAAAGATTTGGCGCTCTATTTTCACATCATTCGATGTATCCCGCCACATTGTAGCACAGTAGACAGGGAAATGTATTACGGTGAAATTAGTGTTCTTGCAGCCGCAGGTTGAGCAAAGAAGTCGCGAAAGACAGCCAGCAGTCCGTTACAGGCTGAGAGTGAATTTGTCGTCCGACCTCGAGCCAATGAGAGTTCAAGGATCCGAGACGGAGTATGCCACTTGTTTGATTTAATGTGCGGGCATTCGTGCGCGACTGTGAGCGGCCATCTCGCTTTCTTGTGTTTTGGTGACGGAGCTAATGCGCCCAGACCGTGTTCCATCATGTACTTGACGTCAGGCACGTAGGAATCATTGAGAGAATCGGTGGTTAGCGATGAGTCAGAGGCGCTCTGGAAATAACTGGTGCAGCGGAGTCAATAGTCTCCCACTGGCATATGCTCGCAGACAGAGATTTTTAGCCACGATAGTCTACAAGTTTCGTGTTACACAGGGTTTCAGATAATACAGAATGTGTGTATGTGTGTATGTGTGTGTTTGTGTGGCGAAGTACGTTTAAGACTTAATTTTCCAACGAAATGACGTTTCGTAGAAATAGAGAAAACGCTCAAATTGCGGACGGAAGTCGACCTTGTCTTTCGCAAAGGAACAGTCATAGCATTTACCTTAAACTACTTCGCGAAATCGTAGAAATCCAAATCTGGATGTCCGGACGGGCTTTTGAACTCTCATCCTCCCGAATGTCTTAAGACTTCGTCGTCTTGCTCGAGAATTATAGTGTTCTCAGTTTTTGTTGTCCTCAGTGTTCACCACGCACCGAACACAAATAACGATCAAAACAGTTTAAAAAAATACGGTGATGCTAACGTTGAATTATGGTTATCGATACAAGAGGAGTGAAAAATTGTGCGAGGTCATTTGTTTGATACCTGAGAAATAGGCAAAAATGTATTCACAATAATATACCGTAAGACGTAATTGGACACACAAAATACTGTGTTCCCATTGTTAATATCTCATATTTAAGTCAGAAATATGGAAACTACATTGAAGAACTTTTAACAATTACTAACATACGTTTCTCTGCGTCGTGATGACTGGGTGTTGTGTGACGTCCTTAGGTTAGTTAGGTTTAAGTAGTTCTAAGTTTTAGGGGACTGATGACCATAGATGTTAAGTCCCATAGTGCTCAGAGCCATTTGAACCATTTGAACTAACATACCAAGACGCATAAATTTCTAAATGATATCGGTGACATTTCTGGTATTGCTAAATAGCTGGTGAAGCCCCTGTCACCACTGCCAGATCGATTTTTGTTGTTGTTAGTTCCATCAATATCCTCAAGACAGGTGGCTGGTTCCTGAACTCTTACGTAAACTAGTGTCTGCAGTATCAAGGTGTTGCGTCGCGCAAATTGTCTGCTGTCCTTCGCATTTCGTGTCATGAATTTTATTTTTTAATAAACGTAGACATTTCTTAATGGGTCCCCCTAGACGTGAAACCAGCTGCCCTGTTGTGAGGCGCGGTAGAGTAAGGGTCTTCTCAGCCAATACCAGACAAATTGGTATTGCAGCAAGGGAATGTCGATTGGTAATACGTGTTGTTGTTGTGGTCTTCAGTCCTAAGACTGATTTGATGTAGCTCTCCATGCTACTCTATCCTGTGCAAGCTTGTTCATCTCCCAGTACCTACTGCAGCCTACATGCTTCTGAATCTGCTTAGTGTTTTCATCTCTTGGTCTCCCTCTACGATTTTTACCCTCCACGCTGTCCTTCAGTACTAAATTGGTGATCCCTTGATGCCTCAGAACATGTCCTGCCAACCGATCCCTTCTTCTAGTCAACCTCAAGAAAACAATACTGAAATCTTAGTTCATACGGAAGTGTATTTCATTATGTACATACGCAGTGCAGTAAATGACGTCCTCGTGTGCATGGTACCTACACGGGCTGCACAAAGATTTGGAAACACTGCGAGAAATGCGTGCTTGAATATAAATGCAGCTAGTAGACTGTAAGATGCGCTGTTGTATTTGACCACGAACGGCACTTGTGCAATGTCTTCAATACGTTGCAGGTGTAATTTACGGTCAGAACAGTATTCTGTGGTGATGTGCGTTATGTAGGAGCAAAGGGACTCTGAACGTGGGTTAATTGTTGGTTCTCGAATGGCGGATGCTTCCATAACCAAGGCAGCCGAAGTGTTCGTCGTTTCTAGAGGCACCGTATCAGAGATTTATACCGCATACAGGGAAAGCGTAAAATCACCATCCTGTAAATCACAGCTCGGAGGAAAGTGTGTTGAGTTGTCGAGGCACTGTCATTGCAGAGGATTGTGACGAAAACTGAGGGGAGAAGAGCTGCAAAAGTCGCTGCAGAACTGAATGTTGTACTCGCGAATACTGTTAGTACCGAAAAAATACGAAGAGAGCCCCAGAAGCTGGGAATTGCAGGTTGAGATGGAATTCCAAAACCACTTATCAGTGTTGCAAATGCCTGCGACAGGGAAATGTGGTGCCGAGCCGGCCGCGGTGGTCTCGCGGTTCTAGGTGCTCAGTCCGGAACCGCGCGACTGCTACGGTCTGAGGTTCGAATCCTGCCTCGGGCATGGATGTGTGTGATGTCCTTAGGTTAGTTAGGTTTAAGTAGTTCTAAGTTCTAGGGTACTGATGACCTCAGCAGTTAAGTCCCATAGTGCTCAGAGCCATTTGAACCGTTTTGTGGTGCTGAACCCGTGAAACCTGGACTATGGAGCCTCGGAGCAACAAATAGTTTGTTGCGCACTGTTTCGACCTTCTGGCCGAGATTACATCCCAAGAGTGAAACATGGCTAGCTTTCGATGCTGATTCGGGCAGCTATATCGTGGCATACCATAGGCCCCCTGGTTACTCTGCAAGGTCGTATTACTGCCAAGGAAATATGACCATTTTGGCCGATCAGGTACATCATGTAATACAAAGTTGGTTCCCCAGTTGTGAGGCTGTATTCCAAGATGTTGCAGAGAGCTTGCATCGTCCAGGACTGGTTTTATGAGCATGGGGATGAGTTGCCGCATCTTCCCTGGCCACCATAGTCACCAGATCTTCACCAGAAATTACTATCCACGTCCCTCGTCGTTACCTGAACTTGCAGTATTTTGCAGGTAGAATGGTATACGATTCCTTTAAAAACCAAACAAGACGTGTATTTATCCATTCCGAGGCGACTGGAAGTTGTTCCGAATGCCAAAGGTTTTCCTACACCGTATTAGGCGTGGTAATGTGTTGTGTTTTTGATGTTTCCATATTTTTGTGCACCCCTATGTACTCGTATGTCACAGTGTGTGACGAAAGCTGCGATCGAATGTGAGTGTTCCTCGTCTGAGTGGACAGACCCCAAGCGAGCCATTTTCCGTACTCTGGTGGCGGAGACTTCTTCAAAAGTCTATAGAAGCACCTCTCGCAAAACAAAATCATTTTCTGCCGATCTTTCACGGGGTACGTCTAGGGGCGTTTGAAAAGTCCGTGCAAAATCAGGGAGATGGTACCATCGGCGCGTGTCGAGGTCATGTTTAGCTAGTAGCATTTTTGGAAAAAACGCACACCTAGTTTCAGCCATATTGGTCTATTTCTTTGTGTTTGGCATTCGTGTGAATCAAGGGAGTCGAGTGATTGTCAAAAAATGGGCGAAAAAGAATTGTGTGGTGATTAAACATTACTTTTTTTGAAAGGCAAAACGCTTCAGGAGACAAAAGAGAAGCTTGATAAACATTGCGGTAACTCTGCACCTTCGATTAGAACAGTTTATAAGTGGTTTCAAAATTTTCGGAGTGGCCATATGGGCACAAGTGATGCTGAACGTTCTAGACACCCTGTGGTGGTTACGACTACGGAAATCATTGATAAAATACATGATATGGTGATGGATGACAGAAGAGTTAAGTTGCGTGATATTGCTAGTGCTATAGGCATCTCGAATGAACGGGTACATAATGTTTTGCATAAACATTCGGACATGAGAAAGCTATCTGCAAGATGGGTTCCGCGATTGCTCACGCTTGACCAAAAACTGAATCGTATTGCAAGGGTATTTTTCAGCTGTTCAGGAAGAATCCACAGAACTTCAAGCGTCGTTTCGTTACTGCGTATGAAACATGGATACATTAATATGCTCCTGAGACCAAAGAACACTCTAAACAATGGGTTACCAAGGGATAATCTGCAGCAAAAAAGGCAAATACCATTCCTTCGGCCGGAAATGTTATGGCGACTGGCTTTCGGGATTCGCAAGGGATAATCCTCATCGACTATCTGGAAAAGGGTAAAACTATTACAGGTGCATATTATTCATCGCTATTGGACCGTTTGAAAACCGAGCTGCAAGAAAAACGCCGGCGATTTGACCGTAAAAAGTCCATCACGACAATGCACCAGCACACACCTCAGCAGTTGTGGTCGCAAAACTAATGGAAATAGGATTCCAAGTCGTCCCCCCCCCCCCCCCTCCCTATTCTCCAGACTTGGCTCCCTCGGATTGCTATTCTTTCCCTAATTTGAAGAAATGGTTGGCGGGGCAAAGATTTTATTCAAACGAGGATGTGATTGCAGCAACTAATAGCTATATTGCAGACTTGGACAGTTCCTATTATTCGGAAGGGATCAACAAATTAGAACAGCATTGGACGAAGTGTATAAGTCTAAAAGGAGACTACGTCGAAAAATAAAAAAAATTTACCCCCAAACACGTAAGTAGTTTTTATTTTTGCATGGTCTTTTCATGCGCCCCTCGTACATATAACAGTGAGAGATCTATGAGTAGGGAGGCTCCTCGGTGTGGCTGTGAGCATTATGCAACGCGTGGAAAGCAACTGGACAGAGGGGGCGCTGGTCCCCTCTGCCAAGTCTTCCGTTAGGACGCGCTTTTCGACGGCGGTTTGGGCGCGCGTTGGTGCAGAGTTCGGCAGGCGAGAAAGTGGGCGGTGCCCCCCCAGCTGCACGACCGGGCCGCGGTAACAAGTAGACCTGCGGCCGCATTCCTGTCAGCTCATACAGAGCGCAGCTCGGCGATTCGAGTTGTCCAGAGGCAGACAAGGCCCGTTCTGCTGTAGTGGGTAACGACAGAACCTCCGTGAGGCTGATGGTGTACGATGCTGTCTTTTATAGAGAAGTAGGGATGGGAAAACCAACCGATATTTTAATTCTGAATGACCGGTATTTTTCGATATTTGTTTGGTCTCGGTTATAACCGATGTTTATTTCTTACTAATAACTTGGGACAAAAACAAATATCATAGCAGCAGTGCTATAATTTTGGTTTGTAAATGAACTCTTTCTTAAAAAAGAGTAATTTTTATTCGCAAAATTTCCATTCCTTTGAATATTAGGTCATTATAGAAAATGGGGAAAGCGATCAGCGCTATTTTAATAACTATACCGACACAAATGAGCAACAAACAAGTGGCATAGGAATTGGGCCAGCATTTTTTGTGACAATACTGTATCTGTTAGCAAGTGGCATGGCTTATTGAATGGTAGGAGTTTACTTGCTGTGTGTGACACTTCCCCCATCTGCTCTGTAAGTTAATTCTTCGCTGTTGTCATCGAGCATTAGTTGTAGTGCAGAGTGGGGCCATCCATAGTCTGACAGTGTTTTACGAAGGACGGTATCAGTGAAGTGCAATGCCGGATTTGCTGTAGTAGGTTAAAATTAGGAAGAGCCACAACAAATTTGCGACATCGTATAAGGAAAAAAATTCAAATTTCACAGTTCATTCATAAAAGTACCGTATCTGCTGCCTGTGTCTGCATAATGCGTCTTTATCTGCTTTTAACTTTTGAAAATTGACAAATTAACTTGTTTTCACTCTCTAGCGCTGAAAATTTGTAATGCCCGAACAGCGGTATGAGCTTCGGTTACAACATGATTTTGGAGTAGAGTTTCAAACAACTAGCATAAATACTGGTGATTTTTTGTGTGTTTTGGTTCAAATAGCTCTGAGCACTATAGGACTTAACATCTCAGGTCATCAGTTCCCTAGAACTTAGAACTACTTAAACCTAACTAACCTAAGGACATCACACACATCCATGCCCGAGGCAGGATTCGACCCTGCGACCGTAGCGGTCGCGCGGTTCCAGACTGAAGCGCCTAGAACCACTCGGCCACCAGCGGCCGGCGTTGTGTGTTTTACAACCATTTATCATTTCGAGAAAATTACTGATGTTTTCTTTTATTTGCCTCTTTAATACTGCGATTCTGTGTATCATTAAACTGAGGGAGTCAAAATTTTTCAGTCTGTAAATGTGGTCATCAGTCCCCTAGACTTCGAACTACTTCAACCTAACTAAACTAAGGACATCACACACATCCATGCTCGAGGCAGGATTCGAACCTGCGACCGTAGCAGCAGCGCCGTCCCGGACTGAAGCGCCTGGAACCGGTCGGCCACAGCGGCCGGCTGTCAGACTGAGATTCATTGGAAAAATCCTCAGGAAGCGTTGTCCCCCACTCCTCTTTCCCACAATAGCTGCCACAGATCTTCCTAGTTATAACACAAAGTGTATCTTGTATGCAGACCGTATTATGTACTTTATATTACTATTATATAAACATAACTGTAAATTTATTTAAGCACAAAAAGTTTTTTTACTGATTTCAATGACCTTTTCGAGTTCCTATTTTTAAAACTAAACAGAATACACTTCTGTGAAACTTGAAAAAAATGGGGAGAATGAAAACGTCATCTAAAAGGCCGTTAGCGCCCACTCTGAGAAGCGCTGGTTTTGGTCTCTGGAGTCAGAAATTTGCATTACTGACAAGTGGTCAGGAGGAGACGTGGAGCACGTCAGACCGTGTGGGATTTAATGCGGGACATGGACAAACTGTGGTCTGGAGTGAGGCATAGCTCACGCGAACTCCACAAGTTCTACAGGCTCGATACACGAACTTTTCAACTTACCAAAACGACTGTTACGGCCAGTAAACGAACTTGGGTCGTCTTTTGCCCCTGGAAAGGATCCCTGGTACTGTTCTGATTGTAGATTCAGTAAACTTGGGGTCGTTTTAGAGGGACTGGAACGAGGAAGAATCGCCACACCTATCCTAGACTTGTCTGTTGACCTCCAAGGCCAGAGTCTAGTACTCTACGCACTAGACCACCACGGCCACATTGTTGTGTAGTGAAGTTGTTTGTGATATACGAGCTTCTGTGAGAGTCTATTAACCTCGTCGGCGGCGGGATGTTGAACCCTTCCTTGCTTCCATCAATGGTCCAAAGAGATACGGCGTCGTGATTTGCAGTGATATTGAGTATGTGTTTGTTCGTTTCGATCTTTATCTGCGTTTTCAAATTGCCCGAGATACTGATGATATGATCAGTATCTCGGCTCACTTTGGAGTTCCTATCTTTCTTTTATAAGGTGTCCTTTCATTAGATATATCCAGAAAGACAAATTTTTGAACTAAAATTCACGGACACGTTAATAACAGAAATCGTGAACACGCTGCCTGCTTCAAAATACCTTCAGTAGCACCGGACAGGGTGCTCATACACTGAGGTGAGAGAAAACACGGGATACCTCGTAATATCGTGTAGCACCTCCTTTTGCATGGCTTAGCGCTGCAACTCGATGTGGCGTGGATGAACAAGATGTTGGAAGTCCCCTGCAGAAATATTGAGCCATGTTGCTTTTATAGCCGTCCATGGTTGAGATTGCAGGATTTTTGTGCACGGACTGATCTCTCGATTATGTTCCATAAGTGTTCGATGGAGTTCATTTCGGGCTATCTGGGTGACTAGATCATTCGCTCGAATTGTCCAGAATGTTCTTCAGACAAGTTGCAAACAATTGTGGTCCTGTGACATGACGCATTGTCGTCCATAAAAATTAAATCGTTGAAGTCCATGGTCTCCAAGTGGCCGATCCTTGATTTCCAGTCAATGATCGGTTCAATTCGGTGTAAATGCAGCCCACACACAATTGTGGAGCCACCACCAGGATCCACAGGCCTTGTTGGCAATTTGAGTCTCGGTAATGCCTGGAATTTGGTATTCATAGCACACCCTTGACACTGGATCTCGGAATATTAAATTCTCTACTTCGGAAATGGAACGGCCCATGCGTGTATCTCCAGCTGTCATTCAATTTCAGAGTCTGTTAATTCACATCGTGCGCTTATATTCACGTCGGAAACCTTTTCGCATGTATCACATGAGTACGAGTGATAGCTCCATCAATGCACTGCCGCTTTATACCTTTATGGGATACTAACGCCATCTGTACATGTATCGCTGTCCCGTGACTTCTGTTACCTCAATGTATAAACTCACCGCTTTTCGATTTCATGTCTTAAAGATGACTAAATCGGTTTTGTTTTGTTATGGCCCACGACACTGGCATGTAAGACAAATAACACCTCAGTAGTCAACTGAAAAGTGTTTTACCACTATCCATGGTAAAAAAAACTTCGATTTCGATGTGCTGAACCACGATATACACAGTGCGTTGCCAATTGTATAATCCTGATTACTAGTTGTCTAAAGTGTTTATCGAAACCGTTTCATTTCAGTCTGTCAGGTAATTGCCCTGGTGCATTTGAGAAAGTGTGTGTAGTTTCGTTAAATTTAAACCCATCCAACTCTAGTCAAATAATGGAAGGAAAACATTTGCTATAGCCACTGGTGAAGTCCTAAGCCAGTCAAGTAACACAACTATGCAGCAATTTCTAGTATGCCCAAGGAACAGGTAGAGTTTCGGCTCAGGAGAAGGGAAGGTCCAGAATGGGATGTTTTGAGTTTGGTTTTGGTTGTGAGAATATACTTTGAGCAGGAGTAGAATTCTCATCTTACAGAAATGTTCGCCATATACGATTAAATGAAAGCAGATATTGCCGGCCGCGGTGGCCGTGCGGTTCTAGACGCTCCAGTCCGGAGCCGCGCTGCTGCTACGGTCGCAGGTTCGAATCCTGCCTCGGGCATGGGTGTGTGTGATGTCCTTAAGTTAGTTAGGTTTAAGTAGTTCTAAGTTCTAGGGGACTGATGACCACAGCAGTTGAGTCCCATAGTGCTCAGAGCCATTTTAACTATTTGAAAGCAGATATTACGTCACATCCGCAATTTAGTAACGATGTCTCATCAGTCACAAAATATTTTACGTAACAGTTCGGAAAGCAGAAGTATACAAACAGCTTGCATGCTCTTTGATGTCAGACCTTTGCTGTTTCCCGTTGCTTGCACGTCAAGGTTTCGCATGGTAGGTAATGGCCAGGAATTATTTGTTTTTGTATGCGAAGGAACATAAAACTGTACTTCAGAAACTGCAACTTTTATCGTCTTTCTTAGATTACAAGGGGGCATACAAGGGCAGTAAATGCTCTTTCGCTTCATTCTCGTCATGCCATTTGTAAAAGGAATTAACGCGAAGAGGCGGCGTTTCCGTACTTCCCAGCAAACGAAGTACATAAATAACGTTGACATCATACCGGTTGACTCGGAAGTAACCAGTCTGCAGTCTGACTAATGGCGGGAGAAAATTATTTTCATGAGTATCAGCAGACTACCCGTTACACTTGGTTAACTCCTACCTGGTCTTCCAACGAGAACAGCTATTATCCAGGTCTGTTTCTCATTTCCCGTTCCACTCATATCAATAATATGTATCAGCTTTGTAATCAACTGCGGTTTAGGTGCAGCAGTACAATGTTTTGGAATAAGAATCAGTAAATTGAATCCTATAGATGGTTTCTCACCGGAATGGTAGACGATACTACTGCTGCGTATTAAGTCGTGAATTGCGGAAGTCTACATCTTAGGTCACGACGTGCTAGAAACATACTATGTCTGGCCTTTACGAATTTTACGGCAATTGGATTACCGAATACCGAGTTTAGGGCAGGAAAAGTAATATAGGTGGACAAGTGGAAACTGTCATGTTTATTGTGATATAATGGAGGTATTCTTAAATACCATATGCAGTGTTCTCATGTCTCAACAGACTTCTGAGTTTCTACAGTGTGAAGCTGAAAATCGGAGTGCTTTAAATATGTCACGCTCATTGCACATTGGGTTAATATCCTGCTATTCGCAACAGTTCCTTGTTAACTTCTCATTTTGGATCGTACATAGAGACCGAGCCTATTCGTTATCACCGATTTCGTCCAAATTAATTATGGTATATGAAGGATTTGGTCAAAAGTGGACAAAAATGGGAGCTCTATATGGCCAAGCGTGTACTAGCATTTTCAGCGCGGATCGGGCGTGGCACGAACCGTTCGTGTTACTGTAGATTCCAGGCAGCGGTTGGCTCAGCGGAAAGACAGCAGGCTGGTGACCCAAAGATCATGGGGTCTAGTGTCTATTCTGAAATTGTAACCCTGGACCATCGACGGGCAAAAGTCGTTCTCGTTAGACGACAGGATACGAACAAAGTAACCCACTCGTGTATAGCGCAGTATGCTATAAGATTTACTCGAAAATTATTGCTAACCGACAACGTATGACTACAATAGAGTACTGGCTTTTCGGACTGAGGACTCAAAATACGGTGGATGAGTATGTGGCAAAATATTGGAAGCCGTCATTACTTCACAAGGGTCTGGAAACGTTCAACAGCCTTATTCAAGAACAGTTTTGACTTACGTGAGAGAGCCCCACGTGCAGGAAAACAAATTTATGCTGTCAATTGACTCGGGGGGGAGGGGGGGAGGGACAAAGAAATCCACAACTATACAACCACTCCGCTAGTGTAACCCTGCCTTGTCTGTTTTTATCAACAGGTACATAATTTGATCAAATAGCTACAAAATTGCTCTAACGACAAGGTGAAAGAAAAAGAAAGCGCTTTCCGAAAAGACTACATCATGGCACATCACCAGGTTTTTTCTCCAGTGTTTGGCGATATAATGCGTTACGCTGGATTTGTTTCAAAACTATGTGATGATGAATGGAAACGAACTTTGTTAACAACTTTAAAACAACCATGTAATTGTAAAAAATGCGGCGTCTCTACAGCGCTTAAGATGCCGCGATGATTACTCCTCTGTTTTTAGGAAGAATATCACACAAGCACGTGTAAATTAGCTGTAAATAACATAACTGTCAAATTCTATATACAAAGTTCTCGTGTCCGCCTCACAATACCTTCGTGACAATTCATTTGAAATCCCAAGTTATATTAATTGCCTTTTCATGTTATTTATGAACATATTAACAAATAAGATAGATTAAGCATTATTTCAGTTTACTTGCAGTGTAAATAACGCCAAAATGGAAAAGGAAACAGATAGGAAGTTTCCCACTTCCGGCGTTCCCAGTGATTCAAATACTGTTGTTAGACGTCTGTACTGCAACTGCCTATAGCAGTCAGATCACGATAGAGAGGGTGATCGCGAAATGCTCTTATTTCCTGATGAAGCTTGGTTGCATTTATTGGGAATTCGCAGAAAAAATTACGTGTAAGTTCTGAATATCATCGTCAGTTGCCTTAAGAACTTTTGCATGCTGTGAAAACAATTGTGGTGTGAGTTTAATGCAACACAAATTACTGGGTCGATCTTTTTCCATCAAACCACATAATCTGATACGTATGTGAACAATATACTGCGACTTTTTTCTAGGCTACTAACAAACGAAAAGAACTCCTGTTCCTTCACGCAGGACAAAGCAGAAGCACACAGCGCCCTTGCATCTGACTGTATCACTACGTGTTTTTGATGTGATATGGTTGACTGGTCTCAAAAATGGCTCTGAGCGCTGTGGGACTTAACATCTGAGGTCATCAGTCCCCTAGACTTAGAACTACTTAAACCTAACTAACCTAACGACATCACACACATCCATGTCCGAGGCAGGATTCCAACCTGCGACCGTAGCAGTCACGCGGCTCCGGACTGAAGCGCCTAGAACCGCTCGGCTGCCGCGGCCGGCTGTTGACTGGCCTCCTTCCCCAAATCTAAATCGAAGTGATTTTTACCTTTGAGGGATTTAATAAAAATAAAGCTTTATCAAACAGTTCTTAAACACTGGAAGTGTTAAGACAGTATTCGGATTGGGATTCAAGCCTGCAGCCGGGACTCGACGAGAGTTTGACTGTGTGTTCATAAGACGTCACATTGCTCTTGCCCCAGAGGAACTCATTTAGTTTACTCATTATCTCTTTGCGAGTGCCTTCTTGGGGAAAGGAAATCTGCCCCTTTTAATCGTCCATCCTATTAGTAGAACGCCCTCTTCCGTGTCAGGTATTTGTGATAGTTGTAATTTCTCGGTTGTGCCATTTTGTTGGCCTCTGGAATTCATAATCGATAGCTACACCGTTCTTTAAACTTCGGTTAGCTCGAATGAAACAAGTTTACTGTTACCAGTCATTGTTTGTTTATATCCAAAACGCGTTTAGAAGCTTTAAACCTCCATCATGTGGTGGATTTACGTGTGTATGTGTGTGTATGTGTGTGTGTGTGTGTGTGTGTGTGTGTGTGTGTGTGTGTGTGTGTGTGTGTGTGGGTGTGTGTGTGTGTGTGTGTGTTACGATTTTGGGGTAACTTATGGCACTGTCCACTGGAGAAACAGAAACACTGTTTCAGAACGTGGTTTCGGCGAGGTTTTTGAATAAAAAGTAAATGTATATCAAAGGTGAAAATAAAACAAGTAAAATAGAAAACCTCCAGTGGTCGCAGGCTCCTTTCTCTGTCGTCACACGTAAACTGTCATATTTTGAAAACAAAGATGGTGTCTGGAAACTGCTGGGTACAAAAAACATAATAGTAAAACAGAAACATTGTCTCGATGTACAAAGAATATGTATCACAGTAACATTATTATTTCGGATTAAGTTGTAAAACGTTTTGGAGATATTCGTTTGAGTTGATGGATATATGCGTTGGAATAAATTTTTAAAGTGGTATACAAATCTGATTCTGTCATGTTTATATGGCTTAAGTTTAATACTCGTCTATTTCATCGGGTGACATGTTGCAGAATTTAAGTACAATAATTACGTTGCCAACAGTGATAAAATTATTCAAAAATAACAATTTCAGCGCATGTATTGAGTAACTGAAAGAAGTATCTCCACAGTCCTTGAAACTTATTCTGAAATAATAATGTTGTTACGATAAATATGCGTTGTACTTAGAGATAATGTTTCTGTTTTGCTGTAAGTTCTTTGGCATCTAGTGGTTTCCAGAAGCCATCTTTGTTTACAAAATACGACAGTTTACGCGTAACGCGTTTAGACAGAGGGCTATGACCATTGGAGGTATTATATTTTAATTGTTTTGTTTCCACCCTTGGATATACGTTTTTATTCATGTTCTGAAATAGTATTTTTGTTTCTCCAGTAAACACTGCCACAAGTTACCCCAAAATCTGAACACAATACACACATACATCGTACTGAAACATGTAAATCCACCTGATGATGAAAATTTAAACCTCTGAGACGCTTTGCGGATACAAACAGTGACAGGTAACAGTAAACTTGTTTCATTCCATATCAGTAGCAGTCAGGTAACTCGTCCTGCAAGTGGCTGTCATCTTCCGGTATCGATAAGATGCAAATTGGCACCGCAACAGTGTTATCGAGTTGCTTCCTAATGAGCATTTGTCTCCTTGCAGTGCTTGGTATTCATTATTTTTACTTAGCGCTTGCTATCGCTATCCAGTGATGCGACCTGGCGTCGGCGATTCTCCACTTTTGTTTCATTGCATTTGTACGGTAGGTGTTCGAGAAATTAGTAGGGCTGGCACAGCCGAAACGTAATTTCTCGTCGCTATCGAAGGCGCTTCCTCAGCGGAAGGGAGCGTACAATACCGGTCGTCGTGAGGTAGAAAGCGGTACGGCGCATGCGCGGTGCAGAACGCCGGCTGACGAACCGGCCCGTTGTGCGCGCGAGCGGCACAACAGGTGGGGCTGTGGTGGGGGGGAGCGGCGTCAGTCAGGTGGCGGAAGGGGAGGGGTGTCCGCCAGCGGTCGCGCCGCGCGCCCGCCAGTCTTTCTGCGGGATATGGTCGCGGTGGTGGTGCTCTGGCGAACTGCGAAGCGGGTCCTAGCCGAGTGCGTGAGTGCGTAGCCGGGGCGCGCGCGAGCGTGTGACCGTGCGTGTGTCATGTGAGTTCATGTCGCCGTGCAACAAGGAGCGGGTTGTGCTCCTGGTGGAGAGGCCCGCCATCTCCCAGCACCCAGCAGGAGGAGGAGGTGGCAGCAACGGCGGAGACGGCGGCTTCAGCGCGGCCAGGCGTCTCCTGCGCTGGTTCTCTCGGCTGCGGCGGCCAGACATGGGCAAGCAGGGGGTCCAAGGTTCGTGTCTCAACTGACAAACCAGTCCCAAAGTCAGCCCAGCGCCCTCGCTTTGAGGGCCAGGGTTTCCATTGTCAGTTTCCGACGCTGCTGGTAAATACCGTCCGAGATGACCAGATCCATCAAAGGCACTTTGTATTCGGCGTTTCCCTTAGAGATTTTAGAACATTAACTAAATAGCACCGAGGTTCGACCCTTCCCAGCGATGAAACTTCGCTGAGAAAATAAATGTGGGATTCCAGCGTTGCCAGTGGTGCAGTAGTTCCACCGCCATCGATGCATAGTGTGCTGGTAATTAGTGGCAGAAGTGAAATTACTCCTCTGGCTTCGTTAGCACAGTAGTTAGTGGAGCATTAACGGCCTAATAAAGAGAGTAGTCTATCCCGCCGATATCGTGTTCTTGTTGTACATTGTTTATCTCAAACCAAAATGTATTGTTTTCGTTAAGTCTCTACACCCAATTAATTGTGTGAGACACCTCTGGTATTATGTGAAAAGTGACAATGACAATGGAAAACAGATTACCCAAATCGTATCGGCTGACCCGAAGTACTGCAACATTCGTGATCGTAGTTTACGGTGTGAGAACATTGGTTCCGAAGCCAATAGGTATGAAATCTGGATTAATGTCCGTGCTAATATGCACCTTGTATCTGCGAATACTAATCGTGGGGGGGGGGGGGGGGGGGGGGAGCGAAGCAAATGTGCGCTTTTTTAGAAGAAATCGTGAACAAACAGTTTTATATCAGTGGTTTGTGCCTATATTCCGATAACAGTTAAATTCTGAAGAATGGGAGTTGCATAACAAGTTTCTGATCCACAGGAGTCTGCACAGTACTGTCTGGTCTAGTTCCGGCGCGATTGAGATATTGCGCAAGCGTTTGTGGCGGAACCGGTTAGCCACCTGACTTAGTGCTTAAACCCCATTTTCAGTAAACGCCTTCCGCTGCAAACTGTGTGTTCAGCATTGAACTGCAGACTCTTGGGTTGCAAAACCTGCGATGCAGATGTTTCGGATCGGAAGCTATCTTGAAGTTGTCGTTCAGTTTACCTATTGATCGAAATTCCAACACCAGAACAGCTTTGCCTCAGCTTTGCGTCTCAAGATGTTGATTCGACGAGCCAATTCTTTCACTTACATCTGACCTTGTGTGGTGACACCAGAATTCAACATTCTAATAGCAAAAAAAAAAAACAATTTAGTCGGATTTGCTACACGATTTAGGTGACTTCAGTACATACATTACAGAACAACTAGGCAGGGAAACTATTAGTTCGAAGTTAATGTGAAACTGTGTGTGTGTGTGTGTGTGTGTGTGTGTGTGTGTGTGTGTGTGTGTGTGTTGAGTTCAAGTAAAGAGGAAAAGCGTCTTGTTGATTCTCAAAGGCCATTTCACCGTTCCGTTATTTGACCTTCTGGCGAAAGGTATTCGAAGATTATTATGACTTGGCTGGCTTTGATGAACAAGGACTCGCTCAGAAATTACGACCGAACAGTCGGAGAACGTTCTACCAAGTTAGGTAGAGCAGTGGTTACGGCTGTTGGCGTCTCTAGAAACATATCAAGGGCGGGGGGGGTGCTACAGTTCATAATTTTTTATGAAAATGAATTTGTCATTATTGACACGTATCATGCCACAAATTTTATTGGTAACGTGATAGCTAATCATATCCTAGAGAATAAGTGTTTCGCCACTGCCTTCTAGAAATGTGTGTGATAATTCTGTAGCGAATAAATACTCTGTGCACCAGATTCCAGGGGGATAAGTGTCCTACCTCCGCTTGCCACCGCCATCCCCTCTCAACCCCCTACCTGCGGACGCCTATGGATACAGCACAGGACTCTCATTGGGGGGGGGGGGGGGGGGGAGGGAGGAAAGAGAGAAAAATTAAAATACACCTGCAGCTACTATGGTTTCCAGGTTTCCACATATAACTTACGGCGATTGCGGACTAATTCGTTAAGCAAGCCACGGCAGGATTTTCAAGTCTTTCTCCAGGTGGACGAGTGTTCTTTGTCCAATGGCATTGAACCGAGCTACGTGCGGTGGGAGACTGGGCTCGTGTTTGAGAGGCTAGTATTTGAAATCCCCGTCTGGCTGTCCAGATTCAGGCTTCCGTGATTTCCCTAATTCGCTTAGGCCGAATGCCGGGACGGTTCATGGGAAAGGACACTACCGATTTCCTTACTCATCCTTCTCCTGTCGGAGCTAGTGTTCCGACGCTAATGACGCTGTCGTTGACGGGACGCTACACTCTTAAACTTACTTCTAGCGACAGATAGAATCTTTATATTCTCATAGTTTTTCATTTTCGTTTTTAATTCGTGGTATTTCTGGTTGAGAGTTTCGTTGGGTGAGCAAGTTTGTGTTTCTTATGGCATCCTGTTCCCATTTACTTAATTTACTAGTACTACGCTTCGACAGCTACGTGTTATGGGCCACAATAATACAGATTTCTTTAAAGGCAAGTCCCTTGGAGAGAAATGGTGTCGAGATATTCAGTAGCTCGTCCATATTGGCAGTTGCGTTGCAGTCGAGTAAAACAAAATGCATTCAGCAGACGTTCCCAGTTGCGTGGGCGTTTCCAAAACAGCCATGCCCGCTACGACGAGTCTACTGTCAAATCAGTTGAGATTCTCAGGCGATGGACTCTCACAACGTTCAGTGTATCTTGCCACAGTAACCGAATTTTTAGAGTGCCTTTTTAATATTTGGCAACTTAGTTGTTTTCCTGAGGAGTATGTGAGAACTTTTCTATTCAAAAAAATTTGTATCTGACAAAAAATATAAACTTTGAGACCAGAAAAAGGTTAGTGAAAAGGCCGAAAGACTACTTTGACTGCGAAAGATGAAATGCAACGATTACTAGCTTTTGTAATTCAGTGTTGCGGGAGGCGTTTGAAGACCTGACGCGTTGATCGAGTAAAGAACACGGTGAAGCCAAGAGATAGTGGTTGGGCACATTTTACGTCACGAGTCGTCGCTGAAAATCGTAGTTAAAGATTTGCCGGAAGGAATGTATCACAGATGCAGGCCGTAGAGATGAGCATAAAGCAGATTAAATAAGGTGCAGCAACAATGCTATATATAAAGAGGATATTCGAAGAGATTTGGGAATTGCAGCCGGTCGTCGTAAGCTTCACTCCTCGATGTTTCAACTGTACACCTACCGGTCATCTTCAGGTGAGCAATTGAAGACTTAAAGATTACCAGCCTTCAGTCTTAGATTGCTCACCTGAGGATGACTGGTAGGTATCCAGTTGAAATATCGTGAAGTTTACGACGACCGGCTACAATCCCGAAATCTCTTCAAACATTTAATTCACCAGGAAATTTTTTGAATTTCACAACAAGAGGATAATTGGCAAGGGACAAGTGTGAAGAACTGTATCTCACAAGTGTTAGGGTTAAGGATAGAGCCAAGGAAATGTGAGTGCTTTATATGATGATGATGGATTGATTGTAATGCCAGTATAGGCTCGCTAGTGCTTCGTTGTTGAATTAAGTTTCGTGGTACCGGGTTAACTTTGTCTTTCGTTTCATCTTTAGTGTCATGTTCATGAAGTTCGACTATTCCCGTTACAGATATATAAGGGTTCTAGACGGGTACGTAGATATAGTTCCGAACAGGAATCCATGCCAAAAATGTACCGTTTGAATGTGAATTAAGCTTGAAGATTGGATCACTTTCAAACGTCGCACTTCACGGTACACAAACATACTGAGAAGAGGGTGCCCTTGTGAGTCCGTGTTGGAATTATGAGATCACATTCAATTTTCGGGCAACAGGAACGACTGCAAGATACTGGTACTTTCAGAACTAAGAGGGGTTGTCTGGTTCTCTGCGAATGCTCCACCCTCTCGACTTCGCAAAGGATGACCTTTGTCACATAGAAGAGAACCCGACGGCAAGTATTCAAAAAAGTGACTAGTCATGAGCTTCCGTAGAGCACACAGGTCACTCATTGTCCTCCTGTTTTTTGCGTACCATGAATAGAGAGAGATATTTGAAAGTGAATTTGCTTCTTTTCAGTCGAAACGGTACATATCCGGAACCCTCTGCAATCCCTGAATCCTGTAGTAGTTGTCTGTATAAACGTATACAGGAGCGGTGTGTGCATCCTCACTCCATATTTGGGATAGAAACTGTGTACACTGTAAGACTGGATCAAATTATGCATGGTTCAAAACTGTTACCTACCTTTTTCTCACACCATTCACAGTTCGTATCTTCGTGGCTTGACGTTTCTTCGTCTACTCTTCTGTTACGACCACTACAACTGAGCTCCTTTAGTCGCACTCCTTGAGCTCGACAACACAAGGGAAACCATTCCAGCCGGCCGCTGTGGTCGAGCGGCTCTAGGCGCTTCAGTCGGGAACCGCGCTGCTGCTACGGTCGCAGGTTCGAATCCTGCCTCGGGCATGGATGTGTGTCATGTCCTTAGGTTAGTTAGGTTTAAGTAGTTCTAAGTCGAGGGGACTGATGACCTCTGATGTTAAGTCCCATAGTGCTTAGAGCCATTTGAACCATTTGAAACCATTTCCCTATATAGTCAGTGGCAGCTTTATCCTTTGCTACCATTTACACACATTAACGATCGATTCTAGTTCACATGCAAGCTTGATTCATATTCGTAAATGCTGTATGGAAGTCGGTAAGGTACGGGCGCCTGTTGCAAACTCGAGGGTCAGCTAACGGAACTTCCTACGATTTATGAATGTCCCTAGGAAATTTTTCACACCCTCCAAGGAATTGTTCATTATTGCCATTTTCCGGTTCGTAAAATATCCCCGAAACGCTACGCCGTGTGTGAGGATAAACCGGACAGAGTGCAGAGACCAATTCTGGATGGGTTTCTGTGTGCGTTACAACAGCCCTGTGTTGGTGTTTCGTGACTTTCTGTGTAAGCCACTCGTGCGGCTGTTTTACTGGCATTTAAGATCGAAAAATAGTACACATTAATTTTCAGCAGTCAATTGAAAATTTTAGTAAATCGTGGCAGACATGGCATATTGCAGCAGACTGCGATCACACGAATTTAGAACTTCCCAGTCTCCTTCGCGCAGCTGTAAACAGTGATTACAGCTTTGGATTAAAAAAAAAAACTCTAAACTGTTACATTCTTTTTTTCTGGAATTGGAAATGTACAATACGTGACATTTTTGCTCCTCTTCTGCACGTATGCAGAGCTTTGTAACGTCCAAGGCACTCTTTATAGATAATAATCGATGCAACATTGTGGACACAAATCCCGTCGATGCTTTTTTTTTTTTTTTTGTCCAGTGACAGTCCACTTGCTACCAGGATAGTGCATCGCTAAGTATTCAGTTTCAGAGCACTTGGCTTCAGCATGCTATTATGGTAGCAGATCTGTAGGTGGCAATATCTTACCGAAACCTGTCCCTCCCCATGGGATCAAGACTGAAAATAAGTGATTATGTGATTGAAACTCGGTATGGAAGCTTGAGTTAAATTTCTATATGCTTTTATAATAGCTGTAGTCTGCAGCTCATTTAAAACATTGTTTTTGAGCTCTGTAATATATGTGTTTGTAGGTTTCTCCCGGCGAATGTGCTGTTTGAAAATCTCTCAGGCATGCAGCCTACAGACCGCTGCCCGACAGGTGTTCAAGCAACTGTCTAATACGTTTCAGGAGCATTTCTTCACTGTTTCATCTTCTGAAGTTGTGAGTTCTGATAGTTGCATATTATTACTAGCAATTATACTGCTGCGTATCTTACTTTTTTTACCCGTGTCAGGATAAAAGTTTTTATCTTGCGCCGTTCCATTAACTCGCCTTTCGTCTTCGACTTAAGTCTTTAGTAGGCGTGAAACTAGTCAATGTGCAGCCAGTTGGGCGGCATTGCGGTGTTCACCGACGGATTTTATGATCTGTGAAATCTACTGCAACTATGAGCTGGAATCTAGATCATAATGCGGAAACGGCGTCTTTCACCGCTCACCAGCACTCCGGCTGTTTCCTTATTACTGCAATTCTTGCTTGGCAAAGAATCCAGATGTGGCAGTTCCTCAGTATGCTGCAGCAGCGATGACATGCTCTTGCGGATTCTTGGACAGTTACAGTAAACTCCCGTTCATCCGAAATGATCGGGACGGCGGTTCGGATATAACCCAAATTTCGGATAAACCGAAGTTCCCTCATTTTCACGCATGAAACACCCCGAATTGCGTCAATACCGCGAAATACAATCTTAGGGTACGTACAAGTAGGTTAATATGGGTGTGAATAAGCTCCCATGTTTTTGACTGAAAAAATTGTGTTGATGTGTTAAAAAGGCGCCAAAGTGTGTTTGAAGACTCAGTTTTTAAACGCTGAATAACAAAGCTCCTTTATTTTACGTTCTTACAGAAAAATCCGCCTTAATATAATTACTTACTCTTTTGAATAAAATAAAATGAACTACTGTACAAATTTATGAAACAAATCTAGAGATTACGTAAAGGAACGAAAAGTTTGTCTAGAGGAAATCCAAGGTAAAAAAAAAAAAACAAAAAAAAATCCTTTTAACGTATGGTCGTTGAAGTTCTAGGACGCTTCATTAAACTTTACCTTTTGGCAAAAAAGTCTAATTTCTTCTTCTTTCTTGAGAAACTTGTGTTGCGGCAGTATATCTCCAGCGTTGGAAACGAAAGATTTCTGGATTAAGTCGCCTCCTCCTGTTGGCTGATGTACTCCAAGGCGGTTTGGATCGCTTCGTAACCGACTGTGTGAGGAATCTTTTTCTGTGCTTCGTCATCAGAGACATATTCTTCAGACGCTTTCTGGTTGGTCGCAATTTGGACGATTTCTTCTTCAGTCAAATCAAAAAAAGTCGTTTTCCATCCACTCTTCAGCGCCTTCGAAGTTCGCGTCTTCACAAACCGGTAGCTTCTCCAGTAAATTCACCAAAATTACGTCATTTTCATCTGCTTCTACGACGTCAGCTTGAGTTTCGGTGTTGCCTCCTTCTTTACACCACTGTTGAGTTGCCTTACGCTCTAAGAGGTGTATTTGTTTTAATACCTAACGAGAGAAATTGGAGGAATTAGATTCCAAGCTTCAGCAATCCAATGAATGACACTTTATATAAACATCGATTTTTTAAGAGTTTGCATAAAATCATCTTCAGCATCAATCGCACCGACTAAGTACTCCAGCAGCGTCTGTAATGTTTTTTCATTGCTTCAAGAACGCCTTGGTCCATCGGTTGACATAGGGACGTGACGTTTGGTGGAAGAAACAAAACTTCGATATCCCTATCTTGTAGATCATCTGAGTGAGAAGGAGCGTGGTCTACAAGAAGTAGCACTTTTCGAGGAATTCCATTTTTTAAAGTTCTCGCCAATATAATGCCCTTTGTCGATGATTCTGTGCAGTTACTTCTTAAAATCAGCGATAGTGGCTCCATACCTGGATGATGATTCGCCGCTGATGGCAATTTCACGAATGCCATGCCGCTTCTTGAACCGATCCAGCCAGCCATCACTGCCAAGGAATTCTTGCTCCTTCCCTTCAATCAGCTCATAAAAATGAATCGCTTTTTGATGAAGCAGAGGGCCTGAAACTGACATACCTTTGGCTCTTATTTGTTTGTGCCTCAAAAATAATGCCTCTTCTGAGGATGTGCACCTTTTCTCATCGTTTTTCGAGATTTCACTGCGCTGCCTGACGCTTGAATGAAACAAAATTTTTCAGTTTCTGGTCGATTTGTCTTCCAATCAGTAATCGTACTCCTACCGACGTTCAAATCCGCAGCAAGTTTCGCAGGTGGCTCACCAGCGTCAGTTGTGTGCAAAGCGCGAAGCTTTTGCTCCAACGAGATCATTCTTTTTTCGTTTCACGCCCATAGTAACGTTCAGCGCTTTTTTACCGACACTTGACTGATTCTTTTTGGTTTTTGGCTACTTTAATCTCTGGACATTTTAAAGCATGTAGCGCGAGCACGAAACGTTAACTCAAAAAACACACAGACGCACGACTTGACAACACTCGAGACGCACTAGACAAGGTTTAGACTTTTGAAACTAGGCTGCGGCAGCCATCGAATGAAAACATTCGATGCAGCTATCCCCATCTCCCCTGTCCTACCCAACCCCACGCGACAACACAAAAGTGCATTGTACGTTTACTGTTAAATTGTTGAACGCTCGGTTTTGTCTGCTGTACAGACAACAGGGGGAAAGTGTTTGGCGCCGTACTCTTATTGTCAGTTTCTACAGGGCTACGTCGCGCAGCAAAGAGCAATACTGTACGTACTGTACTTCCAAGGAGTTCCAATAGAGGCAGTGGCATGAAACCATACAGTACGAACAAGAATCACGCTAAAACTTCAATCAAACACGCATGAAATGACGACGCTCGGACTTCTGGCAAGCGCCAGTGCACCGATTACAGTATATTATCGAAATGCATGGCTCCAAGCGCAGGAAATTGAAACTTGTCAAGTGTCAGTCTAGCTAGCCAAAAGCGTAGCTACGCGATGCATCAGCCAGCGCCAATGTGAGCCGCGAAAATAGGAAAAATTTGTTCGGTTAAAGCGGATTTCGGATAAACGGGAGGTTTACTGTAATTTTTTTTTTTAAAAAACGTCTCCAGTATCACAGATATAGTCACTCCTCCGAGCATAGGAAGCAACCTACAGCAATTATCTGTTTCACGTAATTGGTGTCTTTTTAAGCCTAATCTGTCCATCAAGAATTTGCAATTGTTGTTTATACTCAATCCGTAATTGACCGACACGGTAATTGTTCGCGTTCTTCCAGCGTTGTGCTTTCCAAATTGCAATCAAACTAACAGAATCGTGCAGAAAGTAAAGAAAGTTTTGACGTAACTAAATAAAAAAGATATCAACAAGAAACTTTGTAAATAAATAAAGTTACAGTACATTACTATGTTTCTCACTGACTTACCATAACTGTCAAATCACTTATTGCACATAGAACCAATGTTGCAATTCCCATGTTATACTCCTCTACCGCCAAAGATTTGAGCCAGGATTGCACCGCGTGTGTGAGATCTTCATCCTTTGCGAATTGTTTTCCACTCAAAAGTTTAGTTCCGGAAATTAGTGATGCCGGGGTCGTAAAGAGGATCTCTCGTCGTATTGTCATGAATGAAAAACATGTTTCCCCATAATATTCCATGTCACTCAAGACTCAGTCATTGCACTAAACATTCATTATTTTTGTATATAAATTTCGGTATGCCGAACATTTTGTGCATTCAGAAAACGAATGACACTGTGCAATTCACACTTAGCGGGATTTTCAGTTATATCGCTATCCCGAAAGGTTGGTTGGTTAGTTGGTTGGTTGATTTGGGGGAGGGAACCAAACAGGGTGGTCATCAGTCCACTAGATTTGGAAAGGATGGGGAAGGAAGTCGGCCTTGCCCTTTCAAGGGAACCTTCCCAGCATTTGCCTGAAGCGATTTAGGGAAATAAAGGAATATATAAATTAGGGTGGCCGGACGCGGGTTTGAACCGTCGTCCTCCCGAATGCGATTCCAGCGGAAGGTTACAAAACAAAGAGTTGTGGCAGCTTGCCAACAAAATCCGGCACACATGGAGACAGGGGAAGGAACTAACTGGTACGCTTGCGATTTTTGTGATATCAGCGCAGGGTGTGGCACAAAATTCTTTACTTTCTAGATGACCCTCATAACTCACGCTTCTGTTTGCATATTTCGTAGTATGGTTACCCATAGCCAAGTATTCCTATTGCGTCCGACTCACGGTTATTAACGATAATGGAAGGTGACTCTTCGTAAATTGTTGGGAATGTGGGGTTCACTGTTTCATGCTGTACAAACGCCGTAATTTTTATAAACTGGTTTACATTTCTCTGCACAGACATCGCGTCAGGTTATATCACTTTCTGTTGTACACAAGAACCTCGTTTATCGGGTGCTCATTAATTCGAATTTCCGGTTTATCCTGGTCCACGTTTCTGTTTCCTCTTTTCTTACGCGAAAATGTGCGGTATGTTGTTGATGCGGTACGGTATATGAACAGTTGCGACGTTAGCACAGCAGGTGGCACGGAGATCGCCGGTCCCACGCTTCCAGCTACCGTTTCTACAGTCAGTGTGTACTGGTATTGTACAGTGATCGTGAAGTGGACAGCGAAAGTGGAGATTCAGGACAAGAAGTAACGCCTCATGCGGAGGCAACGGCGCAGCTGGAAAAACTAGGTTCTCTGAACGCGGAGCGAGTCAGATGATACCCTTTTACGAGGGTGGTATGAAAAGTTCTCGGAAAGGAATAGAAAAAAGTACTCACATCACTGAAACTTCTTTATTTTTCAGTGTAGTCTCCTTGTAAATTAATGCACTTGGTCCAACAATGTTCCAGTGCCTTGATCCCATCTCGAAGATGAGCTTCCTCCAGGCCTGCAAAATAGTTGTCAATTCCGGCTATCAAGTCATAGTTTGAAGTTAATCTTCGCCCACCAAGAAAAATTTTCAGTTTTGGGAAGAGATGGAAGTTTGACGGAGCGTTGGCACGGCACGTACGTGCGGGCGCGCATTGCCTTGAGAAGATGGCTTTCTTCCTTACTAAACCTTGCCTTTTTCGCGTATCTTTTGCTGCAATTTGTCCAGGAGGTTAGCATAGTATTCTCCAGTAATTGTTTGCCCAGTGGAAAGATAATCTACAAACAGAATCCCCTTCGCATCCCAGAACACTGATGCCATGACCTTTCCCGCCGAAGGAATTGTCTTTGCTTTCTTTGGTGGCGGAAAATCAACATGTTTCCACTGCTTTGACTGTTGTTTTGTCTCTGCGGTATAGTACGGCACCCAAATTTCATCTTATTCGTTTCTCCTAAAACGGGCCAAACATTGTTCCGATATCTCCATACTCATGCTTTTTTGATCCAGCGTCAAGAGTCGCGGAACCAATCTTGCAGATAATTTTTACATTTCTAATTCTTCAGTTAAAATGTGATACACTCTTTCAGATGACATCTGGCAAGCGTGAGCAATTCCACGCACTTTCAATCGGCGATCCTCCATGACCATTTCGTGCACTTTTGCAGTGATTTCTGGAATAGTGACACATCTTGGCCGACCACTGCGCGGATCATCGTCTAACCTCTCCCGACCAAATTGAAATTCATTTGTCCACTTTGCAGCAGTTGAATAAGAACAAGCAGAGTCCCCCCAGTGTATTATGGAAATCGTCATGAATGTCCTTTGCTTTCATACCGTCCTTTATGAAATACTTAATCACTGCTCGAATCTCTTTTTTTTCCATCTTCGCAAATCACTACGCGGGAACAATAACAGAGCCACGTGACCACCACAGCTCTCTTCCAAGAGCACTGACTTGGCACGTGTTCACAGACAACAGTCCAATGAATGTCACATGAATAGCTCGTTGCGTTAGCGCTGACCTGTCTTGGTGATTCCGAGAACTAAAAAACCACCCTCGTACGATGCGAGTTGGAAACTGGTCGGTTGCAAATCGATTTCTACATAGTTAAAAAGGACTCCGCAGATGGCGCGGCTGCAGCGTGACTCTCCAGTAAACCGCAACGCGTTACCGACCAGTTGCCAGCGACTCGGCGTCGAAGTTGAGTCGTGTCCTTGAACATAGCTCTGTGCTGGTTTAATTTGAAAAGGAACGAGCAGGTTGCGAACAGGAGTTCTTTTCACGAAGTGATAAATACATCCCACTCTATATAGCTACGACATTGGCGGACAGTTATCATGTGCTAATGTGCTACAGCAGATCGTAAATACCGCACTGAAATTACGCCCTTTCACTTCCACTGCGAGCGGGAAATTGCACTAAAATTGCCATTTCTCTTCGAATACGTGCTAGTATGCAAATAAAACCGACGAGAACGTCCTTTCAGTGCGCTGTCTCCGCGAGAACTGGAAACTAGTGTCTAGTGCTGAAATCAGTCAACCAACCTACGGCGCGCGGGGAGCCGTGCGGTCTGAGACGCCTTGCCATATATATATAATGTCTGTGTGTTTTTCGTCCTTATCGTAAGTTAGTAAGCTAGTTTAAGTTAGTTTTATTAATGTGTAAGCCTAGGGGCCGATGACCTCAACAGTTTGACCGACCGACAAAGGAACTCTGCGAACAGAGAATTACAAAATAACATCAGGAAGAGAAGGGCAGAGTTTTACGTTCACATACATAGGATGAACGAAAATAGGCAGACGAAGAAAAATTTCACGTAGTGACAACTAATAAAGCGAAAACCAACCGGGTGAAGGAAAACATGGAAGACCGACAGAAACTGAACATGTCTACAGAAGGTATGATAAATAGGAGAAAATAGCGAGAAGACCGAAAACAGAAATTCCAGCAAACGCCCAAAGAGAAGTAAACAGGAAAGAAGCGGTCAGAAGAGGGGAAGAAGAAACACAGTATATGAGAAGTTTCTGTGAAGAAAAAATAGTGTGTGTATGCCATGAAAATTGTTGTTTTAGTGCTCTGCTTGAGGGATGATAAGCATAATAATAATTTGAAATGTGTAAGCTACCTGCAAGCCAAATAGGCTGTCTGAAAAAGTAGTTCTTTTTCCACCCGTCTCGTTTCGTTACTAAGGTTTTGAACGTAAAGAATGAATTGATACGACAGCTAGAGTGTTAAATTTTGCATCCCCCCAGCATTTGGGGGGAAGTAAAAGCGCAAACAAATTAACGGCTTTTGAGTGTGATTTTCAAAATCTAATCCATTCTTATCATGTCAGTTGGATAGATGGACAGTGGATGATAGTTTAATTTCTTCTCTTCGCAGTAGTACACCAATGTTTCCGAGAAACAACTAGTACTTTTCCTATTACTACTACATATAAAAGTCGTGCTTTCAGATACTGTGTTCTATTTGCCGAGCGGGTCGGCTCAAATTCACAGGAGCGAGAGTGTTTGGTTTTGAAATTCTATGCTCTTATTTGTGTGACTTAAGTTTCTGGTAACTTCCCGAAGCTACTTCTTACACATGTTCGGCAGGTATCTACCACAAAGCCACGGCCTAGTTATTCGCCTTTTTTAACACTGCTTTAACGTTGCTACAGTTGGACTTGAACATTCCTTTAAACTAACGTAAAGCTTTAGGAGTGCCCATATATTGTCTGAACGTCTCGAAACATCGATAACTAGAATGGAAAAAAAAAAGTTACTGCCTGTCATGTTTGGTCTAATGAAACACAATTATTGGAATGATGGCAATTTTCACACAAAACAAAACCAGTATCTGGCTTTTCTTCGCGTTTTCAACTTTCAGAACAATTGCAAGTTTATCGTTATCAGTCCGCAGTGTCATTCTCTCTCTTATTGACGTCAGCTCCTTGACGTCTTGTCGTAGACCTGTTAATTGCTTAACTCGAGTAAGAGATAACTTAGTGCAAACAGTGTGTTAAGGTGCCTTCATAGTAGTGGTGGCTTTGCCAGTCACTAGAGAACTAAACTTCGCACTTGGTCGTAGAGTTTCAGAGTTGGGTTGAACGTAAAGGAAGTATTCAGAAGTAGGTTACATCTTCGCACATCTTTATCACGTACTTCGAAATTTTTTCGTAATAGAGACATTGAAATGTATCATAACTATTTGAAATAAGCTCATCGTCACTCACAAGCTGTCTGTTTTTCAGGCAAAAAATCAACCTCTAAGGTGAAAATAATGCGTCTGTTGATTCACTGCCAATAAATAATTGATAAAACAGTACAGTAACTTGTTACCTTTACCAAAGGATTTCAAAGTAGGTCAGTAAAAAGCAAAGCTGAAAAAATAAAATAATTCTGAAACATAGTCTGTGAACCAAGGTACCAGATAAAAATGTTTTGAGTGGCCTGCGAAACGCATATTTGTCTTTTACCCTGGACACTACACTTACTCGTCTGGAATTAACATAAACGTCCACACGATTGCCACAGTGCAACACAAATTCGTCAGGTAGAAAGCGTATGTCTATCTATTTAATTTTATTTTTGTGGATTTCGGGAGACCTCATTCCGTCATTTACATGCGTTATACGTGGAAGAAAATTGAGAGCATTTCAAAAAGATTCTTCCACGTCTAGAAGGCAATACGTAACAAATAATGAATATAGAAACTGGCGCACCGTACTACAAAGTCTTTATTCTTGAAATAACCATCTGATTTTACGACGGTATTTCTCTGATATGCACGCACACACAGCACTTTTGGCCCTTTTTACAATTAAATAAAGTATTAGTTTCCATTTACCTTCTAAGGATGTTGAATGTGTCCTCCGTCGGAGTCACGGCTAACATCCAGACGACAGACAAACTCATCGCATTCTTTTATGAGCGTATCTAAGTTACAGCGTTAGGCCGGTATTACACTATCAAATTTCTTTGTCAAAGATTTGATCAAGTATTCCGTCAAATATATTTGACAAAGATCTTTGACGTAGCGCTAGAAGGGGTATTACACTGTCATCATATTTTTCGTCAAAGTTCAAGATGGCTGACAACAACAACAACAACAACAACAACAACTTGTTATTAACCGCAGCAGTTGCATGTACCACAATTGCACTATGTGCATATGCGGAAGAGAAGCGGGAAAAAAAAGGAAACATACCTGGGTGAAGCCGTGGGTTTTACGACGACACGATAAAAGTATTCAACACAACTTGTTACGTGAGCTTATAGTGGAGGACGTCAAGTCGTACATCAATTATTTAAGAATGGATGAGCATACATTTCTGTATGTGCTCGTTGAAGTGTATCCTCATATCACGAAGCACAATATTCTCTTAAGAACTGCTACATCCGCAGAGGACAGGCTCACTGTAACACTCCGATTCCTTGCTACAGGAGAGGGTTAGGTTAGGTTAGGTCAGGTCAGGTCAGGTCTGGTCTCCAATCTTCGTAATCTGTTTTTATATTCAGCGTGCCTCACGTTGTAAAGCAGCTCATCAGCTTCATACATCTCTATTAATTTTGTAGTTGTCGGCACACACCAATTGTATTTACCCGCAATGTTTATAAAAACACTACAGACGACAGAATGCAGCGATGCTAGCGCTCCATGTGTGAACATGTCACACTGCAGTGAACAGAAGACAAGCAACTTCTTTGATCAAATCTACAACGAGGCCCTAGATTTGATCAAATATTGGACGACATTTGACAAAGTTCCCTATTACACCATCAAATATCTTTGACAAAGATATTGGACAAAGATATTTGACAAAGAAATTTAATAGTGTAATACCGGCCTTAACGATGTTGCTGTGAGGCGTCGCGGTTCACGAAAATAAGTGTTCCACATACATCCACAAAAAAAGAATCACATGCTGAGAGACCAGGCTGCCTAGGAGCAATGATGCGATGCGAGATTCGTACACATCCTACGGCCGATCTGTTGCTGAGACAGCTCATTATTAAGAAATACTGTATCAAAAATAATTCTTAGTCTTGTTGAAAAATGAAATTTTCGGCATTTTGTCGCAATCATCTTCGCCTTTGTTGTGTTCCCTATATTTACGTTGTGGTGCTTCACTTGTCTACTTAAATTGAATCTAGCGTCATTGCTGAACAGTAACCGAGAAAGGAAATTACCTGCCATCTCCACGCCCAGAATGAATTAACAAAACTGTACACGTTGATGATCATCATGAAGGGCTTGTCGTAGTCCAGCGCCCTATACGGCTATAAACAGAAAAGTTACCGTAAAATACGTCACGCCCACACGTCAGGAATGGCTAACTCTCGGCTGCTACGGCCAGTACTGTGGATTACGTGCAAGAAAATATTAAATGCTTTCTACGTCTCGTACCAGCAGACGGGGACCGCTTGTGGATTTTTCGTAGCATTAACACAACCAGTGTAGTGAAAGTGGACTGCTTGAGCTGTAAAAGGTGCATTGTCGTGCTCTCTACGAAAATCACGCCGCGCTGTTGTAAATGAATTACACCTGTCGGGTCGGGGGACACAAAACCTCTAATGTTGCTGAGTATCGCCATGTCTAAGCACACTGGACAATGAACGAGCGAGTGAACTAGCGTCACCAGTAAGATTACCGGCAATCACATGGACCGTAGCTTAAAACTGGCATTGAGATAAACGTTTAATTAATCAGATGAACCTGATTGCGGCAGGACGATCGCTCAGATTTTGCCAGCCGGATACCAAAACGCGGCAGAATACGTGTCATAAAATAAGGGGGCGAAAGTGGAAAACTAAAGCTTAATAGTGAGGGTACAATAGATTACCATCATACATAGACAATGCATACTGCCTTTTTGTGATCTGAGGCTGAAATATGTGACAGATTGTAATAGTGTCTCAAAATAATTGCCTTGTATTCCGTGTCTCATACAGTTATTTTTGCGTCGACCAACAAGGAAAAGGACAGGAACTGAGGTTGTTAGCTTATGTTCTAGGCGGCTAATGTTGTAGTGAGACTGTTGACCTATCCTTCCGGTTTATGTAGCCTAGGAAACATGATTTATGCCTTCCTCCTCGCTGTTTGTGAATGGTATGGTGTTGATGCGATGCAGATGTTGGAATCGATCATGATGAAATTCTAAGAACTGCCGTCCGCATCCGAGCCCATGATGCAGGTATGATGTTAAGACATAGTCTTGTCACCTAAAACACCGTCCAATCACTCTCTCACTCTTTTTAAGGAGCTTCATTTTCTTGTGGGATTAAGTCTCTCTTTGCTACTTGTATTCTTCTTCCGTCTCGTGGGTCTCATTGTTGAGGGCTCTGGATTCCTATTGCACATAATGGCAGTTGGACTTGGTGGAAATTTTTACTTCTTCTCTAGTTGTTGTCGCTTTCTTCTTGACGGGTAAAGCCTTCCTCTCTGCTGGTGTTAAGATTTATGGACTAGAGAATATTTATTCGTAAATAATATCTTAACACAATTATCCAGTAACCATATTTACTTGAAGGACGATATCTGCTTTCTCAAAATATTATTTCCCTAGCCTGTGGACAGATGCGTCCGTCTACAACAACAACCAAAAGGCTAAAGAGAGATAGTCGTATATTAGTCCTCAAGAATCTTAGCTTGTTCGCAAAACAAGTTAAGTGATGAATTCTTAAACCTATAAAGGTAATATGGTAACTGAAGGCGGCTACACTCACGTTTTTGATCAATATGTGTTAAATTAAAGTTATCATTAAAACCAAGTAACCGCGTGGGGACGTTAAGTTCTCCATCGTATACGGTTTTCTTTTCTAGTGTGTTAATCATTGCTATGTGCTTTTATTGAGGAAATATCTATGTAACGTCCCTTCTTAGTAAGCCGACACTATAAAGCGTACTGCTCTTAGACTTGTCTCCCCTTTCCCAGATAACAGCTTGCCTGTAGTGATCAAAATATATGCGATTTGTGAAATTTTCGCGGCGTGATTGGTAGAATGTATATAGTCGGATATGCAGTTAAATTTTTATGCACGAAGATTCGACGATTGACTTCGTCACGAACAGCAGGGGATGGTCTAAGATGTGTTCTCTGCCTGGGCTCCAACCATATAGTTCCAGGATAGTAGATTATACCAAGGTTAGGATTCAGGCTCTCGTCAGTCCTGGGTATCGATTCTAAGGCACAAAGCTCGTCGGGGTATGGGCAGCGAGAATAGCTTACACCATCATTCGCAGCAACAGAACCAAACGAGACCAGTCGCTATAATAAAAAAAAACCTTCTTGCAATAAAGTTGACCATCAAAATTAAAACAGTATGGTACTACAGTACTTGGTTAACAGTCGAATGATAAATAACAGCCGGCCGGAGTGGCCGTGCGGTTCTGGGCGCTGCAGTCTGGAAACGAGCGACCGCTACGGTCGCAGGTTCGAATCCTGCCTCGGGCATGGATGTGTGTGATGTCCTTAGGTTAGTTAGGTTTAATTAGTTCTAAGTTCTAGGCGACTGATGACCTCAGAAGTTAAGTCGCATAGTGCTCAGAGCCATTTGAACCTTTTTTTTTTTTTTTTTTTTTATAAATAACATCTGGCAAAAAGTTTTGAGAAACCTATGAACATTTATCTGCAAATGCGGTCTAAGACCCCATTTTATTCTCCGTAGTGTCTCGCAATCGCTTAAGGCGAACGCCCTGAGGTTCCTTTGAATTTGAGACCGCCGGTTTCCTAGCTTCTCATTTTCTAATGGAACTGTTGTTCGATTTCAACTGATATTGAGACCTCCAGCACGGCAATCTAATTATTGCGACACCCGGTTACTCATACCTATATGAATAAGTGTAAATAAAGAAATTTGACTGAAAAAAATCAGTCTCACGACTATTGTGTTAAATTTTTCTCGGTATTACCATCCTCCATATCTCACCCACTTCTACTTGGACGTAGTGTTTGCGTTTTCGATTCCTGTTCTACGTTTCCCCCACCGGGAAGCAGAAATCGCGATGAAGTAACTTATCTGTGGGTGTTGTGTGTTTGTGAGATTACATATAACATATATTCTCAGAACGGAAAATGGAATCGTATGTTTCGCAATAAAGTGGTTACGCCACTCTTCGCCTCTTCCACGTATGTTTGACTCCAGTTCCGTGATAACTGTCGAACAGTCGTAGAAGTGCTTGTGCTGCAGTGCGTATTCAGCGCGTCTGTCCAGCCAAACAGGTAGTTTGCTTTTGGACACTGGGTATAAAACGTGGATGGGGAAGTAATCGAAAATTAAATCCGGTGTAGACCTAACCGTCTTTAAAGTTCGAGATATATATATATATATATATATATATATATATATATATATATATATATATAAAAAAAATCTGAAACTATTTCATAATAGTATACGCGGGCGTGTTAGAGCGGGCTGTCCCGTGAACTTGACCCTTCTCTGGTCGTTGATATTACTGCACCAAAGACGTCACACCGGTCATCAGGGCCTGCTCGCCTGGCCACTGTTGTTCGGTTGCCCCTAGCGATGGCACTGAATACGGCATCGCGTGCTCTAGACTGTCATTTGAACACGGCCGTCGACTGCTATATAATGCAACAGAAATTTGCTGCAGAGTCGTACAGACGTATACGTACCGCCTCCTATAGACACCCAAAGCGATATCTGTCGTTACTGAAGCTAGAAGTAATTTGCTGTAACAAACGCAGATTGGTACATACACGAAAGATATTATTGGAATGTTTGTGAGGCGTATTGGCAGAACTGAAGTTGTAAACGCTGTTCGTGAATAGTATTTCGTTAACTGTCAGTGAGAACATCGATCGCTCATGGTCTTGAGTTCGAGTTAGACACACAATTTTACTTACTATGTCAAGGAGAGCCGGTTTATTGCTTTTCACCGAAGATGGTATGGTGAGTATCAATCACTGTACCATTGGTACACATCTAACACTGTATAAGCTGCACATCATGTTGCTGACAGGGATATGCCGCTGATGTTTATAAAAGTACTTTTAGATGGACAATTAAAATTGCGCATTGCCGACAATATATCCAGACAATGTTGTCTGGAAACTTTGCGGGCACACTAATTGCAGCCACACGTACTACAACGTTAACAATCACGAATGTCCGGCAATGTTTGCAGCAATACGTTTCCGGCCCAGAAGTATTTGCAAGGAGCCACTCTGTTGCCACAAGTGGACGAACGCGAGCTAGTGGAAGTTGGTGCTGCTCCATTACATCGCAGGCTTTACATCGCACAAGGAATCAAGTGAGGAAGAACAATAGAAAGCAGGCTTTGCTGATGCAAGCTTTTTTCAAGTAAGCGGAATGCATCAGAAAATTTAATTCCTGTAGTGATGCTGGATACATTCCTGTTCCATTATTTTACTAGAATGTCGAAACGCGATTTCTAATATCTCGTACAAAGAATTGGTCCGAGAACAGCTAAACCAGATACAGATGTAAGATAGTTTACACCAGTTACAACCCGGCTTGCGATAGCTCTTCGGTTTTTAGCTATTGGTGATTCGTACAGAAGCTTACCGACCCTCATTTTAAGTTTAGTGCTCGTTCATAATACTCACTGTTCCGGTTCGAGAAGGATGCAACGCTTTAGTAGAAAGGCTGAAAGATTTCATTAAGGAAGGTTTGAAATACGAAAGCAATTTTTATTGTTGTTTTGCTTCTGTTCACCAGGATACACATCTGTTTACGTTATCAAATCTCGCTTCAAGTACATCCGGGGACAGTTTGAAATTCGTGACATCATATGCAACCATATAGGTGAAGTGCTACCTGCGCTTCAACTCTTATGACTTTTTTTCGTCGCATTTGGCATAGATTCGAAGAAGTCGAAATTTTTTGTATGCTTCATCAAGCATGCTTTCGAACTCATGGGTGGATTCTCTCTTCTCAGCGTGTCCACAACTAAACTAGTGGCTTCCACAACATCATTAGTAGTTGAATTCGGAGATCCAAGGATATCACGGTTGGTGGATATCCCGACCCTTTTCGTGTGTTTCTGGGTGCTCGAATCCGCGAAAGACCTTGATTCAGTTTTGCCTGTACGCCGCTTCTCTGGCGCCGAACTCCTGATCACATCGAACATCATGTGAATTGCGTTTCGATGGGCCATATTTCATGGCAATATTTGGCAGCAACAGCGTTGCCGTCAGTATTGCTGCAATGTAGCTGCAATAGACGGCAATTCTCTTGTATAGCTCGACATATTGCTGATGTTGCAGGCTCTTGCAAGTAATTGCCGATGGGTTGCCGGTGTTGTCCACCAATGGTGGAGAATATTTCGTATTGCAAGGCAAAACAAGCTATTTCTGTCCTTGTCTGTAATGCTTCTCTCTCGCCCTCACCTTTGCTTCCTACTACTCCCACCGAAAGCGCTGCAGTCACGCGTCTGAACGAAAATAACAGTATCACGATTGTTCGAAATTTTGCGTACGTACATACAGGCACACTTTTGTAAACGTTTGTTAACGTGAGTTGGTTGTGTACAGCTATGAAGAGGAGGGCAAACGAGAAAACTAACAACATTATAATTGCGATTTATCCACGACCGGAGCTATAGGACCTCGAAATTAATGTACAGAAAAATTGCATGCATGTAAATAAACGCTTGACGGTATACGCAGCCCTTCTTTTAAACAGTAGTTCTGTGTTTCGTTAACGCTGTTTGCAGGTGTACCTAAGCCCAGCGAGCAATACGTAACAATTCTGTGGACGAGAGTGAATTCAGAAAGAATGCCCCAACTATTAATGGGGGGCCAAATATGGAGTTTCCCCTCGGTTTTATGATCTCAGTACAGGGTTGTGTCGAAGCGGAAATTGTTGGCTTTCTAATATGGGGCTGTGGCGAAGTTACGAGGAACCTGCAACGGGAAGTATTTTGCAGACTCCGAAAGGCGCATCGTTGAGAGCCGGCCTCGGAATATCGACAGCGACGACTGGAGAGCGCTCGAGAGAGCCAGGAAAACCTCGAGGCGGGACTGCCGAGTCCTTGACTCGCGCCGGCTGCAGGCTAGGGCCTGGCGGGCAGCGGTTTCTTCCCGTCCCCTCCCGGACTCGCTTTTCCTTACGCAGACCCGGCACACAGCGGCACGCCTCTGACTCGTTGCGTTGTCTCTGGTACATTTCAGGTTGAAATCCTTATTTACAAAGTACCCAGCCGAGAGTCGTAACCGGTGACCTCCTCAGCCATTTCCCGGAAATCGCCGCGTCCCCAGGTTGATATCAAGAGTACTAACGCACCGGGTAAACGCTTATAACTGCACTGGTTAGCAAATCTGCCCTTTCGTACGTGTACACTAAGAAATGGTGCATGTGTGCCTTCCGTTTCTTTCAACTCATGAATTTCCCCCCGTCTGCACTGTCCAGACGTTCGAGGACTGAAGAAGGTGATTTGAACACAAGATTTTCTCCTGTGCTCAACTTCTTCTATATTATGAAGCTCAAAATTTCGTGCATTATAAAAGACTCCGATTCGGTTTCCAGACAGAAATGACTGTGTGTGTGTGTGTGTGTGTGTGTGTGTGTGTGTGTGTGTGTGTGTGTGTGTGTGTGTAACCCAGGTTCAAAAATGGTTCAAATGGCTCTGAGCACTATGGGACTTAACTTCTGAAGTCATCAGTCCTCTAGAACTTAGAACTACTTAAACGTAACTAACCTAAGGACATCACACACATCCATGCCCGAGGCAGGATTCGAACCTGCGACCGTAGCGGTCGCGCGGTTCCAGACTGTAGCACCTAGAACCGCTTGGCCACCTCGGCCGGCAGGAACCTAACAAATTCACGACGTCATATTGTAAAATCAGTTGCACTCTGTTGCTATAAGCGTATGGTTCGTATGAGGGTGAGTCAAATGAAAGCCTTAAATTTTTTTTCAAATATTATTTATTGTGCAGAAGTGGTACAAAGCTATATCACTTTTAAACATAATCTCCCCCACGCTCAATGCAAGTGCTCCACCTCTTACAAAGTGCATAAATTCCTTCAGAAAAAAATTCTTTTGGTAGTCCGCGCAACCACTCATGCACCGCGTGGCGTACCTCTTCATCAGAACGGAACTTCTTTCCTCCCATTGGGTCTTTGACTGGTCCAGACATACGGAAATCACTTGGGGCAAGGTCTGGCGAGTATGGTGGATGAGGAAGACACTCAAAATGCAGGTCTGTGATTGTTGCAACTGCTGTAAGCGCAGTGTGGGGCCTTGCAGTGTCATGTTGCAAAAGGACACATGCTGACAGCAATCCACGTCGCTTTGATTTGATTGCAGGCCGCTGATGATCTTTTTAGGAGATCTGTGTAGATGCACTGGTGACAGTGGCCCCTCTGGGCATGTAATGCACCGAAATGACGCTTTTTTCGTCCCAAAAGAGTGTCAGCATAACGTTCCCTGCTGATGGTTCTGTTCGAAACAGCTTTGGTTTTGGTGAAGAGGAATGGCGCCATTCCTTGCTCGCTCTCTTCGTTTCCGGTTGGTGGAAGTGAACCCAGGTTTCGTCCCCAGTAACGATTCTCGCAAGGAAGCCATTACCTTCTCTTTCAAAGCGCCGAAGAAGTTCTTCACAAGCATCAACACGTCGTTCTCTCTTTCCAGGAGTCAGCTGCCGTGGCACCCATCTTGCAGACACTTCGTGAAACTGGAGCACATCATGCACAATGTGGTGTGCTGACCCATGACTAATCTGTAAACATGCTGCAATGTCATTCAGTGTCACTCGGCAGTTTTCCTTCACTATGGCTTCAACTGCTGCAATGTTATGTGGAGTCACAACTCGTACCTGACATGGACGAGGAGCATCTTCCACTGAAGTCACACCATTTGCGATCTTCCTACTCCATGCGTAGACTTGCTGCTGTGACAAACATGCATCACCGTACTGGACCTTCATTCGTCGATGAATTTCAATAGGTTTCACACATTCACTACGCAAAAACCGAACAACAGAACGCTGTTCTTCCCTGGTGCAAGTCGCAAGTGGGGCGGCCATCTATATACTGATAGTGCGACTATATATATATGCATCTGCACTATGCTGCCACCTACAGGCCATTCTGCACGGTGTTTGTAGCACGCTTACCAACTTACAGGATAACGGCGCGAAATTTCGATTTGTTATTACAAATTTAAGGTTTTCATGTGACTCGCCCTCGTAATTACGGGTTACGCATAGATAACATTGTTGAGCACGCTACACATGACTTTGCTCGTCTTTTGAGACCTTAAATTATGCGTTTTTTACATTTTTTTGCGATTTGGGTGGATAAGCTGAACAGGTATTCATTACGAATGTCCGGAAAAAGTAATTTCAGAAAGCATTTTAAACATTTCTATCGTTCCCAATGGTTCTGAGGGGCATGAGGCCATATATGCATGTTCTCTAGACTCTCATGAAACTACGTGACATTACAGTGCAGTGTGTGGAGCTAGTTACGCCAGACAACACGTTATCAGATTCAGAGGGCTTCGCTATAACGTTATTCCCGTGAAATCTGTGTCGCATTACTGTCTAGTCTTATTTAATTTTCACTTTCTTTTTTCAGCAGGTCGGGGTGGCCGAGCGGTTCTAGGCGCTACAGTCTGGAACCGCGCGACCGCTAGGGTCGCAGGCTCGAATCCTGCCGCGGGCATGGGTGTGTGTGATTTCCTTAGGTTAGTTAGGTTTAAGTAGTTCTAAGTTCTAGGGGACTGATGACCTCAGAAGTTAAGTCCCATAGTGCTCAGAGCCTCTTTTTTTTCCAGCATCGTCTGCGCTATTCAGGAACGTTGAAGACGAGTCCAGTAATTCCGCTACGCGAATTCCGCAATTTGTCTTCCAGGTTGATTAACACGTCCATCCATTTCGGCTGATAACGACTCTGCGCTTAGGAGAACAACAAATGCGTGCGAAGCTGTTATTGTCTTATTTACACTGTTTCAATTGGTTCACCTTCAAATATATATTTTTGTGAATTAACAGACTAACATTCGAGTAAATGGGTCGGCCCTGGTTCTCAGCAAAAGCGAGCAAGAGAACAAACACAAAAATCAAAATATTGATCTAGAACAAAATTTTGCAATGCCCGAACGGTCAGATGGGCAGATTAACCGTATTAGTGTGTGTTTTGCAGGAAGTTAAAGTGTTGTAAGTTTGAAAATAACTTCTCAGTAAAAGTACTTGAAAGTGAAATTCGTTATCATATATTTTATTTTCTGTAAACATTTATCTGCACCCTTCTCTTTTACGATTTTAAGATTACATTTTTTAAGCTTTTGTTATAAAATGTAACAGTTATCTTGAGCTTAACATTGCTACACTATCACAATATGTGTGCAACTTATCGACTTGTTGTGGCTGCTATATAGGGTGTCTCAAATATTTTAGGTCACATTGAAACAGGCGATAGTGGATCCACACAACATTACATTTAGCCAGGGAACCAATGGTATGCAGTGCATATTTATTGTGTTATGGACATACACATAGTACAACGCATAACAACAACATTAAACACAGCAGTTGCTCATAGCGACGACGACAGCCAGTTTCAGTGGATGTATTACAACGGTGCAAGCAGTTCTGCGGCACTCTTCCAAAGAACCCGGGGTGTCTGTTGTACGCCGGAACAGGCAGCGGGTGATCAACAGCGTACATCCCTGATCAGTAGACAGACATACTGTACACAACGCAGCTCATAGCACTTGCGCCAGGTGACAACCGCATACATCGCACTGGTACATTAACTTGTCCTTCGCGCGCGCGCACTCTCTCTCTCTCTCTCTCTCTCTCTCTCTCTCTCTCTCTCTCTCTCACACACACACACACACACACACACACACACACACACACACACACCCGCGCGCATGCTGCCGTCCGTGGTGTCAGTTGTCCGTTGCATCAAACACCTCGTGACGTGTCCATGGTGAGGTGTGTTGCTGTGTACAGCTCATGATGCGTAGTGGAAGACTAAACGTTACGCGTCAGGAGAGTTGGTAGACATGCATTTAATGTGCGGCGCGGCAGGATGGAGCGCTCGTAAACCCGCATGAATGCACAGAAAACGCTTTCCCAGCAGGTTTCATCCTACTCGGAAAAGTTTGTCTCCGTGGATACCAACTTACTAGATACGGGGTCGTAAGTGTGCAAGCACTGGGACCAACGGGTTTTGAGTCACGCACTCTCTTCTGTCATTGGATTTTCCACTGCAGTGCTGTAGTGCCGGATTTTGTACAATTTTGGATTGTTCACGGATGAGGCCTCATTCAGGCGTGATGGTGTCTCCATAAGCCGCAGCAGTGATGTCTGGAGTGAGACCACCAGCAACGCTTCTCTGTCAGCGTATGGACGGACGTTGTCCAAGATCACCTAATAGGACCTTATTTGCTGTCTCCCCGTTTGACTGGTTCACGTCATCTGGTGCTGGTGCGAGATGTGCTGCCACAGTTCCTTGTGCCCGGTGTTGTTCGCGAAAGGATGCGGTTTTTCAACATGTCGGTGCACTACCCCATTTCGATGTTAATGTCGGCGAGCGCCTGAACAACGCGTATCCTAAGCGTTAGGTTGGAAGGAGCTGTCCCACAGCCAGCGCGATTGCCGGAACTCACACCTCAGGACTTCTACATCTACATTTATACTCCCCAAGCCACCCAACGGTGTGTGGCGGAGGGCACTTTACGTGCCACTGTCATTACCTCCCTTTCCTGTTCCAGTCGCGTATGGTTCGCGGGAAGAACGACTGTCTGAAAGCCTCCGTGCGCGCTCTAATCTCTCTAATTTTACATTCGTGATCTCCTCGGGAGGTATAAGTAGGGGGAAGCAATATATTCGATACCTCATCCACTTCTTCCTCGGTGGCTTTGGCTCTGAGCACTATGGGACTCAACTTCTGAGGTCATTAGTCCCCTAGAACTTAGAACTAGTTAAACCTAACTAACCTAAGGACATCACAAACATCCATGCCCGAGGCAGGATTCGAACCTGCGACCGTAGCGGTCTCGCGGTTCCAGACTGCAGCGCCTTTAACCGCACGGCCACTTCGGCCGGCCTGCCTCAGTGGTTACGTCAAGACATTAGTGAATGTAGAAATGGATAAAGACCTGTTCGCTAGTATCCAAGCTGTCTGTCTCGTGGTACAACAGACCCCTGGGGATCTTTGAGAGAGTGCGGACTAACTTCATGCACCTTTTCCATGCATGCATTGAGACTGGCGGTCGTAATTTTGAACAATTACTATGAGCTACTTTGTTGTTATACTGTGTACGCTGTGCAATGTGCAGAACACAGTAAAGTTGCGTTTCCGATCCTATCTCAATATAATCGGTTGTGGGTCCATTCCCACATGATTTAATTTGATCCAAGAAGTTTTGAGACAGCATGTATATGAAGTTCTAGTGTTGAGGAGCTAAAACTGTGGACTTCGTGAGAGTCCTAAAAAGGAGCCCGCTCTTCGTTACATTTCTTCGGGTCTCTAGGTAATGACAGTGTATCGATAACGCAACAATGTGGAGTTTAGTGCTGCCCTTCTGAGCAGTATGTTCGCTACTTAGGTTCACATGTTAATGTGCGAAATTCGACTTTGCGGAAAGCTGGTGAAGCAACTTCGGAATAGCCAAGTTATATATAGACTCTACAATCAGCATCGTACGTAATTGGCTTTCACCCTCTGCTTCAAAGCAACGTAATGTCTCCCAATTTAGTTAATGGCTGTGGCTACGCCTCCCGTTAGTCGACCAAGGCTTCCTGCACCACGAAGCACAGCAACGGCTTTCATGTGCTGTTCATTTGATTCCTTTAAATATGAATCGTAAGAGTATAAATATCCACAATTTCTACAATCGAGAATGGTTTCAAGCTTGGAGCGGAACATAGTCCCGGTAAATCTAAAAATAAAATGAGGAAGTGCCTATCGCGTTGCGTTGCAGCCTTTTTTTATGACAGGGCTGCCATTATTCATAGCCCCTGCCGGTGCACGTGCCTTCTCGGGCAGACAGAGCACGCGACGAGGAGTAGCGAGAATTGGCACTTGCGGCGCCCAGTCAGTCGCTGATTCATCGTGGAGGCGTGTTCAGACACGTCAGAGCAGAAGCAGTGCTAGCGTTGTAGCGTTGTGCTGTGCGTGAGTTACGGCTATTACTTCTGGCGAAGCGACAGCCGTCTTCTCTGCGTGGCAGCATATTCACGAGTTCCTTCCTTCTTCCCTTTTTTGTTACGGCTGTCAAAACAGGCACGTGCTGGTAACCGTGGTGACTAGACGCGATACACATACCGTTACTCGGCTTTCCCGTTCTGTCGTTGCTGACCAACGCTGCCAGAGGCACTTCGCATCTTCACCACGATATGAGAGCTCTATTCTGATTCCGCTTTCTGATTATAAAGGCATTTTTTCGAGACGATGCTTGGTTGTGGAATAGAAGTAACCCCAGCCAGTGTTCGGTTGTCAAGACGAGGGATAGCGGTGTACTGTTCTTAACCGTTGATGGTAACCCGTCACGAAAATTCGCAACTTCATTCAGTACCCTGTACTTTCCTAGGTACCAGAGTTATGTGCTGGCTTTGACTCGTCTCTCATTCAGTGCTAAAGCCAATACAAAGCTTTACAAGCATGCACTAGTTAACCAGGCGGGACAGTTCGACTATTAAAGTTCGTTGCATCGTCACATCTGCTGAGGAGCCAATGCAAAGCTAACTTCAGAGTTGTTTCCGCCATGAATCTTTCACTCTCAGATTAAAACTTTTTCACAGATTAAAACTGGGTATCAGACTGGCTCTCGAACGCAGTACATTTCGTCTTGCAGGCAGTGCTGTTACCACTGGTCTGAGAAGAACCTGGGTTAGTCAGTGGACAAGAGCAATACCCACATAAGACATACCTATCCCCAGTGCGGCAAAAAGTTTAAATATATGCCACCAACATGACCCTTGAAGAAAGCAATGGTTAATTGTGCCTTCTCCCTCCCGCAATTAAGTGACAGACTCCTGTAATTAAAAAAGCAGGTACCCATATTCTAATACATATCATGCATTTCTTAACAGCTGTAGCTGCCGCAGTACCTGTTCCTTCGGACATGGAAGCATGTCCAAAGGAACATTGCATCGTACGTCTTGACAACAAAGCCGCCGCAGTGTTGTATATATACGCATGTAGTGGATATTGGATTGGTCGATGTGGTAGGTTTGTTCCGAAAATAATCGGAGACTTAACGGCGTAGGGTTTGTACCACGGAGAAGAAATACTAATGTCATAGCAGTGCATTTTCGTTTGTGACGTTCTGTGTTTGTTACTCCATGACTTAATTTTTTGTGTGCTTGCTTTGATGATGCTCTGTAGCGTAAAGTAACACACCAGTACTAAAAATTGCGTCAGTTAACGAGAGTTCCAACAGAATCCAGCACTCATATTTATTATTATTATTATTATTATTGGTGTTCTTCTTCTGCCCCCTTTCGAGATACATATGATTAGAAAGGCAATAATGTCCAAGGATAGATATAGAAACTTAAAGATTTTCCGGTGGCATAACTCTATCAGAGGCTGCAAAGGACTTCCAAGATCAATTGAAAATTGTCTGGAAAAGAAGACGAATATCAATAATAGACAAAAGGGTAGGTAAATGTAGTGGAAATAAATCAGGCCATCTAACGGAATTAGATTAGGAAATGAGACACTAAAAGTAGTTGAGTTCTGTTCTTTGTAGAGAAAACTAACTGATGATAACTGAAGTAGAGAGGATATAAATTGCAGGCGGGTAGTAGCAAGAGAATCGTTTCTGAAAAAGAGTAATTTACAAACGTCTAATATAGATTTACGTGTTAAAGTCTTTCTTCGAAGGTTTGGGAACTACTGTTCTAGCATATGTTAAGGCTTTCTTCAATATACCGTAATATGTTCAGGCTAGTTGACACTTTTAAAAATTGCTATTACTAAAAGAATTTTCGGAACTTTATGGAAAGATGTCTGACTACTTAAATAATTTGGAACACTCTTCGGTCCAGTTTAAGGCCACAGTTCCCTCAGTAAAATGGAAACGACTCAACCCTGCGTCAGTTGTCATATATTATCGTAATCTGCTGTGTGTAAATTAGAAATGTGTCGCATGCTGTAATCATACACCATAGAAAAGAAGGGTAATAATCGTTTAAAATAAATTTACGGCCCGTGGTTCTGTTGTGCATTAAAATTCCAACGTTCAGGACACAATGAATTGATGGCACCAAATAAAATAATTATAAACACAAAAAAAGTTCTGCATCACGCCGGTTCCCAAAATTCCTGAAGATAGACGTTGACTGTCGGTATTGTATCACAGGCACAGTCTCTTTCACTGTTCAGAGATGTCACTAAAGCCGCTCCAACCGTGCATGAGCAGCGCCTATTAGACAGACGGGATCCGACAGCCGATCAGTTCCAGTCATTCCAGCAGGAAGGAGGTACCCGGCCCATGTTGTCTGTAGTTCAACCATGCCTAGACGGTCAATACCGCGGTTACATCGCGTCCGCATTGTTACTTTGTGTCAGGAAGGGCTCTCAACAAGGGAAGTGTCCAGGCGTTTGGACATGGAGATACAGAGAGACAGGAACTGTCGATGACATTCCTCGCTCAGGCCGCCCGAGGGCTACAACTATAGGGGATGACCGCTACCTACGGATTATGGCTCGGAGGAACCCTGACAGCAACCCCACCATATTGCTTTTCGTGCAGCCACAGGACGTCTCGTTACGACTGAAACTGTGCGAAATAGGCTGCATGATGCGCAACTTCACTCCCGAAGTCCATGGCTAGGTCCATTTTTACGACCACGACACCATGCAGCCCGCTACAGATTGGCCCAACAACATGCTGAGTGGACCGCTCAGGACTGGCATCACGTTCTTTTCACCGATCAGTGTTGCATAGGCCTTCAACCAGACAATCGTCGGCGACGTGTTTTGAGGCAACCCAGTCAGGCTGAACGCCTTAGACGCACTGTCCAGCGAGTGCAGCAAGGTGGAGGTTCCCTGATGTTTTGAGGTGGCGTTATGTGGAGCCGACGTACGCCGCTGGCGGTCATAGAAGGCGCTGTAACGGCTGTTCGATAAGTGAATGTCATCCTCCGGCAGATAGTGGCACCATATCGGCAGCATATTGGCGAGGCATTCGTCTTCATGGACGACAATTCGCGCCCGCATCGTGTACATCTTATGAATGATTTCCTTCAGGTTAACGACATCGCTCGACTAGTGGCCAGCAGCATGTTCGCCAGATATGAACCCTATCGAACATGCCTGGGATGTATTGAAAATGGCTATTTATGGACGACGTGACCCACCAACCATTCTGAGGGATCTACGCCGAATCGCCGTTGAGGAGTGGGACAGTGTGGACCAACAGTGCCTTGGTGAACTTGTGGATAGTATGCCACGACGAATACAGACATGTATCAGTGCAAGAGGACGTGTTACTGGGTTTTAGAGGTACCGGTGTGTACAGCAGTCTGGGCCACCACCTCTGAATGTGTGTACAGTAATCTGCGCCACCACCTCTGAAGGTCTCGCTGTATGATGGTATAACATGCAATTTGTGGTTTTCGTGAGCGAAACATCACGTACTTCGTAGAAAAAATACATTCAAAAATTTACAAGGCACCACATTGTGGCTTTTGCTTTATCCGTTTCAATAGAACTACTTCTTCACTATTTTCTTCTGTGGAAGAAAATTTTTAGCAAAAATGCCAAGTTCTCAAACAGCCTTCGTAATATGCCATGAAAATAAAGCGAAAAAACAAAAATAAATAAGTTACAAAATTCACTGCTGTAACATCATTCAGAATACACAAGATTTTAGTACTGTATATTCGGTACCATCAGTTGTTCATTGGCTCCACTGACCGTTTCGCGACTTGCCTGACGGCTGATTTACACGCAGGTACGTCAAGGGTATCCACCGTGAATAGTGGAATTTGACTTGAAAATCATTTGTATAAAACGGATGTAAGACGCTGGTATGGAAGTGGAACGTTGTCTGAATCCTTGGCTGATGAAATCTTTCCGTGATTTCTCGAAACCAGTGCCGTGGTGGCGTGAACTACACATTCTCCCCTCCTCCTTCATTCCTTCATTTATGGGCGCAGTGTAGAACACTGTAGATCATTAACAACTTAAAGTAATTTCAATCATTCTACTTGCTACTGAGATGGTCACACTTGTTAATGAAACTCACTGTAAAAGGGCGCAAGCGTATTAGTGTACTCCCCTGTGTGGCATGGCAAATTCACTTGGCTCTCCACACTACTGCATAGTTTCTGATCAACTGGCAGCATCAGGCCTATTAATAGAGCGTCAGATAGAGGCCAGAGCTACCTTTAAAAAAACGAAAGAATTAGCTAGACAGGCCACTAGGAATGGAATGGTTGAGGTAATTTCAAAAGGCGTGATTTCATTGCGGCAGCTTAGACTACTCGAGTCGTCCTGCTCTCAGATTGATCTTCTCCAATTTCACTGAATGCAGCCCTTCCCAACGCCGCGTGTGTAGCGACTCAGAGGGTGCGGCCAAACCCGCGCGACTGGACTTCTGTGCCTCTCAAGGCGTTGGCTACAAAAGTTGCGCGCGATCGGATGCGTTGTCATTGCAATTTGCCTTAGTCTCTGCCAGTTTTTCAGCTCGAAATGGAAAGAACTGTCACTTTTCGCACCGTACAAATATCGTGTCTAAATAATTTTGCAATTAGTTTTCATCGTGTGCTGACTGTATTAGGCAGTAAATGGTAGCATCATCTGCAAACCATCACTAGAGGTGCTCAGATTGTCTCCTAAATCGTAGATTAGGAACGACAGAGGACCTATAACACTTTCTTAGCGAACGTCTAATATTTCTTTTTTATTCGATGATTTTCCGTCGATTATCACGTATTGTGACGTTTCTGAGAGACAACCATGAACCCAGTCGTACAGCTGGGACGATACTCTATTGGCACGCAAAAATCTGATCAGCATAGAATAAAGTGGATTATCGCGAGAACATCCATACTTGAGCAATCCTAAACACTTACTGTCATAAAAATCCAATGGTAGAACTAAGGTATGGTGGTTGCAAACCCACTGAAAGTTTCACTTTCTTATCGGCCCGTTCTCATTAACAATGTCTTTCCTATACGCGACGCACTTCTCCATAGTGGGCATTACGCACTACGTGATGCACGGAAACCTCTGTCCGGATAGTTTCTCTACAGTCTTCACAACATAGCGGAGCCATCTCGACTCGCACGCTCTCGGGTACGGAGATGTGACCTCCAAGAGCCCGCGGCAGAGTGCCAGCATTCTGGAATCGTCCTTTTCTGACCATAAAAAACGGAAGGTCTAGGAGGAATACAAAGAAGCCTGGGATATTCGCACCGAGTACTCGTCGGCGACGACGAATAATACATCTTCACTTTACCTTCAGTTATGCACGACTCTGAAAGTAATAATGTGTGGTGCTATTTTTGTCTTCGAATTAATTACGTTTTTGGTACCTCAGCATATAGCACATGCACAGTCAGTAGAGACTCGGAGTTTCGTTTAATTTAGCACTGTACATTGCGTTTACTGACAGATTCACCATTTTTTAAGTATGTTCATACAATAGCTCCATATTTAGCAATCGTATACAATCGCTCGCTCGGTGGTAAATATCCGTACCAAAAGATTGGCATGTTGCGCAGGCCACATAATATTCGAGAAAGCAAATGGGAGTGATCTAATGAATTACAGAATCAGCTCACTGACATCGATCTGCATTAGGATTTTGGAACACATACAGTGTTCGAACATTATGAACTGCTTTAAAGAAAACGATTTATTGACAAAAACCAACACAGTTTCAGAAAATAATGATCTTGTGAAACACAACTAGCTCTTTGTTCGCATGAAGTAATGAGCGCCATGTATTTCTATATTTCCAGAAGGCTTTTGACACCGTTCCGTTGGTTTATTGTGTACAGCACACAAGAAGTGAGCAAACTAGGGAGATATTAAATTAATAAATGCGATTCATCTTTGACCAGAAGTATTAAGAAGTCTAAAGTAATGAATGCAAAGTTCGTTCTCTGAAAATGAACAATTGGCAGGCTGTTGTCAATGAGGCCGTGATCAAGTTTGATTTTGTTTTGAGATTTATCACGTGTGAAATGACACAGTTCCAGATACTTGAGTGGTCACGTACTGATATGATTTTATGTATATAAACTGAAGCGGTGAGTGAAAATTCGGGTTTCATTCTGGATCCCCCAATGACGTTCGATGCCGAGATACTATTGCAGAACATGGAGAGCCTTGGCAATTCTGTTAGTGTGTAAGGGGGAATTCAAAGGAGACTGGGGCGGCAGTGAGAATCTGGATCGGGAAGGGAGGCGTGTCAGGGTAATCCGTGTAGTTGAGTGAACCGCTGTGCCAAAGTGCTTAGTGGCTAACGCACCTCACTAGTAAGCAGGAGACCTGGGCTCGATTCCCGACGTTGGTGCAAATTTTCACTAAGCGCTACATTTACGTACATATAAAATTTTCACATGTATTTCCGAATGCTGGTGAACAGAAACGAAATATAAATAAAACTGTACTCTTCATTTAAAGTTACATTAATGAAATCTTTCAGTCGTACCAAAGCATTGCACATTCCTGGCACCAAAGTCTTATTGCACTTCAAAGTGGTATACTGAAGACAAAAAACTGAAGCGTGAACAATGGAAAATCCAAGTTGGAATAATGACAATATTATGGAAAGTGTAGATTGCTACTCACCATACATTGGAATTAAAAAACACACACACACACGCACACGCGCGCGCGCGCCAGAGATGGTGTGTGTGTGTGTGTGTGTGTGTGTGTGTGTGTGTGTGTGTGTGTAAAATTCGGCTGAAGCCCTTTTCGGCCGAAAGCTTATTTGTTGTGCCTATCTGCGAATTAACCTGTCCACTGTAAGTTGAGTATCCTTTTCCTATTATTATCATTATTTCTTGTTTGATGTAAAACCAGTAGACACGCAAGTCACTTCCGCCAGCCCGCGTTTGTCCAATTTGTGGCACTAATGTGGTCTCCTGTAAGCGCTTCCGACCAGTAAGTATATTCCAGAAAGAAATTTTCACTCTGCAATGATATGAAACTTCCTGGCAAATTAAAACTGTGCGGGACCGAGACTCTTGCCCGCGAAAGGCTAAGGTCCCGATTTCAAGTCCGTGCCTGTCCGGCACACAGTTTTAATCTGCCAGGAAGTTTCAGTAAATCTGTTGCTGCAGAAAACATTGTCGGGCAGTGGTGGCCAGCAATGTTTTAGTACATGTGGCTGCAATTCGTGTGGCCGCGATGTTGCTGGACAACAGTGTCAGTATATATTGTCGACAGTAAGCAGTTTTTATGCCCCGTGTAAACGCACGTTCACCAAATACGTTGCGAATGTGTTTCTCTCTTTCTCGATCTCCACATCACGTGACCGGAGTGATTTACTTCGAACAGTTCAAATGGCTCTGAGCACTATGGGACTTGACATCTGAGGTCGTCAATCCCCTAGAACTTAGAACTACTTAAACCTAACTAATCTGAGGATATCACTAACATCCATGCCCTAGGCAGGATTCGCACCTGCATCCGTAGCGGTCGCGCTGTATCAGACTACAGCGCCTAGAACTGCTCGGCCACCCCGGCCGGCAGTGATTAACTGTCACAGCTTCAACTTTCTTTGTTGCTCGATGATACGGGTGTCGTTACGCTGTCATGGGACTTATTTTGTGAACTGAAGGTTGTGCATTGTTGAAGCTCATGTTCGTACTCCTTAATTTAAGATAGCGCGTTAAATTCTCCGTGAACGTTTCCCGCTCTTAGGTGTTCCTGTAAAAAGTAGTGTTAAAGAGTTCATTGGCAAGTTTGCGGTGCAGTGGCGATGTCTTCGATTCCAAACGGAACATTAGCCTTAAGTTCGAACACCTGATGCAGCTAAAGACATTTTACAGAAAATTACTGCTCGTCTGGAACCTAGCTTTCTGCCAGCTTTCGCAATACACAGGTGTTAACCTACATCATGCCATTCTGTAGTAAGTCGTTATCCCTGAAAACTTTCCTGATTCTTGTGTACAGGTATTAGGTCCAGTTGAAAAAGAAAAGAGATCGCTCAGTAAGTTCGTTATGTATTTTGCGAGTTGATGTAGCTTGGCTTCTGCCTGTTAGTGTAGGGTAAAGCGCTGTGCGTTAGCTTGACAGACTGCAAGGTGAGCCAGATCCACATCGAATTCGCGCAGATAAATAACGACCGTGACTGGTGCGCCAGGTAGACTAAACGCGGCTTCGTTTAGACAGATGCTGGTTTAGTCACAAATTTCCGCCCAAGAAAATAGGATACACAGTGTTAAATAAGATTAGACACAGAACAAAGTTTAAGTAATTCTCATATACGTGGCGCACACGACTTCCCTCCCTTGAGTAACTGATTGCTGCAACGACAGGAAGGGCATCGAGTCGCGAAGTTTAATAAAATAAAATTTCCAGAACTAGAGGACAGCGGAGCCCGTTGTACACGGGATAACCGCCAACGAAAAGAAGAATAATTCACCTTTCTGGACAACTGAAAAACCAAACTAGTTACTGCTGGTCCATTGAAAACCCTCACACTGTGTGTGAAATTCATCTCCATGACAAAAAAATTCATGTTTGTTGTGAGTTTCTGTTGTCGGCTGCATGTTCTTTGATACCTTCATCAGTATACGTTTATCTTAAATTTTTCGAGAAATCCCGCTCGCGCGAAGATTTGTCACCACCTCGTACGCCAGCCTTGTTTGCTTTTGTTTTTTATCTGTGCGGATATCGACAAGGAAATAACCCTGAAACGTTAGAGCAGCCGAAGGAAAACGTACGCCGGAGCATAGAGAATCGACGTTATAGTTCTCTGTGAAGTGAGTTCGAATGTGATTCCACGCGTGCAAACATGCGTACATCTGCAGGGCGGTAGTTCTTCGTTGTAATTTTCGTAAGTATTTCCTGATTTTAAGTAAAATGTTTTCTGTGATGGAGTTTGCGAGGTGGTGTTGACTGAACGAGGACTCAACCGACGTACTTTTAGAGGTGGTAACATGGGCGAAAACAGGAGAAATGTCTATTACACATGGGCTCCATAATGCGTACAGTTAGAGCACTTGCTCATTATACCGGGTGATCAAAAAGTCGGTATAAATTTGAAAACTGAATAAATCACGGAATAATGTTGATAGAGAGGTAAAAATTGACACACATGCTTGGAATGACATTGGATTTTATTGGAACAAAAAACAAAAGTTCAAAAAAATGTCCGACAGAGGGCGCTTCATCCCATCAGAATAGCAATAATTAGCATAACAAAGTAAGACAAAGCAAAGATGATGATCTTTACAGGAAATGCTCAATATGTCCACCATCATTCCTCAACAATAACTGTAGTCGATGAATAATGTTGTGAACAGCACTGTAAAGCATGTCCGGAGTTATGGTGAGGCATTGGCGTCGGATGTTGTCATTCAGCATCCCTAGAGATGTCGGTCGATCACGATACACTTGCGACTTCAGGTAACCCCAAAGCCAATAATCGCACGGAGGGCCTGCGAGGCCAAGCATGACGAAAGTGGCGGCTGAGAACACGATCATCACCAAACAACGCGCGCAAGAGATCTTTCACGCGTCTAGCAATTTTTTTTTTTTTTGGCTCTAATAAAACTCCATGTCATTCCAAGCATGTGTGTTAATTTTTACCTCTCTATCTACATTATTCAGTGGTTTATTAAGTTTTCAAATTTATACTGACTTTTTGATCACCCGGTATATAATACATCGAGATCTCCGGAGGGAACGTGGTGGGGTGCAAGATTTCAGTGTAACATGTAGTTGCAGGCTTTTAGAGCAGTTCCAGACCTCTTACTGAAGTGCGCACTCGTTTCGGTTTGCTAGTGAAAATAGCGGTGTCGTCACTTTTATCACCGGACGAGCTCTCCTTAAGGGGTCCAGTGTAGAGTAGTGACACAGCACTTCTTCGAGGGCGTTTTCCTGGACAGCAGCGCACGGGTTATTCCTAGAGGTCTATACAAACCCTCAGACCGGTAGCGTCCTCGTTCCACAAACTAGATTTTAGCGCATCGTTATGCAACGCCTGCAGGATGTTCGCTTCCCTTCACCGCTTGAAGTGTGTCACTCGGCAGCCGCACGACGGCACATATCGCTGGTACACGGCGGCGTGGGAATCACTTTGGAGGTGGGTGGGCGTCAGAGATTGTGCCGCAGATGACGCCACACAACATGGGACCACTCAGCCGACAGCGCTCCCCCTTCAAACGACTGTGCGTTGATGGAAATCTAAGGTTAGCTACATTTTCACTTTCTGAAGGAGTAACTTGGTCCGTAGAACGCTGCGGTTACCGTGTAAGTTATACCCACTTCCAGTACCTTATTTTATCCCTGTGCCACTGTAATTTGGAATCTGTTTGTAGTATAGAAAATCAAAACAATAAAGTTTGTCGGTCTTTTTTTCCTTCTTCGACACATTTCGAGGGCTTAAACATTGTTCTTCAGACGTATCAGTGGGTTCCTCGCGTATTCTCTTCTCCTACGCTTCATTTTAAAGGTTTTCTAGCAAAAGACCATGTAGCTCGTTACACGTAGACATTTGTGTTTTCGTGGTAAGTAGTCTACTGCCTTTCACAGTGAATATAAAGAATGTTCCATAATTCCCAATTGCAGTCTGAAATAGCTTGTAGCGGTGACACAGTAGGTACCATACTTAAGTGACGCTCACATCCGGAAACGAGGATTTTTACCACAGAAGAAAACAACGTCTTCCCTCTGCTAGTGCTAGTAATTTATATGGTGTCGGCAATTTTTGCTTCATTAAGGATCTAACTTACCGGGTTAATAATGTCAGATCTAAGATAACCGCTTTCCGCTCTATGGTTCTCCTTCCAGCGCTATCGGCATTTCGTTTCACTATAACGCATTCGTTAGTTGGCTGCAAGTGTGACTGTCTCAGTAGTTCATTGTCGTTAGAGAGCAGTTGCGACAGTGTGATGTAATTACTTGGTACACAGGTCTCTATTCCAAATTGCGTACAGTACTTCCCCTGCGACCTCTAATGATGGAACTCGAGTAGGTATTGTTCCTGATACGTATGGTGTTAATTTCGTCGGGTCTTCGGCTTTGCAATTGCACTATGGCGCGTTAACGTGACAAAGGAAATTTCATGAAAAGGAATAGTAATACCAGTATATGAGTTCGATGCTGGTTCAAAAGTGGTTCAAATGGCTCTGAGCACTATGCGACTTAACTTCTTAGGTCATCAGTCGCCTACAACTTAGAACTAATTAAACCTAGCTAACCTAAGGACATCACACACATCCATGCCCGAGGCAGGATTCGAACCTGCGACCGTAGCAGTCGCTCGTCTCCAGACTGTAGCGCCTAGAACTGCACGGCCACTCCGGACGGCTTCGATGCTGGGATAGCACACCCTGTAACGGCTTGTGCTGGCGCAAGGTAAAAAGTACGCGCTTGCGTACCCAAAGTGATTTTGCGCATTTACGCAGGCGTGTGCGGTGGCGCTCCACTTAAGTGGCTGGTTCAAATCCTGGCGGTGGAAGAAATTTTCACCGCCAGTGTTTGGCGTGCAAGAGGACGAGATTTGACGTACAGTACCTAATCGCCAGACGTGACTCCAATGTAATTGATTGAATTACATTCTCCCACAGTCCCGTTGGGTGTGTGAGCATGTGAAACCGTCTACCGGTGAACCCTCCATCGGATGCGAGCATTAAAGCTCGACGGCCCGCTTGGTGCCATTCCAGAGAAATAAGCTGTATTTCTGCACGTGGCTTACACACACACACACACACACACACACACACACACACACACACCACACACACACACACACACAGTGCGCTGTAGAATTTCTCATCGATCATCCAAACGACACAGATGCACACTGAAAAATGAAATGAATGTGTGGCGTTGTTGGCCGGGTCGCCCCATCCGGTGAAGTTCGGCCGCCGAGTGCAAGTCCTATTTCAGTCGTCGCCACATTGGGTGACTTGCGTGCCAGTGATGAGTGAGGATGAAATGATGATAACACAACACCCAGTCCACGAGCGGAGAAAATTTCCAACCGGGTCGGGAACCGAACCCGGAGCCGCTGCTTGGGAGGCAAGCACGTAACCACTCAGCTAAGCAGGCGGACAGATGCACACGTGATGCGGCATAACAGGTTGGAGGAAGGCAAGGGCATACTATCTCGTGTAGGATCTCGTCCAGGATGACAAAGCGGGAGTCTAGCTTCTTGTGCCGTACGCTTAGCTTCCCAAGTATGGGACTCACTTTGAAGCAGTGCTACTACATCTCAGAAAACCGATAAGAGTGTGTTAATTGATTAAATGCCTTATGGATTGCTATTGTCTGCGTGGATTCATTTCTGTTAAGACGTGGTATTGCTAAATTTGATCCTAAGATTGTAGGACTGAGCTTAGTTACTCATAATTTTACCCAATGTTATTTACGAGGTGCTCTTCTTAAGTTTTCGCAAACGGCCATTGGGTGCCGCTGTTACGTACGTTAATGTTGGTGCTGTTCTTATACAATAGCATCTCATAAATTGCCCGCGAACTTGGTTTATAGTGAGTGTTTAAAAGAAAGAATGTGTTGTTAAACTTTTCACAAAATTTTCGTTGGATAATTTGTTTACTGTTCTCGTAAATACGTAACAGCTGTGCGTCGAATAGCTTCGCTCAGCTTCTGGTAATGAAGCACTATCAAAAAAGAGTACTTAAAATAATTGGTCTCCAGTCTTTCGTCATGATTGAGCCCTTGTCAGCGACAGCCCACAAAAGATGTCACCTCGTCGATGCTGTGAGCAACGTAATCGCGACGGGATCTACATCTCATTCGCCGCGAGATGAAGGTATCCTAGGGCATATCGAAGACAGAACATCATTTGATTTTTCATGAACCTGTAAACAAAGGACCCCGCACAATGTAGCCAAACCAAATCTCTACAACAGGACCGTGTCAGCTGAAAACTTAAGACTACATTATTTCTTCACAGAAGACGAAACTTGAATGTCAGTGCGAATCGGAAACTAATCTCTGTTGGAGTGCCCAAAAACAAAGCTATAGCAACAAAAAGTGGTCCGTTCACGAGGAGCTTCCCAGAATTGAATCGCTTGTTCTTTAGTAACGTGTCGCGACCATTTCTTTAGAGGATCGAGGAACTGTTAATACGGGATCGTATTTTTTTTTTTCTTCTCAAGGCATACGTGAAATTAGGAAAACAACTGAAAACGCCGCGTCACTCTTAATAATGCCAATACCAGCTGACACACAGGACATAAAAAGTTAACTATTTGACCGAAAAAACACGGAATTTGTGTCATTGCTCGTATTCACCGTAAGAGTACTGTTTCTTCCTTAATGTTAAACATGTGTGGGCAGCCACTTGCATGCCCTCAGGAGGTTGTTGAATCCTTCTAAAACCATGTTTCGGAGTTAAAAATATCAGAGCACAAAATACGTTTCCAGTATTAGTTTGAACGCATGCAGAAGTGTCTAAAGGCAAACATCGTGAAACAGCAGTAAAACGATTTGACAAAAATTTTTTTTTTCCTGTAAACAGTTCATTGGCGATCCTCTCAACATGGCGCAGCCTCAGGAGTGATTGAAGATATGGAAGCGGTTCGAGGGATAGGATTAGCTTGTTTTTCGGACAAAGTAATTTGTTGTTTGATTTTGGTTGTAATCTACAGGAAAATGGCAGAAAATATTAAAAGAAACGTCGCTACACATCACAGACGGAATTGTATGACGGTGATAGGGAACTGAAACGATTGTGGCGTGGTTATTTGCCGTAAGTTCCCGTACCACCAGTACCCAAAATACGGATCAGCACACCTTAGATTATTCTCTCTGTCACTACACACACACCACCACTTCAATAAGCCAGTTATAGAAGTCCAGTTGTGTTAAGCAAAATGTTACCATTAAATTTTTATTACAATTTTTTTTAGAAGTTTATTATCTCACACTCACACTGACAGGACGACCAAAAGGTGTTATAAAAAAGTGTAATGATGAGCTTTAGTTAAAGCTACTTTTATTCAGAAGGTATTCTTAACCTAACGATAACATAAAAGCTTTCTGCGAAATACACTTGAAAAACTACTGTTTCACCGTTTGGTCATTGTTACATTTGATTCTGGAACAATACTCATATTTCTTCTCAGTTTTTATTGCGGAAACACAGCCATCACGATTTATCCTAGTGTACGAATCTGTTAGTTCACCAAAGTGGAAATGTTTGGATGGGCCGATTTAAATAAAGAGCCAAAAGAAGAGTTAAAAACTCTAGCGCACACGTTTCCATTCCCGAGAGAACGTGTAGGGCAAGAGGGGGAATTTGTGAAGGGTGATACGTGGGCCCTTCCCTTGACCTTCGCAGAGTTAGTGTCCTCTTATTTTAGATGACCATGATAGGATCAAAATAGTGAATAAGGCTCAAGCACGTGAGCTGCTTGTGCACCTCTCTTCGTACTAGCGGAGGGAAGTGGAAGAAGCGAGACTAAAAAGTGGCCGCTGGTGTAAGAGTTGCTTGTTGAAGGCTCTGTTCAGCCCTCACCCGGCAGTGAACACTGGCGGTGACTGCGAAGCGTCAGACAGAGGACTGGATTTCCCCGCGCGTGTCAGGCAGTGGACATGGTGGGCGCCGCTTGCGTCACTCGCGGGTTCGATTACCGGCGCCTAGCTAGCTGTAGCCGCCGTCGCGTGCAGCCGTTATCGCAGCCGCCATCGGCGCCGGGCCCTTTCCCACTGGAACTGGAAGTTTCCACTCCGCGGAGGGCCCGTCTGGAAGCGGCATTGCCAGCGCGCAGCTGCACTCGCATTCGGCGAACCGCTGCCCCTCTGTTCTCTGGTCGGGAGGGGCGTCGCAGCGGCAACGGTCGTAAACCCAGCCGCCCAGGCGCTCGCTGTCTCCAAGCGCTGGTGCCTGGAAATTCTAACGTCCTCAAGCCGCTTCTACACGAGCAGTTTTCCTGTCTCAGTCGTTTACTCGTGGCCAGCGAGTCTATTGCATTGCACTACACTGCATCTGGCGTATTTTCAGTGGTCGCTTTTCTTTAAATGTTGGCGTCCAAATTGCGTTCGTTGTAAAAGCTATGTGCTGTGCAGTATAACATAAGTAATCTAATAAGGGTTCAAATGGCTCTGAGCACTATGGGACTTAACTGCTGAGGTCATCACTCCCCTAGAACATAAAACTACTTAAACCTAACTAACCTAAGGACATCACACACATCCATGCCCGAGGCAGGATTCGAACCTGTGACCGTAGCGGTCGCGCGGTTCCAGACTGTAGCGACTCGAACCGCTCGGCCACTTCGGCTGGCAATCTTATAAGGGACCCTCATCGTAGTAATGTAGTTATAGAATTAAGAAACGAACAGATACAGTAGAGAGTATTAGTAACCAAAAGGAAATTCAGGGTGGTTACTCTTGACAGAGGCCATTCGTGGATTCATCTCGCTACTGAGAACTGACCGAAAGGAATTCGTGTCGTACAAATTTTTCAGAGCATCAGCATGCATATACAAACACATTAAACAGCCCAGAATGAATTTTCACTCTCAGCGGAGTTTATGGTGAAATGAATCATGCAGGCTTTGCAACGCAAGCAAAGCAAAAAATAAAATAAATATTAAGAGTGCACTTAAATAAAGGTTGTTGTTGTTGTTGTTGTTGTTGTTGTTGTGGTCTTCAGTCCTGAGACTGGTTTGATGCAGCTCTGCATGCTACTCTATCCTGTGCAAGCTTCTTCATCTCCCAGTACTTACTGCAACCTACATCCTTCTGAATCTGCTTAGTGTATTTATCTCTTGGTCTCCCTCTACGATTTTTACCCTCCACACTGCCCCCCAATGCTAAATTTGTGATCCCTTGATGCCTCAAAACATGTCCTACCAACCGATCCCTTCTTCTAGTCAAGTTGTGCCACAAGATCCTCTTCTCCCCAATTCTATTCAATACCTCGTCATTAGTTATGTGATCTACCCATCCAATCTTTAGCATTTTTCTGTAGCACCACATTTCGAAAGCTTCTATTCTCTTCTTGTCTAAACTATTTATCGTCCACGTTTCACTTCCATACATGGCTACACTCCATACAAATACTTTCAGGAAATAAAGATTAAGGAAGCACAACTGTCCGGAATTCATAACTAGAAAAAGACCAACAAAACAGGTTAACTTCCAGTGTTTGCACACGTCGCTACAGTCTCATATTTTGCGCATATGTACTTCAACGAATGCTCGGGATTTTTACAGCACTACCCTCGACACAGTCAATTGGTCATCGAAGGTCACTCACCCACTAGCGACGTGTTTGGCTGCTAACTGATACGTAGACAAGTGACGCGCAGCCTAATCAATTTTGACCAGAAAGTCGTTAGTGTAAAACGAGTTTTATGTGCTATACTAGTCAAATCGATGGCATTTCTTTAATTCTATTCAAGTCAGTGCCTGTCACACAAAGTTCCTTAAGCAGCGTCCTCTGATCAACGTCACGAGCCGACCGCTGTGGCCGTGCGGTTCTAGGTGCTAGTCTGGAGCCGCGTGACCGCTACGGTCGCAAGTTCGAATCCTGCCTCGGGCATGGGTCTGTGTGGTGTCCTTAGGTTAGTTAGGTTTAAGTAGTTCTAGGTTCTAGGGGACTGATGACCACAACAGTTAAGTCCCATAGTGCTCAGAGCCATTTGAACCAACGTCACGACTGTTGAAAAGGCGAACACTTTCATCCAGTTAAGTTTTGATTCGTTTTATTCTGCCATTTAATGGCTTACAAGCCACTGCATGTGCAATATCGAATGTGGGCTGTATTATATACCAAGAGCAGATAGTCACTGGAGTTGTACTGGTGAAAATAACATTCTACAGACAGTCCGCCTGCCTACTCCCTTCGTAAGTCTTCAAAATTGTGTAATTATTTATTGGGATATTTTCACATCGTGCCATCCAGGAGATTCTGAAAAATGTATCGTGCGTAAAGAGAAAGATGCACGTTGTTAGGTCACAAGTACGGACATAAAGCAGTTCAGATTGTCGCGATTCGATAGCAATCTCTTCGCCACGTTGCAATCTTTGACCTGTCGGATGTTTTCTTTGTCAGAAGCTTGTACATAAAACTTATGATGAGTTATCACGCATGTACTGGCAAGTAAATAAGCAGGACGTTATGGTACTACGTGGTGGATGAGCATTCTAAGATGTGCCTGCAAAGCTTCAAAACTGTGTCAGAGATAATAGATGCAGAGAGCTCATTTTGCCTTACTGAAGCGGTCCGTTACGTCTACAAATTACAGCTATCAAATTGCATAATAGGTTTTACTATTTTTTTTACTAAAGGAGCAAACTTGAGCAGGTGGAAGATTTAGTAGTGGAACAAAATACTGCGTATTGAGTAACGGGCTGTGCTGATACGTACAATGATTATAACCGCATGTGGTGCTACTGTTCGCAAGCGCAAGTGTCTGCAGTAAGGTTTAGAGAAAGCTGCGTGTGCGGGCTGTGGTTTTATTAATTCACAATGGAAATTCCACCAGAGAATATTGTTTATAGTTTTACAACTGGCGCAAAAGACACCCGAAAGAGTTACGGACATGGCAGTGTACCAATTTTGTGTGTTCGCACCATTGGTTGGTCTATATCCACTATGTTCTCGTAAGTGCTTGTAAGAGTGCTATCATTTGTCTTCCCCTAATAATTTCATTTTACGAACTTATTTTGTAGCGTTTTTGAAGTTATTCTGTTTGTAATGTACCGTTAATAATGTACAACACATTTCTTTTGTTTTAGGTACGATACTTGGAATATTCGGAAACTGATGCCACACTGCTTGCTGAAGTATCGGTAGGGTTGCTGCGCATTTTTTTGTTGTTGTATGAAAGCCTTTTTTTACCAATTATGTGCCGCTTAACGAAGTATCGTTTGTCAAGTGCCGATGCAACGTCGAAAACTGTCAATGCAGAGTAAAGAATCGCGTAATAGAAGCTTCTGGTGTAGAGCATTGATGCTGTGGAGCACAATTCTTTTGTACTAAATGGTTTAATTTATGTTTCAAGCTTAATTGTTTCGACCTTTATCTGATAGATTCTTAAATTATTTGGAACATTGTTCAGGAAACGGCCATCTAGTAGTATTATAATTATTTGGTAAACACAACCGTGTTCGCGCAAAGTTGTTGCTTTTTATTTGTGGATGACCGGTTTCGATCAGCCACAGAACACACACAGTGCCAGCAAGGACGTGCCTGCTCCACTTCAGGAATCCCTACCACCACCACCACCAAGGAATGTAGGTCTGATGATATCTGTAGTAGATAGAAACCGGTCATCCACATACAAAAAGTAACAACTTACACGCGACCCCGACTGCGTGTACTAAATAATTATGAGAGATATTAAATGAAATTTCACTAGTTACATTTGTGCAAGGTGTATATACCATGACTTTTCTCTACAACTTAACATGTTCATAACCTTGCATTGGTACCAACAGCTTTAATAATATGCGTTTCGCATGCTCCACTAATGTCTTTAATTCCGCTTTATGTGTGTAATATAAAAACAGACGCCTGTAACATATGCACATGTGAAAAAACAATACCTTTAATTCATGGGTTAAAGGGTTTCGATATTTCATTGTGCCAGCGATATTTCCCTCGCACCAGCACCAGTCAATCCTGTTTGCTCAATTTCTTCATAGAGGTTACTTGCAGTATGAAAAGGAGAACAATTGGATAGCTATTTTCAGTAAACAACTTTCTTGTAGTCAAACTATGTGTCGTTAAGCATGCCACGATACTACATGGTGCGCAGTTACCATTTTCTTACATTACAGAACGTTAAGAATAATGAAAAGACATTGTTTCCTTTACTTGGGCTGCCGTTTTGCGATCTTCAGTTGTGGTCTTACGCTGTTAAACTAACCAATTTCTTCGCAGAATTAAAGGACAGTGGACTAGCAGTTTACTGCAGAAGTGTTCCAGCACTGCCGAGAAATGTGCTCCAGATTTGACACAAGAGAAAATAGTAAAGCCCTAATTTTGAACGCGTGCCGAGTATGTCCTGTTATGGGTTGCCACAGCTTTCAGAGTAAGACCCATATGAGTGTACTCCCGTTTGCACCCACCCCTTCCACTTCCCAAAACATTTCTAAATGCTGTTTCCGGTGAGGCTGTATAGCAGTTTCTTTCTTGCGACGAGAATAAGAACAACTCGACAGTAAAGTACACCACTACTGAATGGATCCACTGACGCTAAACGTGTCACAGCGTAACGATGTACGGAATGTGCAGCGAAGGACTCCCTGATTTCAGAATTAAATATCTCGAAAACTCAGATCGATAGATGGGCGCAACAAATGGTACTCTTATTTTGAACGCTGTAAGAATTTTATACTGCAGTTGTACAGAAGTTTCGAAATACAGGGTGTACATAAACTCTGGGAACACTTTATTTATTGTACAAGAACTATAGAGATATCATACATATGTCTTTTTAAGAGAAACCCAGGAAGTTTTTTTCTTTTTCGTGTATGCCGCCGCAGCGTAGTTTGGTAATTTGCAGATGTTAACGCTAGTCAGTTCAGGTGCGGAGCGTGCTTTCTGTGTGTCAGAGTTCGACAAAAACAAGTGTGCTACAGCTGTTCAAAGGATGTTTAAAAACAAGTACGCTAAGAAGCCACCTACAAGGATGGCCATTTACCACTGGCACAACAAATTCGTTACGACGGGTTGCTTGTGCCCGGCAAAGACAGGCGGGCGTCCCAGTGTGAGCGAAGTCAATGTGGAGCGCGTACGAGAGACAGTCATAAGGATTCCAAAGAAATCGATGCGTCGTGCAATCGGACTCTCCGTTCATCTTTCAGCAGGATGGGGCTCCACCCCATTTTCATCGTGAAGTTCGTGGGTACGTGAGCACGGAGCCGCCGCATCGATGGATCGGCCGTGCTACAGAAGGGGACAGCTGTTTCATGAAATTGCCTCGGCGATCACCAGATCTCACTCCGCGTGACTTTTTCTGTGGGGACACATTAAAGATCTGGTGTATGTACCGCCTCTACCAATGACGTAGCAGAGCTCCGGGAGAGAATACGGGAAGCGAGTGCCACATTCGACGATGCCATGGTGCGACGTGTATGGCAAGAATTCGATTACCGCATTGATGGCTGCCGGGTCACTCATGGTTCGCATATCGAATGTTTGAAAAAAAAAAAAAAAAAAAACTTTGAGTTTCTCTTCAAAATGCAATAAATAATTGAAAGTGTTCCCGGACTTTATGCATACACCGTAGTTCGAAAAGCTGCCAACAAATGGCTCTGTAAGCGCAATTCATAGTGAGTATAAGTAATGCGCTGCAGCTCACAGCGGTCACTTCCACCGCCGAAACGTGGTAGGAGGTTAGCGTACCGTCGAAGTGGTTGAAATCATGTATTCCATTGGACAACGTATTTTTGTGGTACTGTAGTACCACAGGTTAGAACACAGTCCTACGGCAACAAGACGTAGTTTCCAAACACGATTTAATGTTACAAAATTGCCAGTGCCAAAACCGTTCGCAAGCACTTCGCCAAATTCCAACGGACAGGCAGCGTGGCTGATGTGGAGAGTATTGTCTCCAGGTGAACTGTAATTACTTCTGAAAATGTCACCTCGGTTTCTGGAAACAATCGGCAAAATCCAAGGAAATCCGTCCGACAAAATTGCAGCATAGACTGGTGTGAACGTTGCAGTAGGCAGAGAATACTAAGACAGAGCCTGAACAGACAGGATTTGCATTCAAAATCCAAAGCCAACAGGCCATACTTGTACGATCTGTGCAACAGAGGGCTGACTTCGCGAACCAGATTCTCAGAGTGACTGATAATGATGCCTTCATCAGGTTCGCAGATTAAGCAGACGATCACCTGAACAAACAAAATTAGCGATTTTCGGATTCCGGAAGCCCCTATTTGTATGAAGGGGACCCTCTGTATTCTCCCATAGTTATTGTTACGACTGCGTTATTCAGTAGAGGCATTATTGCCCCTTTTCTTCATGCGAGTAACGATCACTTGTGAACGTTACGTTGCAGTATTGGAGCAGTTTGTTGGACGCAGCTAGCGTTGGAGGTTTGGCCAGGCACAAAGTCGTTCATGCAAGATGGGGCCAGCCAACGTCGAAACGAATAGGTTTTTCGCTTCCTCGGTGAGTACTTCGAGAATGGAGTCTTTCTGGTGAATCATTGGAAATTTTCTGGTGCAGGAATGGTTTGGCCTGCATATTCGCCCGTTCTGACCCTTTTTGACTACTTCTTATTTGGTGCGTTGAGAGTGTCTACCGGAACCATCGCACCTCACTGAACGAGCTTGAACGGCGATCTGTGTGGGAGCTGAATCCATTTCCTATGAGACTCTGCATGGTGTGATGGCAAACTTCAATTCGATGTTTCAAAAATATTGTGATGTGTTTGTAAAGACTGCTTGCATAGGTCGAGTGATACTGTACAGCGGACAGTGCCATCTGTTAGCAGTTCCTCGAACTATTTCGAAACTTTTGTATAAAATTGTAACAGCTTCCACAATAAACATACCTTTTGTTACACTCGTCTATCAATCTGTTTTCAAGATATTTAATTTTGAAATCAGGGGCCTCCGCTGAACACCCTGTAGGCAAGGTCCAAAGCAACCACCACAAATAGTTCCTTAGTATTTCGACACAAAAGAAATGAGAAAGCATATATTACTATGTTCAGTTTTTGTGCCGTGCCTCGTTTCTATCGCAGTACAGTTATTTTTAAGGTTAATTTCTGTTGTTCTCAGATTTTGTACTGATCTCAAACGACGTAAGGTGTTTGCTGTAAGGGAAATTAAGTTGATAGGTTTAGTTCATCATTAGATAGTTTTTCCTCCTGCCGTGACCACGCCACCTTCCTTTGTAGAAAACGTAAGCAGTAGTGCTATTCATACAGCAGACCGGAGTACGGTAGGACGAGAGTGCGACCATTTTACTTAGTAAAAATATCTGCCCACATTTGGTAGAAAGTGTTTCAGCTGTTCGGCAATACAGCTAGAGCTTTTTCACTGACAATCTTCCGACCGGACAATGATGTACGTCAGCCCGAAATTGTCGTCTCATATGTGGCTGTTAAGCTGTTAGGAGAATATTCAGTGTGTACATGGGCTTTGTCCATATGTATACACTTCCAAGCTAAGTGGGAAATCTATCGTACTGGAAAATTAGTTACTGAGCATGTGCCATGAAAGGCCGAGCGGGAACAAGATAGTACTGTTGCCAGACGTTCGGCCGAGCTATATATTGGACTTACGAATGGGTACTAAATGGATGGCCGATGGTAGACTGCCTCATCATTTGCAGGTGGTGTTACACTGCCTGTTAACATCAGTTAGCGGAGTGTAAAGTTCCTCATTGTCGCCTTAGCCGAACAAACGTCGCGTGATGTGACGCGCGAGCGAGCGTCACGGAACTACTTCATTTTAGGGTGGGTACTTCTAGCCTTAAGGTTGTCGCACACTGGGGCAGCCACCCGTGGTAATCACAAATGTTACCTCGTAGAGTGTACTTACTCCTTGTCACGCACTGAGAAGGCTATTCATGCAAGTAGTTGGTGCGGAGAAAACAGTGTCCCAAGGATGCTTAATAGCCAAGGGGTCATAATATATTTCGTAAAAGTATTTTATAGGACGAAATTGCCGAGCACACAGTGTAAGAGTCCGGTCATGAGTCTGCAGTCAAGAACCTGCAATATTTGCATAGTTAAATAATATGTCTGCATGCCGAAGCAAATAATGTAGAACATAGTTCTTATCTCTTTGTCTCGATAGCTGTTGTGCTGCTGCCGGCTTAACAACTGTTGCAGCTTCGAACACCTGATAGCTGTGGGGAAAACTTTTTCTAATGCTAAATCCTTTAGCATATACCAGGTGTCTCTCGTATGGATAGTCAGCCTAATTTTCCATGGTGTTTCGGCAGCTATTTGCAATTTCGTTTTTGCACGATGTAGCTGGAGCCAGTCCAAATAAATCCTGCTCATGATGTCTCACATGCGACGTTCAGCGTCGACGGAAAGCGTCTGTTTCTTTCCCGTTACAAACAAAATCATTTTAAATCGTAATTTTCCGTGCCCATGCGACAGAGCGGTCCCAATTTAGCCTGGTCCAATGATCGTTTAATCGCTTTTTTTTCCCCAACAAGACCAACGATACACGAAGAATTACCACCTCCCCACCATCGAATAGGTAACAGCGATTATGCATAACGGTAGCAGAAAGCGTGGGCCAGGGCAGTGCTGCCACTGCAGGAATACTGGTTATTCATTGTGTTTTACTGTCCTGTTAATAAATATCGGTAAAACGAATATCACAGTAGATCAGTTTGGAACCTCATTGTCGAATGGGCAAGTACAATTACACTTAAAAATAATTTCGTTCGTAATGAGAAACACATCGATGCTTTCCATCCATGTTGGACGTTGCGTGAAGGACGTGATGAGTTGCATTTCTTTGGGCTACCTCCAGCCATGGCTTCCAAAAATGAAATTGCTAATATTTGCCGAAACATTAAAGAAAATGGGCCTGACGACTCTTCGAATATACCCTGTATAGGACATTGATGAATCCAGATATCTTGTCTTGCCTGGCCGTGGATTACCCACTGCACTGTCATACACGCATTTTCACACTGCACGTACTAAACTCTGCAGAGCTTCTTGGAAAGCAAACTAACTTTGTCTACCAGTGAGGCGCACATAAACTTGGAACACGGCCTCAGAATTAGGGGGCTCCGAATTTTATAATGCATTATCTAATAAGAGGTGTTAAAATATAAACATTAGTCATACGCGTAATAGTCTATATACTAAAAGAAAATATTCTTCTTCATTGTAACAGAAGATATCATACTTCGGTTTTTATTTTTTCAAAAATCGCCAAACTACCCTTGTAATAATTCACAAGCGTATTTTCGCACAATTGTGACTTCTACAATGTTGGAACGTGCGGACACTCAACATTCATATGCAAGGCAGTAAGTACCGTTTCTCTGCTTCATCCTTTACGCTTTCTTTTCCTTCTAACTGCCATGTAACGACCAAACATGTATTTTACCACCTCAGAAGAGGTGACTGTTACAGCGTTGAAGAAATATCAATTAAAATGATTCGATGCATTGTATGTTCTTATCTAGTAACGGTATAGTCTTTCTATTTATCCTGTTACTACTCACCAAAATAATTTTGGCTCATTGGAGGTGATCGACGAATCACTATCAAACACCTCACTACACAACCGGCCTTACACAAGTCTGCGCACCCGATAGTATTTCACAAAACTTCATTGGAGTGCTATTCCTCATTCATACGCCTGGATCTCGCACATTTCGACTTCCATTTGCTTGTTCCAATGAAGAATGCTCTCCATTGGAAGCAGTACATGGACTGATGGGGAAGTTACTAATGCAGCAATACCTTGGCTCCGTCGTCGTCCAATAGAATGGTGCCATGTGCGCATCAGGCCCTCCCAATAAAGTGGCGCAAGGCTCTCGTTGAACGAAGATGATGTCGAAAAATAGGGTTTTGTAGCCAGAAGAGTCGGGAATAATATGGTGCATTGGTCAGGATGGCGGTTCAAACCCGCGTCCGACCATCCTTATTTAGGTTTCCCCATGATTTCCCTAAATCTCTTCAGGGAAATGCCGGGATGGGTCCTTAGAAAAAGCATGGCCTACTTCCTTCCCCATCCTCCCCTAATTTAATGGGACCGATGACCTCGCTGTTTGGTCCCCTCCCCTAAATCAACCAAACAATAAAACTGGCACGTTTTCAGAAAAGATAGTTTTGCTTTACTCATTTAATGCCCATCGTACATCAACGGTCTGACGGATAAGTGAGCAACAGTCGAATGTTCGCTGCTGAACCTGTAGAGTACCTGAAAGTGTCGTCTTTGAATGGTTGAAGAGGACACAGAATTTCTGTTTGGCTTTATGAATGCCAGCTTGGTCTAAATGTGGGAAAATGTAGGTTAATGCAGGAAAATCAACACTGCAGTGTTCGAATACAGTACTTATTTATTTAATGGTATGGTGATTTTATGCAATATACAGTTGATACAAGGCAAGTGATTTTATACAATATACACGTGATATAAGACAAGATTAAACCTTAAAGTCCTTGTTTTTCAACCAATTAATTAAGCTGGATGTGAGGGTGAACAAGTCGTCGGGAATTCCAGGGTATGAATGATGTGGACAGCGTTGGATTAAATGTTCAATTGTCTGACCTTCTTGATTGCATTCACACATTGGTGAACTGATCCAGCCCCATTTGTGCCTGAAGTAGCTACAACGACCATGTCCAGTCCTTAACCTGTTGAGGCGGCACCAGAGGTTCCTCAGTAGGTCAAAAGCTTTTGGCTTCTTCGTGGGATCAAGGTGATGGGCTATTGTTCCCAGTGTTTTTGTTGTCCATTCATGCTTCCAGCTTTCATTTAGATCAAAACAATCCGCGATGGGGTGTCCTGCAGCAACACTTTGCTGGTCTTCTTGATCGCAATCGTTGGTGTGGCGGATGACAGAATTCCTGGTGCAGTGGTAGAAAGGGTGATGCAGAGATTTTCTTGGCCTCCCTCAGTAGAACTTGTTTCCGCCTTAAGTGAGGTGGAGGGATGTGACTCAGTACAGGTAACCAGTGGCATGAGGTTGATTTGATGGAACCAGAAATACAGCGCGTTGTGTCAAGTTTTGTGTCTACCTTCTTCACATGTACACTTTCCAACCAGGTAGGTCGATTAAATCTAGGCATAACATGAAATGGAACGAGCATGTAAAGTCGGTCGTAGGGAAGAGTAATGATCGACTTAGGTTTATTGGGAGAATTACAGGAAAGAGTAGCTCATCTATTAAGGAGACTGCGTATAAAATACTGGTGCGACACGTTCTTCAGCGCTGCTCGAGTGCTCAGATCCCCGCCATGTCTTATTAAAAGAAGGTACCGAAGGAATTCAGAGGCATGCTGTCAGATTTGATACCGGTAGGATCCGTCCATAATTTTTGCATAAGGACACCGTAGACAAGAGAAATTTGAGGTCGTACGGAGGCATACAGGCAGTCAGTTTTTCTTCACTTCATTTGAAAATGGAGCGGGAAAGGGAATGACGAGCAGTGGTACAAGGTACCCACCGCCACTTAGCGTATGGTGGCTTGCGGAGGATGTATGTAGATGCAGACGAAAGCAGCCGCCCTGCCAGTATCCAGCTGGTCCCCAGTTGCCACTGAAACTGATTATCGGCTCAGCGCAGAGCTTGGTGAGGCATGGCTGGCAGACCTTGGGCGAGGGCTGTGGAGGCGGAGGGCACCCTGCTTGGCAGGTGGCCAGTAGCGGCGGCAACAGCCAGTGGCCAGTGCGTCACAGCGGCAGTACTGTGGCGGGCTGTTCCGGGACAGGTTCTGCACGTGCGCCGCGGCGCAGCTTACGTAACGTGCGCTCGGTGTTCGCGGTCCGGACCAGTCAGGCCATTTCCACGCACTGTGCGCGTAAATTCCCACGCAGCTGCGTCTCGGCGAAAGTCGATGAGTTACGGCAAGGGGCGCTGCGACTTCGTTTACTCGCGCGCGAACGATAAGACTGAGGGTAACAAAAGAGTGACAGGCTGTTCCCCACACCGTTCTCACAAGGTGGTTATGCAAAAGCAGCATAAGGCCTGCTCCCACTGTAGAAGACTAATGGCATATTAAGTGCCCTTGCATTTCATGAAATATTCGTATGTTTGTATAAGATCGTAGGCTTCCACGACAGTTTCATTTTGAATAAAAAACATTTTGTTGGGCCGTGTCACGTAAAACACTAAAGCAATTAAATTGCTACGGTGCTCTTGAAGGTGATTAACCACACTGAAGAGATAGCAGCAAGACAATCGAAACTTCGACAATTTAATTGCTGTAGTGTTTTACAATGAAGCGTCCTGACGCCCAAAATTATTTAATTCAAAATTAGTTTGTTTACTTTTGAAGTACTAGCAGATAGCCGTCAGGTTTCACCGCTAGTAGCTTTGCATGGGCGGACAAAAAACTCCGCAGTTTAGAAAAGATCGAGCTACTCTTCACCGAAATCCCTACATGAATTCCACTAATGTGGAAGAGAGCCTATATATGTTTGGGAGGACGATTCCTCAGCGCCTCGTAGAACGACGAATGTGGACGAAAGTTTTGTCTTCTTTAACTCTCTGAATTGACTCGCCTAAACATTTATTGTCCACCTCCTCCTCCTCTTCTCTTCTCAATCATAAAGTTTCCAGCTCATAATCTCAGTCCAGTCTGATCATTAATGAAAAGGTCACCAAACGTAATCGATCAGTTTATGCAAAGGATTGCCTACATGGATGGGCTGAAGTAACTTCTACAGTCTCCATTTGTTTAATGTCGAAATCGCATAAGAAGGAGAATTTCTTGGAAAGTCCATGGCCGTTATGTTGGTATAAAAGTTGAAGCCACGCGGTGGCGGAGTCCTACAGGTTCTTTCCCCTTTCGAGGAACTGGTACCCAAGGAAGTCTCCCAACTGGAGACTGAAAGATACCAAGCCGCCCATCGGGGCGAAACTGTACAAACGACTGATTTCCTCCCTCCGTCATGTTGGCTGCGGAGACCTATACTGTGTATCAACGTCTGGTACGTTAAAGCTGTTTTGATACAAGCGATACCCGGGATCTCACTGCATGACCTGATGTTTCCGCTTTCAATGTAGGGAATAAGTAAAGTCATTCGCCTTCTGTTGACTGTGTTACCTCTTAGTGTCAGGTGATCCCTCAGACGGGAGTGAGTTCCAGTTTTCACTAGTGAGCTAGAAAGATGGCAGTTTTCCTTTGTGGACATTCTTTTCAACCAAAGCATCTACAGTGGGCACATGAAGACATATCTTGCCGTCTTTGCGGCATTGTACGTACCGCCGGGTCACAGCAAGATGATATCGGAAGGTTCACTGGAGCCACTATGTCCAAACAGACTGCAATGAGCATATTACAAGAAAGGACCTTACGACCCAGATGTCCTTTCCGAGAACCTCACTTTACACATCATCCTGCTGCTCGCCTGTAGTTTCTGCCTTTCCCACATCAACTTCGTCATTGACGAAATGTTTCATTCACAGAATAGTCCAGATATTCTCTGACACAAGATGACAGCCATATTCGTGGGCGTAGACACATAATGAGCGGTACCTGCCAAATGTTATCCAGGAAATCGACACACTGTCAAGGTTCTATTATGTTGTACGGAGGCTTCAGTGTTGACAGCCATACAGATCTTGTCGTTGCCCATGGTTGTCTTACCGCCAGGCGGTACATGGATCAGATCCTCTTGGACCATGATGTGGCTACTGCATACAGTGTGGCCCTGAATTCCTTCTAATGCCAGGGCCGATGCGAGCGTCAGCAGGAATGTCTTGTAAAGCCAGAACATTGAAGTAATAGGGTGGCCAGTGTTGAGCCCCGACCTAAATCCCATCGCGCTTATGTGGGACATGCTTTACATGTTTGTCGTAGTCGTCGTCCTGCCCCATCACACTCTGTCCAAGAACTCTCATAGGCTGTCATTGAAAAATGGGAACGCATACCGCAGGGTGACCTCTGTAGACTTCTAGGAAGCATGTCACGTAGGTGTCAGAGTGACAAACGCTCACGGAGGGCATGCACGTTATTGAAGTGTCGAAGTCGAATGAAAACAACCCAGGCTAACGTGATGAATGATTTTTTCCACTTTGTTTCCGACACCTGTCGCACAACTTAGTTCTTTTTACGTAAACGATTGAGGATATAATGGTGTTTTGTTGTGTACTTAAACTGTGAAAGATAAAGGTATAGTTTGGTAACATACCTAGTCCTCATTCTTGCTAGTAGAGTATGCGAGACGCTCAAAAGTCAAGTTTCCCTATCAGTGGTAAGCTCTGTGCACTTGATACGCAACTCGTGGATAACAACACAGTTTCTTCACTCACTTAAGTCAAGCGTTCCTCGCTATCTCTATGGGACAGGACCGATTCTCGTTTATGCTTCTTATTGTTTTGTTTTTAACATATTTTTTTAGGTTGCTGCCTTGCAATTGATTTTAAACTAACTTGCCAAAAAGCTAGACTTGAGATTTTGAAAGTATCTCAGACCTGGACTGGACTACACTGCACTGCAATAATACGGGGTAAGAACCACCTCCCTGCAGTAAGGAAGGGGGTGCAGGTGAAAACGGGGTGAGAAAGAAGCATAATGCACAGCACCGCCTGTGCAATTGGAGTTCCTGCACGATGGCTATGCTTAGCAGATTGCGTCACAGCCCCTACACGCCCAATGCGTGTAAATTACCTACTAGAGAAAGTGTCTGCGATAACTCATCCGATTTCTAGGTTCACCTCTATAAAGCCGGAAGCGATTCCTGTCAAGTCTGCGTACGTATCACTTGCAACCGGATAAAAATTTCTGTGAAAGTAAGGCCTCTCCCAGCATCTTCACGGCCGCGGAGGAGGAGTGAAAAAGGGGGATATAAAAGAAAAACTGACGGACTCTTGGAGCAATTTCAGCCAGATTTGCTATATAGATGATTCATTTTACGTTTTCATTAAAACACACTCACGTCCGACGGTTCGGAACAAATTTTGCAATTGATTTTTAACTAACTTAGCGTGAGGTAGAGTCTTCAAATTTTTAACATAGCTCAGAACTGAATGACTGTGCAATATTAACTCGCTTTCTTGTGTGGTGTGTGGCGGAGGATACATCTTGTATCACTGCCATTTTTCCTTTTCCTCAACCGGACGCGAATGGTTAGCTGGAAGAACTGTTGCTGGTAAGCCTCCGTGTGAGCTCGCGTCACACTAATTTTTACCTTCATGTTCTTTTCGCGAGATAAACGTCGGAGGAAGCAGTATATTGGCTGCCTCGTGTGAAGATAAATTGAAATTAATCTAAAATTTACCACATGTCTCGGTTGTAATCTCATCAAGTCAGTGTTAGCCACTGACGACGATTATTTAGGCTGGTCTTCTAAAGCTCCGGATTTTTATTCGAATTTGAAGCGGTAAATTAACCAAGAAGTTTTTATCCAACGACCCCATCGCCAAGCCGTTACGTCAAGATATTCGAACGTACTGAAAGAATTCGTACACACAACACTAAAAAGCAGAAAATAATTATTCAAATAAATACAGTTAATATACAGTTTTTAAAAAAGTCTTTACATCGTAGGAAAAAAATATAAAATAATTTCTCTTAGCCCCCATACAGATACCTAACTCACGACGGATAGTCACGAAAGTTTGGTGAGCGTGAATTTTTAACAACTGTGCACAGATTTGTAATATCTACAACAAAAACGTGGGCGCATGAAATAGATAATAAGAGGGCGTGTTGAGAAGCAGTGCTTCCAAATTTTTTGTGTTCTCAATATTATTATTTATTGTGTTCTCAATTTTACGCTTCTCTGACGCAAGTTCCCACCCTCTGCCGCTAGAGAGCTCTGAATCGTAGAGTGTAAAGTGGCAATGAGTAACAGAACTATGTCAACCGACGCCTTGGCTTCACGTCACCGATCATTCTCCATGCAGTCCCCCACTGGGGCCACATCCGTTCTTCATCTGTTTCCAAAACTTAGTCCTCAAAAGCGGTGCAAGTGGATGTGAGGTTGTGGCTCCGTCAAGGAAGTCCGTCATTCTACAGTGACGGTATGAACAAACTCGTCTCTAGTTGGGAGAAATGTGTTCGTCATCGTGGTGAATATGTTGAGAAATAAATATGTAGACATGAAGAATAAAGATGTAGACTTATCAAAACGTTTGTTTTATTTAAAAAACTGTAAAAAGTTAAGCATAAAAATTAGAAGGCTTTACTTTTCAGCAGCTCTTAGTTAACAGATCAACTATTCATGCATCGATTGTGTGTTACACGTCACATGTTTTCCGGGTTAAATTTTACGAGTATTTACGTAGCTATTAAAGATTCACAATCACAAATTTTCGTATCGAGGTTGAGAGAATACTTCTATTTAATTACTTTTAGTTTCATTCCTTGCTCTAGAGCAGGCCAGTGTATGGTTCACTGACCCAGAGTTGCGGATGCTTCCTATAAGACACTGTAACCGCTGAATCGCATTTACTCTCTATCCTTATTCTGTAGTTATCCCGGTGTCTCATTTTCTTTCACTGAAACTCTAAATTAGGCGATAAAACACCAGCTCAGAGAAGCAGCCCGAGGTCTTCACGATGCAGGGGCAGACGGTTAGTGAGTGTCTCTCTCTCTCTCTCTCTCTCTCTCTCTCTCTCTCTCTCTCTCTCTCTCTCCCCCCCTCCCTCCCTCCCTCCCTCTCCCTCTCCCTCTCCCTCTCTCCTCTCCCCCCCCCTCTCTCTCTCTCCCATTCACGATCCTGGGCACAAAAAAAATCTTCATTCCGGTCTAGGTGAGACCTTGCAGTAGGAGCCTAAAATAAATCTCCAGTGAATGCTGAATGGTTAATTAAAATGATGGCCGTGATTGATGAAGTAAATGCATCTTTTCACGTTTTTTATTATCGCATATACGAAAAGAGCCGCGAAATATCTGTTAATAATAATGCTGTGCTTTGCTTTTCTTTATCATCATTACCCTTTAGCGGAATAAAATGTATATATGGAAGTCTTATTGTTCTGTATCTGGCCTACAATTTAAGGAACGATTTTTCGTAACTGCAACTCACGCTAAGAATCAATATATCTTCCCTGCTTCATAGTGATTAAAAGTTGAAATTACTTTGTTATGAGCACTGATGTTACAGTCCGTGTGATCGTTCAAAAACACAAGTTCGCAGTGGATTTTATTTCTCGTTAAAATGCTATTTCATACCACGACTAGCCCAAGAACATGAGACTCTCATTAAAAAATACGTTGTCACTATAAAGTTTGCCAGATCAGAACGGAGCACAGCAAGATTCCTATCAGATTCTGAAGGTACATTAAATTATTTGCACTGTAAATTATATCCTATCAGCAGCCCGCGTCAATCTGCAACACATCATAAAATCTGCTGATCTTCACTGCCAGTCTGGGAGCTAAAAGAAATATTATTTTACTATTATTTTACCGCTTCCTTGCGGTATGCTCGACTATATTGTAAGTCGTTTAAATACGCCGCGGCAGCGGCTCTTCGTTCTCCACGCAGCTCAGCACCACAGATAATATTTATATAACTGAAAAATGTCTCAACAGGATGGGATAATATGCAAGCAAGCTTAACAATAAATAATACAAGTTTTCATTTAAACAACTCTATTAAAACCTTTAAATATCTCAGTGATTACAGACCTTTGTGAATTCACACGTAATGGCGTACATTGCTTAGTCTCGACAAAAGAATGCTACACTAGCGTTCGCTACTACGACACAGGATATCTTACTCGTTCGACTCCCAGGTGAAGAAGACAAAGAAATTGCTATTCGTCACGTATTATATACTAGTTACTTATTTTAATCTTTGTTCGACATTTATCGTCTGTGGCGGTTTCATTACTCGCCGACGCAGATATTCTCAAAAATAAATAATAAAAAAATACATAATTTTATACAATAACACAATATGATACATATAATTTTCTCGTTACTACATAATATGTTGTTTTTGTTTCTTACTAGACGTTACAATCTGACAGCGTAAAATGTTAGCTAACCTTCTTCTGCACTCACACAATTTAAAAGTACGTTGTTCTGTTACACATTCTGCAAAATTCAAAGAATTACGGTCTTCCACTGTTCGTAATTGTTTCACATACATTGAATTAAATATCTCCGATCAGAGCTAAACTTCAGAATCACCAATCACATTGCAATATACAATCACTTCCGTACCCCAAACTACAAATCACATAGATTATAAATGCTGTAATGAATTCTTTCATATATTCTGAAAAACACCAGATACGTGAAATGCGCCGTAATTTCCTAGCTTCAGTGAGATAGTTTAAAATAATTAAAGAACCGGTGCTATCCCAATAAAAGATTGGCCTGGCGCAAAATGCAGTACTACTTCTGACGGTTACGATTAAATGAGGAAGATTTTCGTGTTCCGCAGCAGTGACGTCCCGGGTGTTTGGCCGACAGTCTATGCTCGCCCTTGTGTCGTTCACGCCGATGGGTTCCAGATTCATCTACTCCAGCCCCTCTGGTCACTGCATGGCGCGTTATAACAGCTTCCAGCGACAGTTTTCACGATCATTAGCACATGAAATTTCCCCTACTTGTATTTTCTCGTGGTCGCTCAGCAATATCGTTACTGTAAATGACTTTACCTTTATGATGAATACGAGGATTAAAATTAAGTACTGACGGTCGTCATAGGCGAACCGTCACAACATGTTACTTCTAATTACAAGCACGTAAGATAGAGAACATCATACAAAAATAGCCAACTACCTTTTCTGCCACTGTGGCCGCTGAACCTGCTTTCATTCTCCAAATGTGTGGTTCTCCATTGATATGAAGTCCATTGTACAAGTGAGCGTGTCTACTGCGGACATCCACTTCCTTGACGAGTACTGGGAAGTCGTTTTTTATAGTGTCGCACTCAAAATATGCCGGAGGACATGGGCTCGGGTGGGATTGTGATTATAAACCTTCACATGGGTAACAACAAATATCGACCATCAACACGGAGTAACCATCGACCTCCCTTCACTGAACTTTGAACTGTTTTCACAGGAGGAGCAACGTACAACTATCCGATAACCTCGGATTCTGGCGACGAGGTACATTAGCAGATAATAGACAGTCTAATCTACTATTTTGGCTGTTCCAGTAATTATTTCTTTATGTCGCAATTTTGTGTGGCGTGGCGGTGGAGGGCAGTTAAACGTTGTGTACATAAGAACGAAGGAGAAGCCACTTTTTAGAGAGTTAGGCTGAGTTTGCTCATAGTCCTTGCACACACTGAGAAAGTTCTGACATTAGGCAACACGTAAGTGAAACTCTCAACAGAAAACTCGAATCTTCCTGCGGGCGCTGTTTTCCATACAGGGGTTCTCCATTAGCGGAGAGTGCGAAAGCTAACAGAGCTGATTTTCCGCATTGGGATGGCGCACCGTGTCAGCACAAGCGTCTCTCGTTTTCCTGAATCAATAATCGTCAAGGTTAGTAGTACTGCAGCGAGGTCGATGCCAACCTGACACGAAAACCTGCTTCACCGAGGTGCCATGTTGACCATTGCTTGGTTTGCCCAGTAAGCGCGCCACTCCGATATGCTTGCAGCCCTTGACGCTATGTTCGTAAATTTTTAAATAGTGTGTTATTTAGATCATCTCGTCGGCAACCGCTCTGATGCTTCCACAGAAAGTTCTTAATTATAGAGTAATCGTTTCCTTCGTTTCTAAATATTTACCAAAATGAATTTACATAGCTCCTACTGCACCTCAGATAAACCTAGCGTTGCAGAAAACTGAGTGTATTGGTTAATCTAGTAGTTAGCAGGCATTCTCTTCGTCTTGCTGGAAAAAATAAGCATATGGCTCACATATCCACCAGTAGTATCAGAGCCCAAAGTAGATGATTTTATGTATTAGAAGCAAATATAAAGGCCTTAAGCAATGTTCCGTGCATCACTGTTTTAAATTAAGAAAACGCTTTGTTATTTTTTATATAAGCTTTACCCAAGGTAGAATGCTAGTCTGATTTCTGTATGTGGATCAGAATAGAGCAAGAAAAGCCTAAACAATAATAATGTAAAGGTATAATTTCCTGTCCGTAGCCATCATCATCATCATCATCATCCAAATTCTTCAACTTATGGATTTGGCTCGTACATGCGCGAAAACAATTTCCCAGCACGAGTTTTGTCTCCGTCACAGTTGTCACGGGTCTTATCTGTTTTTCTGCTCGCGTAAGTTGTTATACAATCGGACAAGTTTGCCAGCCGTACATTGCACTGACGAGGCATGTTTATGTAACTGCACGAACTGGGAATGGCCCTTCAGCCGATAAGGGTCTGACGGGGGGATGATTGTCCCGCAGATACAAGAGCGCCTGCAGGTATTGACATTCTGTCGACCCATATCTCGGATTTTGTCGATTCTTGCCGCTGACGCCGTGTAAACATACAGCGGTTGTCCATTAGGAACTGCACCTATAAAAGCAGGAGAAAGATGCCGCCAGGTTAAACTTTTCAATCGAATCGTGATTACGTTCAAAAATAAGTGGTAATCTGAGGATGCGTGTTCGACTTTCGGTCTGCTAAATGCCTTCAGACAATAACTTTCTAGTACTGTGATGTTACCTATCGCTAAATACTGTTAAGGTTATTGTACAAGCGATTCTCTTGGCATAAAAAGTGTTTTGCATGTGTATGCTGCGTGTCTGTTTCAGGATTTTATCAAAATTTAACCTAGTGAGGATCCGAGAGGTCATTAAACAACCTTCATAGAGCAGCAGATTATAACAGAATGGGGTACAGACGGGCGAGTCAGCATGAGCTGGGTACCACGTGTTCTCAGTTCACAACGCCGGAAATAACCGACGTAGCCCTGTTCGAAAGTGGACGTCATTCAGTTTCAGTATGATGCAGGTAGTGAAGATTATGGTCGAACTTCAAACTGGTTGTAAACCGAAATCTGGGTAACCAGGTACCAAGCAAATCGATTAATGGCGGAAATGTCCCACCTTGGTTTAGTACCAAAATTCAGAAAGTGTTGAGAAAGCAGGGATTCCGGTTAATAAATGAACGCTGAAACGTCGCCAGGAAAAGGTTAAGAATTCGTGCGCCTATAGAAGCAGAGACTGGTAGCATCTTACGTGGTGTTCTTTAAGGTAGTAATCATTTTTAAGCCGGTCGAAGTGGCCGTGCGGTTCTCGGCGCTGCAGTCTGGAACCGCGAGACCCCTACGGTCGCAGGTTCGAATCCTGCCTCGGGCATGGATGTGTGTGATGTCCTTAGGTTAGTTAGGTTTAACTAGTTCTAAGTTCTAGGGGACTAATGACCTCAGAAGTTGAGTCCCATAGTGCTCAGAGCCATTTGAACCATCATTTTTAAGTTGGCAGATAGAGCAGGAAATGAAATATTAGAAAGGCAAAGAAAAAAGTGGGGAAGAAATGCTGAACGAAGGGACAGGTTTATGAAACATGCACGAAGGTATCTGGACTATTTATTCGCTATAGGCAAGTAACGTGAATGGAAAAAGATTGGCTGTCGCAGCTGTAAAGAGATTGATGGAATGATGCGAAGTGAAGTATAGGATCATGTGGAACATCAGTTAATAGTAGAAGAGTGAAAATTAAACATCTTTGCGAATACCGGACTCACTAACTCTGTAGTAAGCGCCACGGACATGATCCTGTTAAAGGTCGGCATGCCCTTGCTTTCCTCCAATGTGTGTCCAGACGTACGTTATTTCACGGGGAACCTACAGCACGGCGCAACTGTTTTTATGTCTTGTCGGAGATGAAAGCCTCGTTTACCATCAGAAAACTTCCAAGGACCGGGGTGTCGAAAACAGAACCTGTACAGGGTGATATCTCACACTTACATACCATAATGTTTTACAGCGCCCATGAAGAAAAGGAGTAATGGCAATGGCGATTTGATATAAGTGGATCTGACCCTGATCACACTCATTATCCTTTGAAAACAGCTGAAATCTTCAAGTCTGTAGTAATAAAATTCTCATGAAACCACCGTTCTCAACAAAGATCGGTAGCAAGCACTCAATCGATATTTGATCTATTGCTTCTGAATAATAACTCTTCAATATTCCATCACAAATGTTTTAACGTACTCTAGAGACTAAAACAAAATTTTCTTGAAATCCTCTCACTTCCGTACCAATTGTTTCGCATATGTTTACTCGGTCAGCAGTTACCTTCGGATTGGAGTCTTAGCTTTGGGTTTCATTCGTAGGAAATTACTTCTAAGTTCGTTGCCAAAGTGGCGCGCGGGATTAGCCGAGCGGTCTCAGGCGCTACAGTCATGGACTGTGCGGCTGGTCCCGGCGGAGGTTCGAGTCCTCCCTCGGGCATTGGTGTGTGTGTTTGTCCTTAGGATAATTTAGGTTAAGTAGTGTGTAAACTTGGGGACTGATGACGCTAGCAGTTAAGTCCCATAAGATTTCGCACACATTTGAACATTTGTTGCCAACGTTGACACCATTTATCCTTAGTGAGATAATGGGTTTTTCTAGGATGAGCGTGCATAATACTAGCATAACTGGTACGAAAGTACCGCACCAATTTGATTTGAGACACTTTCTGGAAACAGTTTATTCCAATATTTAACTACCTGCGCACACAATATAATTGATAGACCCAAAAACTACGTGTACGTGTACGTGTCACATACATTGCCTGCAAAAACTGTTTCCAAATTCATATTTCGCATGCACTCGCTGTTTTCTGAGATACCTGAGTGTAACACACCATTGAATTTCTGTGTTCGTAGTGCTGAGCTACTTTTTCTTATGTCAGCCCTGTTCGGTCTGTGTATTATGAATGTATGCGGAACATGTACCTGTAAGAAACAATTTACGCAAAGTTGTCGATTGAATGTATTCATTGGCAACATGACTAAGAAATTACCCTTGAATACTGAGTAGATGTCAAAGAGCTGTACCTCTAGAAGAGACAACGAAATAAAAGAATTAAATTGGAAGTACGAAGGATAAACAAAAGTCTCGAGGTAGTCCATTTACGTATTTATATTCATGGCGCCTCGAAAAACTTGCCAGTAAATGTTAGGTACATTGCACTGCGGTGTCATTCCTGTTACACTTCTGACCAGCGCAGACCTGCGGTCTGCCGCTTCTGTTAGTCGATGACGATAGACACTCGGTATTTTCGCTCGAGATCGCTCACTTTGCTCTGAACACACAGAAAATTTGGTTTGACTTGACCTTCCCCTCTCACCCCTCCTCAACAATATACCTGATGAATATGTATTACTAAATTATTCTACTTACAACACACTTGTCTATTTAAGGAAGATTTCTTTGTTAAAAGTATAGCACTACCGATGGTTTAATACAAAGTACACTGAAGAGCCAAAGAAACTGGTACACATGCCTAATGTCGTTTAGGGTCTGAAGTAGTGCTGGAGAGAAGTGACACCATGAATCCTGCAAGGCTGTCCGTAATAGTGTGTGTGTCGGGGGGGATAAGATCTATTCTGAACAGCACCTTGCAAGGCATCCGAGATACGCTCAATGATGTTCATGTCTAGGGCGTTTGGTGGCTAGCAGAAGTATTTAAACTCGGAAGAGTGCTCTGGAGCCACTCTGTAGCAATTCTGGATGTGTGGGGTGTCGCATTGTCGTGCTTGAATTGTCCAAGTCCGTCGGAATGCACAGGATGCTTACGTACGCATCGCCTGTCAGAGTCGTATCTGGACGTATCATGGGTCCCGTATCACTCCCACTGCACACGCCCCACATCATTACAGACCCTTCACCTGGTTTCATGAGGTTGTCTCCATACCCGTACACGATACAATTTGAAACGAGACTCGTCCGACCAGGCCACACGTTCCCAGTCATCAATAGTCTAATGTCGGTGTTGACGGGCCTAGGAGCAGGCGTAAAGCTGTGTGTCGTACATTCATCAAAGGTTACACGAGCGGGCCTTAAAGTCCATATCGATGATATTTCTTTGAGTGGTTCGCACGCTGGCACTTTTTGTTGGCCCAGCATTGAAATCTGCAGCAGTTTGCAGAAGGGTTGGACTTCTGTCACGTTGGACGATTCTCTTCAGTCGCCGTTAGTCCCGTTCTTGCAGGATCTGTTTCCGGCCGCAGCGATGTCGGAGATGAGATGTTTTACCGGGCTCCTGAGATTCACGGTACACTCGTGAAATGGTTGTACTGGAAAATCCCCACTTTATCACTGCCTCGGAGATGCTGTGTCCCATCGGTAGTGCGCCGACTATAGCACCACGTTCAAAGTCACTTAAATCTTGGTAGCCTGCCATTGTAGCAGCAGTAGCCGGTATAATAATTGCGCCAGGCACATGTTGTCTTATATAGGCATTGAAGACCGCAGGGCCGTATTTTGCCTGTTTACATATCTCTGTATTTGAATACGCATGGTTACACCAGTTTCCTTGGCGCTTCAGTGTATAAACCAAATCACTTCTAGTTATCGTCTCGTATTCGTTAATGAAAAATACATACGTATTAAACATTCACATCACTTAACGCTGTTGTCGATGCCATGTGTCCTGCTTCAGCGACTGATCTGAAAATAGAATTGTTACCAAACGGTCTCACGTATGTAAGCTGTTGACGTTGATCAGTATTGCGACGTTCCTCGCGTGGGAAGTGTTACACACGCCACAGCTGTCCGCTTTTGACTTCTAGGCGTGTGATAATTTAGCGCTTCCACCAAACACTTCGACGTTGCTTGGCTCAAATTGGACGTCGCTTGAATAATGAAGCTTCTTACGAGGAGTCTGATCCTCACGAAGAGACAAATGACGTAACCGGAGCCTTATTTATTTTTAAAGTACTTTTCGAGGTTACTCATTGTTCGAAACGCGTTGTGTAGTCGAAATTGTACGTCAGAATATGTGAATACTTCGTTGCATAAATTGCCGACAAAGTGGATTTAAAGTTCGGTGCAGTATTGTTAGTATATAAATCGCCCGTAATTGGAATGAGAAAACAGTCCACAGGGAATATGTGGACATAAGTTTTGGAAGATGGCGTTTATATCCTGATGATGATCCTGATGATGATGATGATGATGATGATGATGATGATGATGATGATGATGATGATGATGGGTTGGTGTTGAAATTTTGACGCTTTTGGAGTAGCTGTATTGCTTCAGATTTCAGATTTTTTTTTTTTTTTCACTCCATAGACGTCTTCCTAAGATTTTAAGTTAATCGCCTACATGTTAGAATAAAACGAATCAAAAGAATTAAAGAAATTTTCTCAGGCTTCCAGCCGCCTCAGGTGGTTAAAATCCCAAGAGCTTTCGACCGAGTTCTCCGCAGTCATTGAGAGATGTTACAATGACCGAGGGGAGCTCGGTCGAAAGCTCGTGGGATTTTAACTAACTGACGTGGCTGGAAGCCCGAGAAAATTTTATAAATTCATATCGCCGCGAAAACATGCATTCATACATGAAGCAAAAGAACGCATTTTCTCGCAAATAACCTGCAGTTTGTGTGTGTGTGTGTGTGTGTGTGTGTGTGTGTGTGTGTGTGTGTGTTGCAAGAATTGGGTTTCCCCGTAAATGTTTCAAGTACGTTCGTCGGCAAATTTCTGAGAGAAAGTTCTCAGTCCATAAGTTTCCCGTTATTATCCCTTAAGTAACTCCATTATTCACATATGTTCGCCTTGTAAGCGAAACGCGATGACACGGGAGGAAAGAATCCCACCTTGTCATATGACATTGTCCTAGTCAGAACCAAGAGCTTGCCATTGTACGAGTTATAGGCCAATTACCAAAAATTAGACTTCCATTCGACATACGCTTTTGATACTATACAGCTTAGGTTACCAGAGATCACATCAGATCGGTCTTCTTCTAGTTTGCGTATTGAGGTAACGATCATATGAGTGCCTACTTCTGTTGAAACTGTGCTACGTGTCTGATATAGTCGTTTAAGGGAAGCTAAACCAAGAACGTAATAATGTAATTTCTACGAATAGAGCTGAAACTTCTAATGCAGACAGTAAGGATTTTAGAACTAAATGAATAACGGTGCTTATTTAATAAGTTGCGAAAATTACTAGGTTTAGCCGTCTTGATACTGTAGCGAGATAAATTTTTCAGCACTTGGTTGAATTGACGTAATGCGTCGTCTAATTCGTTAGAATGTAGGCTTTGTTAGATAGGTTTATTTTAAAGGGGTGTAAAACCGTAATAATTTTCTCCTCTCCTTTAAACAGTATACCAGAAACTTTTGATACAAAGTCGTTTTTACTTCGTAAGTTCAAATTTGAATTCAGTAATAAAGACGGACACAGATGGAAACCAACCTACGCTTTCCTCTCCTACTGATAACGTCTCTTTCTCATGCCATTTTAAGCGATGACTTAAAGCCCAACCTCTTCTTTCACTAACCTACACAAATTTTATACACCTTTTGCTAGCTTTTGAGAGAGACAGGCACTGCTCGTATTAATTGGTGTTCAGGAAAATTACATTGCCGACTTAAAAATAAAGCATATTGTCATTTCATGGAAGTCTAACGAACAAAAAAAAAAAGAAAAAACAGGAAGACTGTGTGCAAGGTCATATTTAACTAAGAAAGTGGAAGGTTAATTGCGCTTTACGTCGCCAGCTTATATGTATTGTGCACTTCAGATTCTCCTTCGGAAAAGTTTTACTCCAAGTGTACCGGTATTTCATTTGTTGACGAAATGATATAAGCAAGGCGTTGATGTCCCCGATTGTATTTCAGTATGAGTAAAAGGAAGGGAACAAAAACTGAAAAACAAAAGTATACAATATGTTCATATTTTGATAATAGATTCCAAAACAAAGACAAGAATTTGAGAAATAACAGGCAGAACTAGAGCGATGTTAAACACTTACCTGGAAAATATAGTAAAGAATTGTATTTAGGATGGAGGCGCGGTAGTGTGTGGCAGAATGATCAGGTATATGCGATTTGCCTATAATATGAAGATAAGGCAATAAGTGAGTCTGAAAAAAATGAAGAGCGACTGTTAACAACGTCCGATTAAGATGCATATTGCACGAAATGGAATGATCGTATACCTTTATTGGCCTGGCGACCCCGTCTGTGGTAGTTCGGCCATCTAGTGCGAGTTTTCCTGTTTGACGCCATTTCGACGACTCCTCACGTCTGCGATGGTTGCGTAAAATGATATCACAAACACAGACTCCCCGAGGTGGAGAAAATTTCTGATCCAGCCAGGAATGGAACCCTGGACCCAAGGACGTAAAGGAAGCTACGCTAACCACTAGACCACGAACTGCGGGTTGCATGTTACATAAATAAAGGCAGTGGTCATTATTGATGGTAAAAGGAACAGAAGAATATTGGAAGAGAAAAAAACAGCGAGACAGTTTTAAATTGTGGAAAGACGAGTATGCAGCTATATGGTCTTACAAGATTTGGTGGTAACAAGAATAGCAGTGCCGAAGAAGACTTTGTAAAGGAAAGAAAAAAAGATCATGCAGAGAGCCACAGTTAGACGCCTTCGAAATGTTGATGTGGAAAACATGGGATGTTAAAATTGAGAGACAAAGTAGGAAACTAGATGATATTCAAAAAATGAGGAAAAACGATTACTGAGTACAATAAGAGGGGCAAAGATTAACCGAACCATTCGATGAGAATATACCAAGAGAGAACACTCTTGACGGAAGGACAGAAAAATGTCGTAAAGATAACAGGTAATAGACGTCAAGGTAAATTTGTCGTATTGCGAAACTAAAAGTGTGGCGGAGAATAAAAGGATGAATCCTTAAGTTACAGCGAAAGTTGTGACCCTGAGGCAGAGACCGTGGTGCTTAACTGTTTCGTTGATCTTCTGTTTAAATTACTATCTGAAAAACGTCTTGTCAAATTTGTATCAAGCAGAAATCTAAATCGCGGAATACTTACAGGACCTCAAGTACGTCTGAAAGATTTTGGATAAGGTTGTAAATACAGAGATCACTTAAAGTTAAAAATTTATCACAAGTATTCCAGTAGACAGCACAGCCTTGTGCGGACAATTTATCGAACGGTTCTGTGCTGCGGCCAAAAGAAAGAGGCCTGATAACAATTTGTAATTTTAATCGTTGGGTTGCTGCTGAGCCGTTTGTGCTGGTAAAAACGTGATCGGCTTTTGGTGCTCGCCCGAGCGCTAAAAACAACTGCGGCGGCGCTGCGGTATATGTGTTAGTAGGTGTGGCCGTGGCATTAAGCGGCGTGACGTCATCCGAGTAACGCTATTCGAGCCGCGCTGGGTACCGGTGGCTTGGCCGTGCCGTAGCAGACTGGGGTGCCACCAAGGGCGAAAGTCGCCTGACCTCACTTCACCTCAGCCCGGCTCTGCTTACTTTCACTGGACCCTCAGTTTTGGGGGCCCTGCCGGGGCACTACACTGTTGGGAGCATAAAATTCCCTTTCTCTTGTAATCTTGCTGAAACTGATAATTGTTGCTATGCTCAGGTAAAATATAGCGTGCTCCATTTGTACCTTCCGCACTCATTCGCCGAGGTAGTGAAGTATCACCCTAGTTAGTTTTTTTTTAACGAGTGTAGGACTCGCTTATGTAACCGTTAGCTGTTCATGTTATCAAGCGCAGCCGTGACTGTGTTACGTCGCAGCAAGAATTAACACTGTCTAATGAAAAAAAAAAGAGACGACGGCTCAAAAATGTATATTAATACCTGCAGTGTTATAGGAATGCATGGAGTCTGATCTTTCGGACGAGTTCAAAGGAACACACACCACGGGGAATCCGCAGTTGTGATACATTTTATGTAAATTAAAGGTGGAGGGGGGAGAGCGGAAAGTAAAGGGAAGTAACTGTTGATGCCAGCTACATTGAGACTTCATGCGGAATCAGCGACGACGAGTGGAAATATGTGCCAGGGCGGAACTCGAACCTGGGATCTACTGCTTACTAGGCAGTTGAATGAACCACTGCTCCATCCGGACACAGTGTTCATCAGCACACCTCCCAGCCGATTCAGTCTCACCTAGACCCATCTGCCCGCAATCCTTGACCATGTCCTCCGTGGTCGTTAGTTTGAGATTTCTTCAGGGGATCGAAGATAATTGTGCATCCGCACTGAAGGTGGTGAATTCGTTGCCCCCTCACAACGAATCAGTTACATGAATACGTGGTGTCCTTTCTTTCGAATATGTCCGAAAGTGCGGATGCACAGTTACGGTCGACTTCCTGCGGGATTCTCAAAGTAGTGAGCATAGAGGACGTGGACGGGAATTGCGGACAGGTGCCGCTTGTTGGGAATGTAAGAGATAGTCCACGCATTTGCGATAAACACTGTGTCCAGATGGCGCAGTGGGTAATGCAGCTGCTCAGTAAGCAGGAGATCCCGGGTTCGAGTCCCAGTCCGTCATCAGTTTTCAGTCGTCGCCGCTAATTCCGCATTAAGTCTCTATGCATCGGACATACAGAATTTGTTCCCATTCTTTCCCTTTATCCCCTCTCCACCTTCAACTCACATATAATGTCTGAATGTCAGATAGATCCATTTAGTCGGAAAACGAGTCGAGGGCACGTGTTAATGGGACATATCTGAACCTCCTCTATTATGTTAATGGCAGGACGTAAGAGACAGTTTGAAAGTATGCTTAGAACTGAATTACTATGAGACTAAGAAAACCGAAAAGAACGTTGATGTCATCGAAACAGAGAATGAGCTCTTTTACATTTATGGGAGTTGGAGAATATGGCTGGATGAACAGTGAAAGAAACAAAACAATAGTAAATATGGCTGGGAGTTCGTTAGGTAAAAGAGATTGGATTTTCAAGACGAGACTTCCGATGTTTATGTTACGAAACTTTAGTCAGTTTGTAGTACTAGTTTACATTTCATGACTCGGACACGGACCTTTCAAGACAAGCATTCAAAACTGAGGGTTGCTCCGAAAGCAGTCCACAGATGTATGTTGGGAATTACTCTTAGAGACGGGAAAACAGACAAATGGGCAATTGAAGAGACTGGAGTGGAAGAAGTATATTTTGCCCGTATTGAGAATTCCACAGAGGTGGAGCGACACATGAGACCTGATAACCGAAAGAGATTTTTCGATAGATCCGAAACAAGAAGAAATATCTGGACGATGACCCAATTAGGTGGCTAAACAGAAAACACGCGGCATCGACTCTTATGAGTTACTTCTGAAGAACGTTATGCACGAATACAAGTCTAGGAATACTTCAACCATCGAATGTTAGACGCATGGTGATGACGATGACGACGACGACGACGACGACGACGACGACAGGAGTTAGCCATTTCGCTGCTTGTACGAGTTTTGTGAAGCATTCGTTTCATTTTAAAGGATGGTACGTAGGCAGGGAGGGAGGTAGGTAGGTAGGTAGGTAGACTCGTCTTTGGAAGATACAGGTTGGTTCATGTATGCCGTAAGCCCTGCGTCCGACGCTGCGCGGAAGCAAGTACTGCGGACGCAGGTCTGATCGTCGCATAAGCTAATACCCGTTCCTATGAATTAGCGGGTGCCGTACTATTTTCAGCAGAACTGCACGAGCAGTAAGGAGTCGGAGAAACTCGTGCGCCATTTAACACTTGAAATACGCGTCAATAGCATCTGTTCATGAAACTTTGCACAAAAGCAATGTGAAACCTCAGAAAGTTTAAGGAGTATTCAATTGAGAAGGTTCTAAATGTCGTAACAACCAAACCGGTTGTAATTCGCATATGTCGCTTTCGGATAACGTAGGGGCGCGACTCTATTGTCGTTACCTCCCGCTAAAGAAAATTCAAATCTCTATCCTCAGCAGGCAAGGTCTTTTCCGACGCCCGAGGTCTGATACTCATCGAATTCCTCGAGCACGGAAAAAACCACGAACAGTTACTTTTACTTTGAAGCACTCGGTAGTCTACACAAGTGTGTCAAGAGCAAATGGCCTGGGCTGCTCAAAGAGGGGATGATTCTGCTCCACGATAAAACACCTCTGCACGTCTCCAAGGTCACACGAAGTGTAATGGTCGAGTTCAACTGGGAACAGCTTGAGCATTCGCCTTACAGCCTGGAGACGTCGCCGTTCGACTTGAATGTGATTGGTCCGATTAAAACACATTTCAAAGGGAAGCGCTCCAACCCGGACGACGAACTGAAGGACGCAGTGGAGGTCCGGCTCCTGTCGCAGTCACAGGAATTCTGAGAATAGGGAAACCTCCGGCTCGTGAAACAGTGGGATACTTGCGCTCAGGCCGTCGGTGATTATTTTCGGATAAAGACTTCAGTTAGGGACCTGTGCTCAGTCTTGTCTCATACATTTACTTTTGAACGCCCGTCATAACTGTTCATAGACAAAATGTCAGCTGACGCTGCCCGGCGATGCTAGGCTTTCTTTTGCGTTAGTTATCCCCTGAGAGGCAGCAGGGCGTAGGCACTATGCTCCTATAACCCACTTATTGACTCCACGTGAAAGGTGGCAGGCCGGCCCAAGAGTTGCTGATTCTCTTCTAAAACATATTTCTCATCTTACAGACACTAATTATATTTTAGGACAATTAATCTGTAAAAAACACACCACATGTCATAAAGAAAGCGTGTAAACCGTCTGAGGATGAATCACAACGATTTGAAACCGGTAACGGTACCCTTTGAATAAAGAAACTGAAAGTAAATTTGTGGCTGGTTGCTGTCCTAACACCATCAACATTTGTCTTCAGACAACAGCCACGGTCTCCATCATGTCATCATATGACAAAATTGCAATGCTTGAGGTTTTTCTGTTGTAAATGGATCTATCAATTCACAGGGGTAGGTATTAAGCAGCACACCAGGTTGGTAGACATTGCTAGTTCGGTGGGATCTGCAGCACGTCGACGTCGCCAGGTAGCGTTAGCGAATATTTTATCTAAAACCACGGTTGTTCCCCATGACTTTTGATCAAGATACTTCGCCGATCGAATAAATAGAGGAATCCAGTGTAACACACTAATGATAAACAGAGATTTCAACTTCGATCGTTCCGAAAGCGAGCCCATTTCTTCTACCAGTGCTCCACTTTGTAAGTGGTGGAACGTGAAGAAACATGTAATAGTAATATCTTGAATTACTGCATTCTGCTCCCCGCTAGCTCCCCACTAAAACATCTAACATGACGTTGTCATCTGTCTCGTGCGAATCATTAAAAGTTACCTTGTCCAGACATCAAAATATAGCGACACCATGTTTTTGTAGTACTGTAATGCAGAAAGTCTTCCTATAGTCAGCACACATTAGTGTCAAAAAGTGCACGTAATTACGTTCTTCCAGCCGCCGCTGACAATAGATGGCACCATGCAACGCCTGTCAGATATCTCGTCATGCCGGCCGTGAAACACACGTCATATGTACCAAAGAAGTAAATATCCTTGTCCGTCCGCCTGAGCCAAATATGACCGATCCTTAATCAAAACAAACTATAAATTGCCATAAAGCAGTATAGAAGTCGATAGTTTTCATTCGCACGTTGTCCATTTAGAACTCCCTTAAATATTTTCGTTTGACTCTAGATTTACAAGTACACGAAGGAGTTCCGTTTCGTTCCTATGTCCTCCATTTGTAAAACTTTTAAATCTCCTAGATATTTTTGAATCTGTGTCCCGTACTACATATGTTTGGCGACAACTGATACGTCATAATTCGCAAGGCGGAGCGCATTATATGCTCTCGGTATCTTTTTAAGGACGACTTCCACCCAGCCCGATGTATTTTGTGCCAGACTTCCAAAATTTACATTGGTTTTACATGATTAGGTTCACTCAGTTTTATGGCTATCGGAAGAGTCTGGTTTTAACGGCGTACTTAAACCAATGTGCGCACTACTTCCTCTGTACGCAGGACATCAGTTATTTTCTTGAACATTTTTTGTAGTCACCTTCATAAGTGGCTGACAACTCCTCCGTCCTTGGTTTCCTTGACTTCCTCAGTGTTGTCAAATCGGTTTCGTTTCATACCCCTTTCCATGCTTCGAAACAAGAAAAAGTCGCACGGAGCCATGTCAGGCGAGTAAGGTGCGTGGGGCAGCCGAACCATGCCAGTTTTTGCCAAAAACTACGTATCGGAGTTGGCTGTGTGTGCAGGTGCGTTGTCGTGATGGAAGAACAAGTCTCGTGTTTGCGCAACAGTTTTCGCCAAAAAAGACCCGATTTGTGGAAATCTTCTTAAAACTTCCAAATAAAAGGTTTGATTGACCGTTTGAAACAAACGACATTCCTTTTTGATTGTCAGTCTGAACCCGAGGGACAAACTTGGGAGCAACCCTTTTCATTGCCAATTCTTTCGTTAAAATTGGCTGAACCGAGGTGCAAGATAACCCGCCAGTCTCTGACAGTTGATCAGTTGTCTATCGATGGCTTGTGAGCACAAGCTCTAATTTCGGCCAGTTCATGGACGTTCAGAACGAGGTTTGTCACCAATCTACATGTTGCCATTTTTAAATCGAGCAAACTACTCGTACACTCGAGCTTTCCCCATAGCGTCATCTTGGTAAGGTGTTTTCAACATTAAAACAGTTTCAGCAGCGTTTTTACCGAGTAGAGAACAAAATTTCACAGCTGCACGTTGTTCTCTTAAACTTACCGTAAGAAATAAACGAAACAAGAACAGAAGAGCGCTGGAAAAAATAATCATTGCAGATAAACAGAAAAAGCCAGGTCGACAACACAGGCGGCCCTGAACTGGCAATGATTTGCGATATACTAGCAATGTTACTCCCGCTTTATTTTTTTCTCGAACAACGGTATTGCAAGGGAATGAGTTTCTGATACCAATGTTGCCTCACCACTACGTAATAGCACAGGGAAGTATCCTCTGTTGCGCAGAACTCTATTGCTTGCTCTATGCAGCTGTATGTGATGCTATGTATGTGGATTCTTTAAGGCATTAAACAAAAGTAACTAAGAACACACATGAGAGTGCCGGCCGTTGTGACCGAGCGGTTCTAGGCGCTTCAGTCCGGAACCGCGCTGCTGCTACAGTCGCAAGTTCGAATCCTGCCTCGGGCATGGATGTGCGTGATGTCCTTAGGTTAGTTAGGTTTAAGTAGTTCTAAGTTCTAGGGGACTGATGACCTCAGAAGGTAAGTCCCATAGTGCTCAGAGCCATTTGAGCCACACATGACAATGTTGACGGGCGTACGCGGAATGGGGCCGCCGGTGGCGGGTGATCGGCGTGACAGAGGCGTCGCGCGCGCCCTGTTCCGGGAACGTGAGGCCTCCTCCCACGCCGTGGAAAACCGTTGCTCGTACGGCCGGCGCTCGGGACGCCCCTGCGCGACCTCGTTTGCGTATCGCAGGAAAAAACATCTCGTCCTTGCTGGCCCACTTCAATAGCGCCTGCACTCTTCGTGCATCTCCTTTGCGTTCCCCACGTCTTTTGTGCGCCAGCTGAAAAAGAGTCAGTTTGTCTCGCGCGAGCGCGTTCTGTTCCCCTTGCGGGCACGTCGTTCTAGCACTGGCCCACTTCGCTTATGTTAGTCTGAATCAAACAAATCCGTCTTTTGTCGCACTTTGTATTTAAATCCTGACACTGCTAGTGCACGTATCAAAAATATTTAGATATAACGAGAGAGAAACCATTCATGTTAAAAAAATGCTTCTCACCCCATCTCCTACTTGAAAGCCCTCCCCCCCTCCCCCACCCAAGTGAAAAACGAGTGATAGCAGGACGGCGAAACTTGGTTCAAACATTTGCAAGGACATGAGGAAGGGAAGTAACGAATAAATCATGGACATGCTCCGCGTACCAGAGGATCTCACTATGGATTAGTTGGAACGAAAAATAGATTTAATCTAATCTAAGAAATGCATTGTAGTTTCCATGTGACTAGGTAACACATGTTACTTGCGTACGATGTTTGCGTTCTAGGTTACAAACGTTGTTCGCTGTGACGACCATCTACACCGTCGACAGCGTGGAACCCGCAGTAGGTATACATCTACATCTACATTTATACTCCGAAAGCCACCCAACGGTGTGTGGCGGAGGGCACTTCACGTGCCACTGTCATTACCTCCCCTTCCTGCTCCAGTCGCGTATGGTTCGCGGGAAGAACGACTGTCTGAAAGCCTCCGTGCGCGCTCTAATCCCTCTAATTTTACATTCGTGATCTCCTCGGGAGGTATAAGTAGGGGGAAGCAATATATTCGATACCTCATCCAGAAACGCACCCTCTCGAAACCTGGCGAGCAAGCTACACCGCGATGCAGAGCGCCTCTCTTGCAGAGTCTGCCACTTGAGTTTATTAAACATCTCCGTAACGCTATCACGGTTACCAAATAACCCTGTGACGAAACGCGCCGCTCTTCTTTGGATCTTCTCTATCTCCTCCGTCAGACCGATCTGGTACGGATCCCACACTGATGAGCAATACTCAAGTATGGGTCGAACGAGTGTTTTGTAAGCCACCTCCTTTGTTGGTGGACTACATTTTCTAAGCACTCTCGCAATGAATCTCAACCTGGTACCCGCCTTACCAACAATTAATTTTATATGATCATTCCACTTCAAATCGTTCCGCACGCATACTCCCAGATATTTTACAGAAGTAACTGCTGCCAGTGTTTGTTCCGCTATCATATAATCATACAATAAAGGATCCTTCTTTCTATGTATTCGCAGTTCACAAGTGTTCGCAGCACTTTGCGAACTGTAGCTCATGGAATCTTCAGCTTTCTTGACACAGCTCTTGCACTGCTTGAAGGTCGCACATTGTCCCCAGCGTTCTCAACCATGGCAGTAGTAACTTGAACAATGTGTGCCGCAGTTGACTCTCGGTCTCTCCCAGTAGCGATCCCCAAATCACTACTTACATCGAATTTCCGAGTCATATTCCTCAATCCCGGTGCTTACTGCTTTAACGCGTCGATAGTCACGGAGAGCAGCACTATCACTGCTGTTTTGATAAAATAGCTCTACAAGTAAAGACGTGCTCACCTTGTTCAGACCCATATCGACTGTCTGGAACTGTAATGCACTCTGATGTTCGCGTTTCAACACTACGTCGCCGTACCAGTACCGGCGCCTAACGGCAAGTCAAGACACTAATCCTACTAACAACGCAGATCATGCCGAGCACAATCTGAACATCATTCCTATAAGTTTGAGTACCCGTACGATAAATAGTCTCAATTAGTGAAAGTTCAATTATTATAACCCCGTAAATCAGTCGTGGCATTGGCTTTATGGGCCTTGGTCCAAGGCATTTTTATGTGTTCAACTTTTCGTCGTCTACTGCGAGAGTCATGTTACGAGGCTATCGACGAGAGCGTGCTGAAAAGTAATAGCCGGCTAGAGTGACCCAGCGGTTCTAGGCACTACAGTCTGGAACCGCGCGACCGCTACGGACGCAGCTTCGAGTCCTGCCTCGGGCATGGATGTGTGTGATATCCATAGGTTAGTTAGGTTTAAGTAGTTCTAAGTTTTAGGGGACTGATGACCTCAGAAGTGCTCAGAGCCATTTGAACCATTTGAAATGTAATGTCTCTGAATCTTTTTTATTTGAAAACTCTTAAGTTTTTGAAGTGTAACTAATGTTATTAATAGTCTACATCTTTATTCTTCATCCCTCTGCCGCTACAGGGCTCCGAATTGTACCGTGTAACGTGGCGCTGTGTAACGGCATTATGTCGGTGCGTGAGAAACAATGTGCTTTATTTCAGTTCCGAATTCGAAGAGTTCGTCCACGCATGAGAGCACGTAGCATCTTCCAACAACGTTTCCACACAATTTCAGACCACCTAGAGTCACACACACACACACACACACACGCGCGCACACACACACACACACACACACACACACACACACACACACACTCACTCACACACTTTATCGCTTGCTGCGTGTTCTGCTGTTTTGCTGTAAAACTTAAACTTTAGGCGAGATGTTTTGTTACTTCTTTACCAATAACTCTACTCTGAACACACTTAGCTCCTAGTACCCACATGTACCACTGAATGTACCTGCAATATTGTATGATTGTGCGACACATATTTCAGGACATTCGTCGAATGGGTCTTCCAGGAACATGTAGAAGGGCTCTCACTGTTTTCGATTTTGACTAGTTTGCTTGTTTCTTCGTGAGTAATCCAAAACTAATAACACAAACATAATAAGGGTTTCGCGTCTTCAACTAAGATTTTACATGCTTAGCGCCAAATATTCAACAGATTGACTTGTCAGGTAATACGCCTTTCGAAGCTGTTTTAACGTCAGATATTTAACGTATTAATTTATTTGCAAAATAGACAACCCGTTAGAAGCTGTTTCATACATTGAAGTTAGTCTTCAAAGACTCGTGGAACACTAAACAGTTTGGCAAGCTACGTAAATTTGTTTGAAAATTGCGTAACTTCGTCTTTGTAGCCTCTGAGCATTTGTCATGCAATAGGGAACACAAATTCAGGCGCACAAGCATGTCTTAATACGAGGCCTATTGTCTACAAACCAGTGTTAATTAAGAGAAATTGCTTTCGCTGTTAATGATGCATTTATTATTTCTGTTTTGCTACTAGTAATGTTGTCGCCGCCCAGAGGATGACATTTCCGCCGTTCTAGCGAGTTTTTGAATTTTTTCCTTCATTTCACTGTGTGGTAAATTCCCAGAAAACCAATGGTATTTCACATTAGCCTCTAGCGCCATGGACTAGCGGGCCTAACACGAAAGCAGTACGTCGTCGTAATCTTGGACAGTGGGATTTTGGACGAGATAAAACACGTAAAATTGGGAAGTTTGCGACAAAAAAAAGATGAAAGTGGTGCATTACATTTCTAGTGCAATTATGATCGCGGACCGCTCAATGATTGTGTACCATCCAGAGAAGTTTGTTTTAAAACATTCTTAAAAAATTTAAAGACTTTTTTTTTAAAAGAAATGAAGCTAGAAATTGCGGAGCAATGGATTGGAGGGGGGGGCGGATGTTTCGAGTGTGGTACTTCGTCTTCTAGAAACAGTGTTTTTATTTATTAAACTGGAAGTTACAAAGTGACGTTACGAAATTATGTGAACGATGATACGAAAGTTCTAACGCCTACATACTAGTTGCGGATTGTCAGGTGGGCGTAGTGTCGAGTGATCTGTGTATAAAAAATAGATATTTTCTATTATATTAAAATTACCTTGCTGGCTACTGTTATAACAATTTTACGAATTTGTGATAGTACATGTACAGTATTCCCGCGGCGCACATGTTGCGTGGTGTTATCCATGTTGTTCAGCAAATTCCTAGTTCGATGTCGTGTGTGCTTCGTGGTATCGATGTCCGGTCCTCGGTCTCTAAGCACCAACAAAGGGTGTGTTTTCTCTGAATGGAGAACCTGAGTGGAAACGCGTGTAACGGATTTCCTGCCCCCGCACATGTGGATCGAATTTCCCGCAGCTAAAAGCATTCTTCTAGCTGCTGCTCACATTTCCTGTTTGTCCGCATCGAAACGTGGGCGACCTACGTGCAGCGTTCTGAACTTATCAAAGCATAGATAGAGTTTTATCGAAGAACGTAAAATAGTTTGGTTTCCATTCCTCGGGATGTTTCTCGTAGAAGGTACACACGAATTTCCGAAACTCCGGTGAACAATATAATCTGTATCGACATTTCATTATGCTTTTCGGGATATCCCCATCATCAGATTTGTGGTACGAATATGTAACATAAGAAATTAAATTTAAAAGTGCTTATTATAAGAACGCAGTGAAGCTGACACACTAATCATATACAATTTTATGTCGTATCATTACATTCCGACAGGCCATCAGTGCCCAAATGGACACAAGCAATAAAATCTGGCACAAAGTAAACGATTTTGCCAGTAGGTGGCGTTTATAATAGTATTCTTACGACGACGGTTTAAAATGGTACATGACAAAGCTTATTCAAATTTGAATTATGTAACTGATCAACCTTTTTTTTATAAATTACGACAGTAATTCTAATAAACCCGCTGCTGTAAAGTTCTTGTTCCTTACTGCTAGTTTTTAATATAGGAGGTGACCATATTAAAGACAGTGTTAAAAGACGTAACGAAATAGCAGATACATCCTTACACTCATGAGCCAAAACATTACCACCAACTGTTTAATAGCTTGTTTGCCCATCTTTGGAATGAAACACATCACCGATTTTGCGTATTAGGGATCCGGCAGTTTGTTGGTAGGTTTATGAGGTATGTGGTGTTAGATGTCTTCGCACAGGTCATGTAATTCGCGTAAGTAACGGGCTGCTGATTTGCGTACGCGGTGATGGCACCCGATAGCGATTCAGATGGCCTCCATAGGTTTTACACAAGGCAAATTTGGTCGCAGACACACCAACTTGAGTTTACTACAATGCTGCTCAAGCCATTGTAGCACGGTTTTGGTTCCGAGACAATTACTGCTGAAAGATGACATCGCCGTCGGGGAAGAAGCGTGTCTTCGATTACTACCACAGGTCCCATGCAAGCGCAGGAGAATGTCTCCCACAGCATAATACTGCTCCAACCAGCCTGCGTCCGTGGCGCGCTGCACGTTACGAGCCGCGGTTCACCTGGATGATGGCGTTTGTGGAGACGACCGCCGACCTCCTGTAACAAAAATGTGGTTCACCTGAAGAGCCGACACGTTTCCATTGATCGAAGGTCGAATCCCGATAGTCCCGTGCCCACTGCAGTCGTAATTGACGTTGCCGTTGGGTCCGCATGTGAACCCGTAGGGGTGGTCTGCTGCGAAGCTCCATGTTCAACAATGTACGATGAACGGTGTGCTCTGAAACACTTGTACGTGCACTAGGATAGTGGTCTTTCGGCAGAGATGCCACAGATAACAACCACCTATTATATAGAGCAGACAACCCTCCGAACCACACGTTCTGTGACGAGTCGTGGACATCCAACCATTTAGAGCCTAGTTGTAGTTTCACTGTCCTACCTCTATACTCACGACACTAGCGCGTGAGCATTCGACAGCTTCACCTTGTTGAGATATTAGTTCACAGCTTGCTTATCTCAATGGCTTTCTCCTTTTGTAGCCCCTAATTTCGCTAGGGTGATCCCCGTTCGTGTCTGATCACTTACATACTTTTGGACCCGCGTCATGTAACCACAACACCACCAAACGGTATCAAACGTTACGGGGGGCAGTACTCATAATGTTTTGGGTTATCGTTGTATATGCTACTGGTAAAAAGGTAATAGTATATAAGAGTTACGTAATAAAGCAAAAGAAACATTAATTTTAAAAAATGTAAATGTAGTAGGAGGTGCATACGATTATATACGGTTTTTAACATGTCAGCTCCGCACGTTGTTGAAATGTGTGCTTTTATGTTTAATTTCTTGTTTTATAATACATATTTGTACCATAAACCTGATGTGGATACTCCGAAACGCGTAATGAGATGTTAATAAAAATTACGTTGTCGACCATGACAAGTGTTAAGTCCATTCAGTGCTAAAGAAGGCCTCAGATCTCCAAAGATTTGCTGCCAAAAGTGATTTTGAGAATATCCACATCAAAATGGCCGAAATTGAAGCAACTGTCGGTGTTGAACCCAATGTCTCTGAATCCATCGCTAAGTAAGAGATGTTAAAGCACGTAATTTCAGAAATTGGCAATTTCAGGAATTCATATCGGTAGTATCACAAACTTTGTTCACTTGCGTCGGAGAACTGGAACTGACAAGCTGCCTAGGTTTATCAGCATTCGGGGAGGATGGTGTGGGGAGGAGACTGTAATGGTTGTTGCGTGTGTCCTTTTAATTTCGGTGGAGAAGCTGTTGAGTCTTCAAGCAGTGAACTGATCACCACTATTACCCTGTTGTGTTCCATATGGCGAGTATAACAACAAAAATTCACTCATCTCTTGTCAAAAAAAGTAATGTGGGTGATACAGATTTGAAACGACAGGCGTGGGTCATCAATCTTTTTCTCAGTGAGAAAGTTCGAATGTTACTATTTAGTTTTCTGTTATGGCGGAATAATTCTAACAATAAAATCTCCGCTACAGGTTTTTATTCAAACAGCCGAAGAGTTGACTCTAAATTGGATAGATATCTTCCCCCTCAAATTTCCGTTGCTACCTTTTCTAGTTCATACTACTTCTTCCATGCACTCCTGTCTTTCCATTTTTCTGACGCGGGGTTACTCATTTTTTTGTTAATTTATTGGATCCGTTTTTCCATTCTGTAAGTGCTACGGATTTTTATTCCTTAGTTTACATATTGACTTGAATACTGCGTTGTTGTGACCTGAAAGTTCCTCATAATGAAGTTTTCTCATGTGTTACGTAAGCACCCCGGACAAAAATTAAGTCGCCGCGCGGGTTAGCGCGCCTTATCCAGTTTCAGCCTCTCACTGACAGTTTGATCCCCGTGGAACCACCAATTTGCGGGGGTGTTGTCAACCGTTGCTCCAAATAGTCAGACCTTCTTGTGTCAGATAAAGAACGGATCATTTAGCATGCTAATCGAGGTGCCTGATGGTTCTTAAAACCAGTAACTTACGCGTGCAGAGATGTGGACACTCCCGTGTGATCATGGAAGAAGAGTGACCACAACATACTAAAAGGGAAGAAGCAGAAGAAAGGGCAAACAACGGAAAGTACAGGTTGGAATATTACAAAAGGATAGAATGCCACTCGCCGTAAAGATGGGACGTTGAATTGCAGACACACACAACGAAAAGACTAACAGACATTGAGCTTTCGAACAGAGTCTTCTTCAGAAAGGAAGGAAGAAAACACACACACACACACACACACACACACACACACACACACACACACACACACACACACACACACACACAAACGTGTGTGTGTGTGTGTGTGTGTGTGTGTGTGTGTGGTTTCTTCCTTCCTTTCTGAAGAAGACTCTGGTCGAAAGCTCAATGTGTAACAATCTTTTCGCTGCGCCTGTGTGTGTCTGCAACTCATTGTGTCATCTTTGCGGTGAGTAGCAGTCTTAACTTTTTCGTGATTGTGTAGAACAAGACACAACACTTTCAAAACGATAATCTTCCACAAGCTTCGTGGGTCATGTCCACGGCAACCTGAATCAGCGGGCCTAAGTGGTGGTACGAAAAAACGTCGCCGACACTTCACGGAACCACCTCCGTTTTGTTTTCCATCTCGATAAGAAAATACTTCCAGAGGCTGTAATATCTTAATATGGGCTTAATTTTAAATTGATGTTGGTGAATTCGGTCGTGAACTAAGTAAATTTGGCTGCTTATCCCGGGGACGGGGGATGAGCAGCACGGGCACTGCGAGATTAGAGTACGTGAGACACGGGGAATGTTTTATTCTTTGCCTTCCAGTCTACTCACAGATGTGCAGAAATTTTGACACGGAGGTAACTTGGGTTTGCGAGTGGGTGCTAGGGACACGGTTGTCTTTAAATGCGATACATATTTGTAGCAAGGGAATTGAATGAAACTGAGGTTGTTGTAATTCAGCGTAATGTGTAGAAGAAAAATGACCTCCAAAACATTTAGTAAACATTTGTGATCGTTTCTCATGTGGCACAATGCAATTGAATATAAACACTATTACTGTTATTAATTAATTAATACCCGCCACACAGACATCACAGTAACTCTTCTTCAGGCTATTAGTGTGACAATTTTGGGGTCACTGGGGAGAAATAAAAAAACAGAGGAGAGTTGACATGAAGTGTTATGAATGCTGTCACCTTTTAACGGTCGGTGCGCAGGGGTTTACTTACCGCGGCCTTAGAGTAGCTAGAGTTTTGGGAGTTCATAACATACCAGTTTATGTAGGTTACCAATTTATAAACGTTAACTACGTCGGTGTGTGAAAAAGCCTGCTGTTATAAGAGTATCTAACTACAGAAAACGTGGCTCAAACTGAAATCCATAAAAGAATGATAGCTCTGTAGGTAATGATTGCGTTGACATGAGTAATATGCGATGTAGGATTGTTGGTACTCGTAATGAAGCGAACGGTGGTACTAAGCTCAACGTGCGTGACAGAGCTCGCAGTTGCATACTGCAACCGGCGGGACTCATCGGAATTGGGTTGATCAACTCTTCAGAGAAAGTTGTCGGTTAACACAGAAACAGCTCGTAGGTAAGTGTGGCATGTCACGACAGCGTGTACAGGCCATCATTGCAGACCTGCGTTACACGAAAACTGTGTGCGCCGTGGGTGCCTGCGAATCTCACTACTGACAGGAGGTTGGACATCTGTCAAAAATTTCTTCAGCGTTTTGAGCGTGATGAATTCCATCAGAACAATGTGATAGGTGATGAAAGGCGGGTTCACTATTTGACTCTGAAAACCGGCGCATCAAGAGAGTTCCGCTACAAAGGATGACAGACGCCAAGCAATTTGAAGAACGTGCCATCAGCGAGCAAAGCCTTGCTCACGGTGTTGCGGGATGTGCAAGGTGTGTTTCGTTTGCGTATCATAATGTGTTAAGGCACCACCAAAAAGTCTACAAGATATCGCGAGAGCCTAGAGTGCGTCCATACAAGGAGCGCTCTCTCCTTCAGCATGACTGTGCGATGCCACACTACTAAGCCTTGGGTTGACAGTCATCGATATCCTTCATACAGTCCCGCCTTGGCCCTATCCGATTTTTGTTTCCGAAACATAAAGAACACCTTCCAGATCTTCACTTCGATAGTGATGATGCTCTGCAAGCGAAGGTGAGGTTGTAGCTCCGTCACCGAAGTCAAACATCCTACAGTGACGGAATGAATAAACAGGTCTGTCGTTGGCAGAAATGTGGTCGTCGCCAGAGTGACTGTTCAGGAATAAATATGGGGACCTAAAGATGTATTATGTTAAGGAAGTTTGTAGTTCTGAATGTTGTTTTGTTGTTGTTGTTGTGGTCTTCAGTCCCGAGACTGGTTTGATGCAGCTCTCCATGATACTCTATACTGTGCAAGCTGCTTCACCTCCCAGTACGTACTGCAGCCTATATCCTTCTGAATCCGCTTAGTGTATTCATCTCTTGGTCTCCCTCTACGATTTTTACCCTCCACGCTGCCCTCCAATACTAAATTGGTGGTTCCTTTATGCCTCAGAACATGTCCTACCAACCGATCCCTTCTTCTAGTCATGTTGTGCCACAAACTCCTCTTCTCGCCAATCCTATTCAATACTTCATTAGTTATGTGATCTACCCATCTAATCTTCAGCATTCTTCTGCAGCACCACATTTGGAAAGCTTCTATTCTCTTCTTGTTCAAACAAGTTATCATCCATGTTTCACTTCCATACATGGCTACACTCCATACAAATACTTTCAGAAACGATTTCCTGACACTTAAATCTATATTCGATGTTAACAAATTTCTCTTCTTCTGAAACGCTTTCCTTGCAATTGCCAGCCTACATTTTATATCCTCTCTACTTCGACCATGATCAGTTATTTTGCTCCCCAAATAGCAAAACTCCTTTACTACTTTGTCTCATTTCCTAATCTAAATCCCTCAGCATCACCCGACGTAATTCGACTACGTTCCATTATCCTCGTTTTGCTTTTGTTGATGTTCATCTTATACCCTCCTTTCAAGAAGACACTGTCCATTCCGTTCAACTGCTCTTCCAAGTCCTTTGCTGTCTCCGACAGAATTACAATGTCATCGGCGAACCTCAAAGTTTTTATTTCTTCTTCATGGATTTTAATACCTATTCCGAGTTTTTCTCTTGTTTCCTTTATTGCTTGCTCAATATACAGATTGAATAACATCGGGGAGAGGCTAAAACCCTGTCTCACTGCCTTCCCAACCACTGCTTCCCTTTCATGCCCCTCGACTCTCATAACTGCCATCTGGTTTCTGTACAAATTGTAAATAGCCTTTCGCTCCCTGTATTTTACCCCTGCCACCTTCAGAATTTGAAAGAGAGTATTCCAGTCAACACTGTCAAAAGCTTTATCTAAGTCTACAAATGCTAGAAATGTAGGTTTGCCTTTTCTTAATCTAGCTTCTAAGATAAGTCGTATGGTCAGTATTGCCTTACGTGTTCCAATATTTCTGAATAAGCTTCAATTTTCAGACAAAAAATTTGGAGGCACTACTTTTCACGCACTCTCCTAAAAGCGTCCTGCCCATTTTTACAGCAAAAGTGTCGGGGCACGTAGCGATTGCACCAGAGTTCGATTTCCTGTAATGATCCTCGCGCTCGGAGACGGCGAGAACTCGGAGTGTGAGGCACTTGAGACGCAGGACAGACGCAGACACGGGTAGCCCAGTTTTTGGCGGCCGCGGCTGCGCCGGCCGGCGCTTGGCTCGGCAAGTGGAGCGACGTCCGCGGAGCAGGCCACGCCGGGCCGGGCCGACAAGGGGCCGCCGCTGTCCCGTTACGCTCCCGCCCTGCTTATAGCGCCATGGCGCGCCGTGCAGCCGCACACACAAATTACGCTCTCGATTCCCGCTCCTCACGTCTGCCGGGCACGCGCCGCCGGCTCACCCGCTGCGTCACGACGCGGGCGGTCGTCACCCAGAGATCACTACACCGTGCGGTGCCAGCACGCAGCTGACCACTAACTTGCTGCCGCGCCTGTACACCAGTAGTAGTAGTTCCTGTCACAAAAGGCAGGCTGTCTACCTGACGGGAGGTCCTAGTCACACGACATTTACATTTCATTTATACTATGATTTTCATTTCTGCTGTTGACGCTAGGAGAACTTCGGTTATGACGTTGTCCATCACGATATTAAAAAGCACTGGTGAGAGCACACGTCCTTGTCGTATGCCTTTGCCCGTTGTAAACCGTTGTGATTTTTTTGCCAATATAATTTGGACATTTTTTTCTATATATTTACGATTCTCAGTTGCATTTCTTTTGGCAGTTCGTCTATTCTGACCTTGCCATATCTCTTCCCTTCTCACAGTGTCATAAGCTTTTTTTTGTGAGTACTTCTACGATGTCTTTCCCAAATTCCCATTTATTTTCTATAACCTGCCTGGATGTAAATATGGCATCTGAGTCGAACTTCCAGATCGAAATCATTATTGCCTCTCCCTTAACTGTGGTTGTACCTTACTGGTTTAGTGTAGTCTTGCGCTGGCACAATAGCCTTGCCGCGTTTCAGGATAGCTATAATAATTGCCATTATCCAATCATTAGGAATCTTTCCGTATGTCCATACTATCTTCATTATTCCATATACCCACGGAATTCCAATAGGTGTTGCGGTTTTGGTGATTTCCACTGTAATGTCTACTACAGGAGCTTTTCACTGTTATTCGCCTGATGGGTCTCTCGCAACTTCTGCAGTTCTGCCAGGGCACCCGATACCACTGTGCGGCTCATACTCCAGCGTAGTCGTGGGCAAACTCCTTAGCTCAAGAGCCAGGAATGGCATTGCGGGGCAGCACATCGGGCCACATATGCACCCATCTTATTATTAACTGTTTACCTACGTAAATCAGTTATATTAAGAGTCAGCAGTAGTAAGCGCGCGAGGAGTTCGCCGCCAACCCCCAAGTACTAGTTTTTGAGTCCGCCCGTCCGGAACAAGTCGTGTCGTCTGTTGACTGCCTCAGCGACCCCAAAAGTGCTACACTGTGACTACACAGTGACTGGTTGTTGGTGTTCTGGTGTTGTCTGTGTGAGCTGATAATTGACTAATTACAGTTTCGTACTTATATTTAAATGTGAACTATTGAATATGACACCATCACAAAAATTTGACAAATGATTTAAATGCAAGCTTTTTTGTACACACTGCCTTGTAGTACAACAGCCTTAATTTAGTTGCACATTCCTTGCTACTACTGCGTTTGAAGAGGACCATCTCTGTAATGAGCGTTCACGAATCCATGTTACTTCCTTTAACCCCGGTGTGACCACGCGATTTAACCCTCTGATTCCGAGGTAAGCGGCTGACTTCACTTACCTCACATGCGGATCCACCTATGTCAATTCAAATTAAGAAAAGTAAGTACTTTTGTTTGTTACGGAACTGGAAAATTGTACTCTGCAAATGCCCTGAGCGTTAGCTGACGTTCTTGGATTCGGCTGTTAGTAGACGTTGTTATAAAATATGACTTTGAACCGCGGGACGCATGAGTAAATTACTCGGGCCAGTTGCGTCTCGCGAGCCATCGGTTACCGTCCACGGCTGTAGTCTCGATGAAGTCAGCGTTTGCAAATTTTGTTATACTCTAGCGTAAGAGATCAAACAACAACCATTTTTGTGATAGATGATTTTAATGCCGGCCGTGGTGGGCGAGCGGTTCTAGGCGCTACAGTCTGGAACCGCGCGACCGCTACGGTCGCAGGTTCGAATCCTGCCTGGGGCATGGACGTGTGTGATGTCCATAGGTTAGGTAGGTTTAAGTAGTTCTAAGTTCTCGGGGACTGATGACCTCAGAAGTTAAGTCCCATAGTGCTCAGAGCCATTTTTTGATTTTAATGACCTGCTGTTAGTGGTTAGTCTCATTCCAAAAACTTTTCCTGCTGGTAGTGTTTTTATGTTAAATGGGACTGAGATGGCCGCTAGATCAAACAATTTCATAGTGGCAGGGCGAAATTCACGCACAGAAAATCACTCCCTTAGATAAAGAAACGTACAACTTTTTAACTTCATATCTGCCATATAGTACCTACAGTTAGGAAAAAACGTGTCGTCCTTTGAACAGCTGTCTACTGCCACACCCTCTTTAAAGTCTGTGCGGCTCCTCGTTGTTCTAGTTACCGTGCTTTTCACTCGTTTACTGACGTCTTGAAATAATTCTTGCCATGATCTTTATAGAATGAGTTTGAACAAGCTGGTCCGAGAGACTCATAGTAAGGCGTCTGAAGCCCGACGTCTCAGTATCTGCTGCAGCTACGGGGAAATAATCATTGTGTGTATAAAGCAGCGTGCCACGCCCGCCATCCGCAGTCTGCAATGGAGCTGCTACGGCGCTACAGCCTTCCGTTCGCTCAGACGCCCGCTCAAAGCCGTGTACGGCGGCCCGTTATATTCACACGCGAAAACGTGAGAGCTTTCTTCGCCTCTTTCGCAACCGCGGTTTGCGCCAGCAGCGTACGTTAGCTAACGTTGGAGGCCGCGAACTGAATACGGCATCACTCGTAGCAGATGCACCGAAACCACGATCGTGCTTCAGCTGCAGGTTACGTACAAAGAGTTCAAAAAACGCTAGACTAATGATCATAATTCAACGAGTGGATCTAAAACAGCGGCGTGTTGATCCCAACTGCCCAGTACACAGGTTCTTTCCATAGAATTGAACTTAGATTTTCAAAAGTTATTTTCTTAACTGCACAGTTGTCCTAGACGGAAGTTGAGGTTTTCCGTATTATATGACGAGGGGGGGGAGGGGGGGACGCGCCGCAGGTCACTGATCGTAATGACCACCACAGTGATATGGTTATGGCGCAGTATTAAGTGAAACGAACACGCGCGCACACACACACACACACACACACACACACACACACACACACACACACACACCTGTAGCGTTGACGAAATGTTGGAAGTCTTCCGGGATAGTAAAAGGTGTTTATCCGGTACAAATCTCAAGTACAAGGTCTGCTTGGGGTATCGTTCCCCGTTTCGGGATAATCGAGTTTAGTCATGCAGGTCTGGGGTAGAATTAATGGGGAATCTGATAGAAGAAATTAAAATCAATAGATAACCTGACTGACGGTGAAACATCACCCTCTGCTATTGTATAATTCACATTTTCTTTTTGTCGTTGTTGACAGTCCGAACACCAGCTCCCCACACTAGTCCCTTTTGTGTAAGCCACTTCATCTCTGCATAACTACTGCAACCTACATACATCTGAACCTACTTACTATGTTGTTGGCGAGGTTTCCCTCTACGCTTCCCTCCATTACCAAATTAACAATTTCTTGATAACTCAGGATGTATCCTATCATATAATCCCTTCTTTTAGTCAAGTTGTGCCATAAATTTAATTTCTTCTCAATTACTTCCTCTGTTTGTTCATTAGTTATTCGATCCGGCCATCTGGTCATCAGCATTCTTCCCCAAAGCCCAGTTTCAACTACTTCTACTCTTTTCGTGACTGAACTGTTTGTCGTCCACTTTTCACATCTGTGAAAGGCTACACACCAGGCAAATATGTTCAGAAAGAACTTTCTAACACCTAAATCTATTTATTCGATGCTAAAAAATTTTTTTTCAGAAACACTTTCCTTGCTAATGTCAGTCTGTATTTCATATCCTCTTTGTTTCGGTCGTCATCAGTTACTTAGCTGCCTGAATTGCAAAACTCATCTACTACTTCGTGTTCCATTTCCTAATCTAATTCCGTATTCATCTACTACTTTCAGTGTTCCTTTTCCTAATCTAATTCCCACTGTGTCGCCTGATTTAATTTTGATATATTAGTCGTGTTTTACTTTTGGTGGTGTTCATCTTAGCTCTTTTCAAGTCGCTATCCATTCCCTTCAACTGCAAGCCCTTTGGTGTCTCCGATAGGAATGCAGTATCATCGGCAAACATCAAACGTTTTTTCTTCCTTTTTTCTTCCATGAACTATAATTCCCTCCCCAAATTTCTCCGTGATTTCCAAAACAGTTTGCTCGGCATACATATTGCGTATCATCCAGGATAGTCTAAAACCTTTTCTTCTCTGCCGCCTTCAGAATTGACAATAGTGTCTTTCAGTCAACTTTTCTCAAAGCTTACAAATCGCCTAACGACCATAAAGTCCAATAAGAGGCATACGCACGGATAGATGTTTTTCCTCGCGTGCTTTCACGACTACAACAGAAAAGAAAATTACTATCAGTGGTACGAAGTACCGTCAGCCATTCGCTGCATCAGGACTTGCTGAGTTTACATGTAGAAAACGTATATTTAGATAGCGGCGGGCGAGATAGAGGAAAGAGGGGGCAGTATCGACCAGTTTAATTATTACTGACGATATGACGACGACTTCTTTTTGCCATAACCCAGAACTGTCTCCGCACTAGAAGTTATATTTCCGCGCTCATGCTTGCTGCACTCTGCGGACTGTAGTTTTCCCACATTGGTTTCCCTGCGCCCGAGAAGCAGTAGGGCAGGTTCTTGCCGCTGTTGCAGCTTCTCAGAACCTGCTGGAGCGGATGAATTGCACGTTTCCGCCGTGGCTCGCAGTTCAAGTCTGCGGCCACGACTATTTTGTAATGAGCGACATACTGTAAGTACTTATTCGACAGCTGACCCTCCGTCAGAGCGTCACATTGCAGGAATTAAGTCTGGCGTCCAGCTAAGCGCTGGAACTGACACTGCATTGCACTGAGCAGTTCGAACTAAAGACCGAGGAGAATAAATGTCACTGAAACGATCCGTAAAAAATTAGGTAGGAAACAGTAAGTATTGCATGAATGTGTGTGTGACTGACTTCGATTACACTGCGACACGGACTGAAAAGAATTATCGAATTTTTTGAAATGGAACGCAGAATTTGCCTGTTATGTTTTAGTTTGTCACACAACCAGTATCGGTTCATGTGCTGACTAGAATAGAGCTATACAGAAGTATAAATCAAGACAATTATGCGTCGTTGCTAGTTGCAGGAAGAAAAATACCTGATGGTAATTGCCGAATTTTCGTCCAACTTACAGCGACGTAGGTCGTCCGGAATTGTGCTTTTTATTGTGTGACTGTGCTTCCTTAACACAAACTTGGGAAGGACTCACAACTAAACAAGACCAGTTACATGGATAGAACGACATAGACTGACAGAAAAAAAAAGATAAGCTCATTTTGTTTGACAAGTGAGGTTACAGATAGGTCATCATTGTAAAAGTATATAAGAAATTATTCAGACTAAATGAAACATACAAGTCACAGCGTCGCAGTAAACTGTGTCCCAAACATAGGGTTCAATACAGTGTGCGTCCTCCCCCCCACCACCACCCCCACCCCTTTTCAACACTCTGGTGGAAACGCAGGCGTGTATTGTCACATGCAAATGATCATGAAGGTACCGACGTCATCCCGTGATAAATTTTCCTAAGAATCCTTCGCTTTTTGTTGCAATTTGGAAATGGTTCTTACACAACCCGGAGGACGAATAATATCCCTCTTCATCATGTCCCATTGAGTTCAATTGGCGAGAGATCCGTTGATCTTGCTCGCCAGGGCACTTGGTGTACACCACGAAGAGCACTTTGTGTCACAGCAACTGTATGTGGACGCCCATTGTCCTGCTGAAAAATCACATCTTTGTGTCGAAGAAATGGCAGGGGATAACCACCTCAGGAACACCAGATGTGGCCGCGAGTTTAAATGACGTCTTCCCACACTATTAGACGTGCGCTGGGGCCTATGTGTCGTGGGCGCATGCACTCCGGAATAGGGAGATCACCAGGTTTATGCCATACAAAAAATGGCTCTGAGCACTATGGGACTCAAACTCAACTGCTGAGGTCATTAGTCCCCTAGAACTTAGAACTAGTTAAACCTAACTAACCGAAGAACATCACAAACATGCACGCCCGAGGCAGGATTCGAACCTGCGACCGTAGCGGTCTTGCGGTTCCAGACTGCAGCGCCTGTAACCGCACGGCCACTTCGGCCGGCTATGCCATACACAAATGGAACCTCCATTCGTCACTGAGGACAACAGAGCGCCATTTCACTGGACAGCCAACACTTGCACGACACCAGAGTAGCCAAGCATGCCATTGTCATCGTGCCAGTGGTAGCCGGGCCAGAGGCACACGTAATGTTAAACCTGCTGCAAGCAGACCGTCCCCATTGGTCCCTCATAACACAAGAAGTCCAACATGCGCCCGGATTTCGTCCATGGATGATGTTCGGTCGACCGCCGCCTCTCGCACAGTGCGACGGTCTTGACGTGCGTCTGTACGGTGCAGTCGTCCAGAACCTGGTGTACTGGTGTGGGAATGTTCTCCAGACCACTGTTGAAAGCAGCGACCCGCAACCAATGCGTTGTGCCCAACATCCGCATCAATCCGTCGTCGATATGTCCATACAGCTTCTCACGGACCCACGATGCGACCCTATTGAAGTGACTGAAGCAGTTCGATAGGAGTACGTACTCGTTGGCGAGGCTTGGTTGTACCCTAGAATGAAAATTGCAAACAGTGTTCAGCTCTAAATTCAGTCCAATTACTCCCTGTAGAGTCAGAACAGTGGGTGTACAGAGATGCCTCCCAAGAACTACTGTTGGCCGATGACCGAGATCTAGGAATCACTACATTATAACCCCTCAGTATGCAGATATTATAACCTGGTTCTCCTGAACACAGTCTTAGAGACTTTTAGCATTTCTTCTCTCGGCAGTGTAGTAGGCAACTGGCCCGTTTGATTACAGTTAACGAGGAATGAACGGTTGCGAAATAACTCGGGCGTCTCGAGAGTTTATAACCAGTTGGTTACTGATGGGCAGACGGTATAAATTCTCAGAGACTTCAGAGGTGTCCACGGTCGCGATACGTGTAGGAATCGACAGCGGTTGCTGGATGACCCTGGGTAACAAGTTGTTGAGCCAGCGTTGCCCAGACACGTTCCATGGACGACACGGCAGACGAACGTGCAGGACGATAAAGTGGAACTCCTGGCTCTTCGAAAAAGCCTTGTACCTTCCTCACTACATGTGGCCGATGGTTATGATGCTGAAATATGACAAGTAGAGTCACCGATAGGAAGGGCAGTATCTAGGCGAAAGTTTGCAGGAACTGAGACAGCATGTTATTTGAGAGGGCGTCCAAAACATCACACAAGGCCTATGTCCGCTTTGCTGCTCAGCCAGGCAAGTTGTCAGATTGCAGTGACGGCGTTGTTATGTGACGAAGCGGTACTCGTCCGAAAGATTTCCCTTCGTCTCTCTGCGCGACAATGAGTCTTTCAACAGTCCATTACGGGTTAAATTGTTTGTGGAAAGCAGAATTCGAAACAAAGGTTTCTGCAGAGTGTGTCGCACTACAGACGTAGACAGGTCTAGACCAGCTGCAGTGGGCGACTGTGTTGTCAACATTGTGGGCTAATTTATTTATTTGTATATTGATGGTTTACAAACAAGCTTGCCACCTCGAAACTAAGAGAGACCTAACTTCTTATTGTTTATGGTAACTATTATTCTTCCATATACATCGACTACTGTCTTGTTACAATAACTGACACCCCCCCCCCCTCTCTTCAATCTCCGCTATCACACAAGTAGTATCATTATCGCTTTTATCTTGCTAGCAAGCCGTCATTCAGGAGTTATTAAGAAATCAAAAGCTGTAGTGACATCCTTTGTGTCACCGTCCAGAGTGGCTAATAAAACTACTCCTCTAGTTTTAGTTAGTACTGTGACTTGTTTCAAGAAAATAAAATTTCCAAATAAATAATTACTCATATAAAGAGCTCGGTCTTCCGTTTACTGCTCTCCAAAACAGAATACTGCCAGGTTGACGGCCTCCGTCACTGGCATAGTGTTTCTGAAATCCTAAAGAGCATCACCAGGTTAAATACAGGGTGATCATAATTGAAGTTCCAGTTTCAAACAGAATGACGTCAAATTTGAACTGATTATTATCGAAGAACGGGGAAACGTTACGAAAAAAAGAAAATCTTGCCACTAGATGACGCTGTAAGCGGCAGAATATGGAAAATAATTCACGGGGAACTCGGCTGTTCCTCAGATTGCGTGTGGTGACCGTGCGTTAGTAGTCCTGCAGAAGTTCCGGTCACTCAAGGGTATTAAAAGGCCATTGTTCCCATGTCTTCCAAGGGTCCAGACAAAATGATAACGAAATTCGAAAAAGACAGTATCTTTCGAAGTGCAGCGTGGGAGAGGAAGGAAAACAGTTGATCCGACGTCAGTTGATGATGTGGCCACAGCACTGCAGGAAAAGTCGAACAGTGGCGTGCAAACTTTGGAAATACCTTTGAGCACGATCTATAAAATTACACGAAATATAATGCATTGCAATCCATACAAAATTTCTGTGTTCAGAAGTTGCTTCACGTTGGCCTGTCAGTAAGAGGACCGTTGGCTCTAGAATTTCTTCCCACAAGGAAGTGGACAACGAATTGCCGTTGAATATTTTGCGGACAGACGAAGCCCATTTACATCTACAAGGACATGTCAGTGCAGAGTACGGGCAACGAAAAACCTGCTCGCACATCGACCGTTACCGCTTAATTCTGCAAAGACCTTGCCGTGGTGGAAGGACTTGCGTAACAGTGCCACAGCTGTTGAATGCCAAACTTGCAGCTTGCATGGTATGGTTGGTTTAATGTGAAACGCACACCATAGCCATCGAATTGCGAGTCATCTGTCACTTGCAGCCTAACCGATTTACGTTATGACAATTGCAGCATCATGTGCTGGGAAAATTTCCTGTTAATTCTTTTGTTTCCGTAACATTTCCCCCTTTTGGATAATATTCCGTTCAAATTTCAGGTGAATCTAAGCAGCGGTTGCTCCTCTACAGCGTTTTGAAGTGGGAAATTTAATTATTATATCACCCTGTAGTTCATATCCTGTAACCCTTCCAGTTTCCACATATGTACAAAACGTTCTCACAGTACCATTTCGCACTACCATCAGCGCCGAACGCCCCTCCTGCTCTGAAGTAACCTCCACGACTCTGTTTGCATTCAGTGACGCCTTTGGAATGAAAAAAATTTCGGCCGAGCGACATCGTCCGGCATTAGGTCGTCGGCTTATTCTACTCAAATACTTAGGTAAGACCCATGTCGTGTAAGGAAATAGCTTGTAGTCTTCCCTCATCCTGAGAAAGAATGCAGAGACGCTTCGCCTTTAGGCAGGCATTATACTCAAACCATTCTCGTCTTGTGCACGAAGAGATTTCTTCCTGGTGGTATGCACCAATTGTACTGCTCGTTACCAGCAATAAGTCAAGGACGAGCGGCATCCTCTCCCGCAGTGCGTTTGTCGCTGTCTGTCCTATCAGTTGGCACCATGGCACTGTCGTAGCAAAATGTCCTGTAATATGCGAAAAATCGCTCTATGATAGACCCCCGGAGACCGATCACTCTGGCGAGCTACAACCCACACTGATATTGTGTCGTTTGACTACCCATCACTGACTGGGTTCGGCATGTCACCCACCTTCCCAGACACATAGTGGAGGGCACAAATGGCCCTATGTAGCCTTATAAGTCTGTTCTTAGTGCTGGTAATCTGATCTACAAATGTTCCTAATTTGGATACATTTAGTCCATCCCGATGTGTACCAGAGTTTCGGCGTAAATGAGAACCTCTCTTGGCATTGCCTTTACAAGTTCGTCGCAGCGCAGTACGTTCTGATTCTGCAAAGCGCCTGGATTGTCCGGGACTCGACGACGCAACGCGAAACAGCCTAGGGCACATGCTGACCTTGTAACCTACCGCACATCCGCCGTGAGTCATGCCCCCCTCGCTCCCCTTGTTCGTATACGCCAGCACTTTGTTCTCACACGTGGGAGACTGTTTACCGCTTTCGTCTGGGCGGGAAACGATTTATAAAGGGATTAGAAACTGCTTCGCCTGAAATGTGTTACCAGTCAGCTCTACTGTGGGTGTTGACGTAGCGGGTACATGCCAAATTCACAACCTGACTAACCCTGGCGTAACAACTGTTGCTTAGCTTTGCTGTGCTCGTGCGTAATTCTTGGGAGGCTGAAATCGAATCATTTTGATTACGTGGCACGACCCAGAACTTGCTATCAGCAGCTGAAACCATCTGAATTGCTGTGCAGATGTTCGGAAAAAGTTCGAAAAATTTTAGAGGGGGCTGAATGCATGTAAAAGAGTATACTACGACAAATTAGAAAAGTAAGTTGAGAAGTAGCAGTCAACGTAACAAAACAGAATAAAACATGATGATGCACGATAGATATTTCACACTAGCACAAATGTACTGAATGTTCCATATATGACGCAAGCGTTGCACGGGAAGTAATAACGGAGAGGAAGCGTCAGATTACCACATGCGCTCAGCCCCTTCCCGTGGACCTTGGAATGTGGCGTTTCGGTTATAGCTGAATTTTGCCACCTCAGAAAAAATAACGTAATAAGTTTTTCGTTTGTTTGCAAGTACACGTCTGGAGACCTGGTAGTCAGTATCGAACCCAGGTACTCGAATTCTTGAACCCGTCCAGTGGTATACCCATCAAGGATAGTTGAAGAAAGGAGAACTGGACGATATCATACAGTTACATCGCGTCTATGAAAAAGAACGTGGTTAAAGAAAAAAACAAAAGACAACCGGACGCATCAAATCGTTGACGGAACTGGTTACTTGAATGTTATCATCTAGGATAATAAATACTCGCGAAGGCTACGGGGGTGGTAGTCTGTAAACAGCGCTTTGAGCATGACAAAGGAGAAATTGGACAGCAAATTCCCCTTTATGGCAAGATACAGAGGCGAAGCGGTGCGTAGCTCGCTTCAGGAATGCTTCAATATTGCTAAAAATACTGTGTAGCCAAAACCTGTTCATACAGAGACCAGCAAATAAGCAACAGGGAAACAGACATCAAAGGAAAGAAAAGAGAAGAAAACACCCCTAGTTTTCGTTGCGTGATAGCGCGATTGGAAAGATAGATTGAGTTCCATTAGTCGGATGATAGCAGCATATTTCTCATCACTGAACTGTACCAGAGCAGCAGGGTAGTCGAGACACTAAAATCAATAGGACGCTAAGCGATAGTAAATAAAGCTGCACGATAAGATAAAATCTGTGATTCGTTACCGACTACAGTCATCGCTTCGGCGTGATTCCCTCTCCCAGAAATTTGCTGCGAAACAATTTTAGAATCAGTTGGCGCTGTGACACCTAAAAATACACGTATGTTGTGGGCTTGATAGTTTAAAGTCATCACATGGTGAAAAGCAGAAAATATCATTCTGCATTGGATAGCTTAATAAGTAGCAAAACGTGAGGTTAACAAATGATTGTAAAAATAATAAGACTACTCGTGTTTTAAGTCTGCCGGTAAAGTTACCGCTCAATTCGTGAAACTGCTGATAGTGAGAAGCTCGAACTGCCCAGTAGAGTAAGCTACAGATACCGCTCTTAACTTACACGTAGCTAGAGATTAGACGTTACAAATGGAAACTTGATGGGTGTAATAACGTAACAAGATCGTTTATATTGAATAAATTATTTTCAAAAATTAACCATTTCGTGAATGGACGTTTATATTCTGCAGCGACGAATGAACCGACCTCACATTTTCATACAACATTCCAAGCTAGAAACCGTGTTTACAGTGGTCAGAGTGTACAGCTGAGTACTGATTCTCTCGTGCTGCGACCTGCCATCTGCGCACGTCGTAAACAAGTATAGTTGCACGAAATAGCCGTTGTTAAAGTTTCCGGTACTCTGTTGCATTATTGCAGTGGAGGACGAAGAAATACCTTTCAAATTCCTGTAGGAGAGCACTAGTAAATTCGCTGAAGAGCCAAAGAAACTAGTGCACCTGCCTAATATCGTGTAGGCCCCCGCGAGCACGCAGAAGTGCCGCAACACGACGTTGCATGGACTAATGTCTGAAGTACTGCTTGGGGGGGGGGGGGGGGGATTGTGTAGGGATCCTGTAGGGCTGTCCATAAATCCGTAAGAGTACGAGGAGGGGGAGATCTCTTCTGAGCAGCACGTTGCAAGGCATCCCAGATTCGCTCGATGATGATCATATCTGGGGAGTTTGGTTGCCAGCGGAAGTGTTCAAAACTCAGAAGAGAGTTCCTGGAACCCCTATGTAGCAACTCTGGGCGTGTGGGTGTCGCATTGTCCTGCTGGAATTTCCAAAGTTCGTTGAAATGCTCAATGGACATGAATGGATGCAGGTGATCAGACAGGATGCGTACGTAGGTGCCACTTGTCACAGTCATATCTAGACGTATCAGACATCACTCCAACTGCACACGCCTCACACCATTAGAGCCTTCAGCAGCTTGAACAGTTCCTTGTTGACGGGCAGGGTCCATGGATTCATGGGGTTTTTCTCCATACTCTTACACGTTCCATCCGTTCGATACAATTGGAAACGAGACTCTTCCGGTCAGACAATATGCTCCCAGTCAACAACAGTCCAATTTCGGTTTCGACGGGTCCAGACGAGGCGTAAAGCTTTGTGCAGTGTAGTCATCAAGGGTACACAAGTGGCTCTTAGACTCCGAAAGCCCATAGCGATGATGTTTCGTTGAATGGTTCACATGCTGACGCTTTTTGACGGATCAGCATTGAAATGTACAGCAGTTTGCAGAAGGTTTGCATTCCTGTCACGCTGAACGATTCTCTTCAGTCGTCGTTGGTCCCGTTCTTGCAGGATCTTTTTCCGTCGCGGCGATGTCTGAGGTTTGATGTTTTATTGAGTTTCTGATATTCACGCTACACTCTTGAGATGGTCGTACGGCCCCACTTCATCGCTACATCGGAGATGCTGTGTCCCATCGCTCAGGGGTGGACTACAGCACCACATTCAAACTCACTTCAATCTTGATAATCTGCCATTGTAACAGCAATAAACGATCTAACAACTGCGCCACACACTTCTTGTTTATATAGGCGTTGCTGACGACAGCGCTATATTATGCCTGTTTACATATCTCTGTATTTGGACACGCATGCCTGTACCAGTTTCTTTGGCGCGTCAGTGTAATTGGCAGTTGGCTGTAAGAGCCAAATTTTCAAATTTTACCGTTTTGTCCCCAGTATTATGCTGGTGGTCTTTCATTCTAATTGCGAAAAGGCCATCTGAGGACCATGTTCCAATTTCAGTTCTTCGTTCGCTCTTTCCTTCCAATATGCCTTCATCTGTTCACTATGTTTCTTCTTTCTGTTTTCAGACAATTTTGAACTAGGCTTTTAGTTACCCTGCCTTGAAATCCTTCCATTTTCAATACTCCTTTCCCCAAAACGCATCTCTGATGTTCATATCTTCTATTTTTAAAGTGTTTCTTTCTAGATCCTTTTCTACTTCTTTGACCCGGCTTTTTGTGGACTTCTTACCCCACAAATATTTAAAAATCTTGTTTGTTAATCTGCTGTCTTGCATTCGAAATAATGTCCAAAAAAAGTCTTATTTTTCTCATTACGTTTAAATGTTTTCTGTATATTGGCATATTTCAGCATTACTTCCAAATTTCCAACCTTTTGCTATGTTTCGTGGTCCTAATATTTTTCTTATAATTCGCCATTATAGTACTCTAATTTATCTAAATTATAATTGAAGGCTAGGCATTCGCTTGCGTATAGGCATTATGGCTTCACTACTGTAATGTAATGCCTTATTTTGACATTTTTGGATAGACAGTTTTTATTGTAGAGGTCTTCGCTGATACCACACGCCGGCCGCGGTGGTCTCGAGGTTCTAGGCGCTCAGTCCGGAGCCGCGCGACTGCTACGGTCGCAGGTTCGAATCCTGCCTCGGGCATGGATGTGTGTGATGTCCTTAGGTTAGTTAGGTTTAATTAGTTCTAAGTTCTAGGGGACTGATGACCACAGATGTTAAGTCCCATAGCGCTCAGAGCCATTTGAACCATTTGATACCACACACGGTCCCCATTTTTTGCAACCTTCCCTCTATTGCACATTTTTCCAAAGCATTTTCTTGGATCATCTCCCCTAAATTTGTGAATTTTCTTATCCTCTCTACTGTTTGACCAATATCTGTTTTCAGAAGTTATGTAGCTTCCTAAACGTTTGTAGCAAATTTAGGTTTTTCTGCAGAAACCCTTAAGCGAGTTCTGCTACCCATTTCTTCCAGGAGATTTATTTGTGATGTAACAGATCCCACATTTTCGAAACGTATAGCAAAAGTATCTGCAAATGCAAGACAATTGATTTTGATCTTTTTGCTTCCTCTTCCTAACTTTATAGGTGAGCTGTTGAGTTCAATACGTTTTTCGTTGCAAATTCTTACTTTTTCTTTAACACACTATTGAAAAGAATTGAGGATAGGCCGTCATCTTGTCGTACGCTTGTTTTTATTTTGAAAGGCTGTGAAATTTCTCCCATAAATTTTACTTTTCAGACTGTATCTGTAAGTGTGTCACGGATAAGGTTTGCCAATTCTCGAATTGTTTTATCTGTGGTTTCTCTGTCAACAGAACCAAAAGCCTTTTTGAAATACACAAACACAACTGCAATATCATTTGAATTAAGCAGTCTGTGCCGAATTACTGACTTACTGTAAATATTTGTTCTGACTTTCCTTCCCTAAAACCGCCTTGATACTCACCTAATGACTGTCTAGTGTTGTCTCTATTCTGTTTAATAAAATTTTGGAAAATATTTTGTACGCTACTGGCAGTAAAAAGGTCCCTCTTTAGCTGCTTACATCCTGTTCATTACCTTTTTTGTGGAGTGGGTCTGTCAAGGCAACTTCCCGTTCCTCTGGGTTTTTTTCTGTTGTTCAGATATCTTCAAAGAGTAGGTTTAGCTCCTTTGCCATATTTGACAAGGATCACTTCAGAAGTTCAGCTGTGATAAATCTTATGCACTAGCTCTGTTGTGTTTGAGGGTCTTAATTACTTCTTGAATTTATTCTATAATTGGTGGTAAATCTACTTCCAATTTTTCATTAATATCTGAGAATTCCAATTTGACTTGGTTCAGGACAGTTCAGAAGCTGCAAGATTATGATAAGTTATTATTGTTATATTATTGCTCTTCCTTACTTTAATTTTTATTTTATTCTAGTATTGCTTCGTGTAATTTATCGGCAAGTAGTATCAGACCAAAGATATGTTTATTACTCCATTTTATCCGTTACATCTTAAAAAATACCAACAGGTCTTTACTTATTGCACATAACAATTCCAAATAGTGAAAAAATACCTACAAAAACTGCGTGTTAATGACACAATGTACGCTTTGCTGTGTAAAATAGCGGAGTGAAGATTGTGGTTTAGATGGTGAAAAACAGAGGGGCCTACAACGTAAGTAAACGGAAAATGGTGAAGAAAGTAACGTTTTAAGTTATTTTGATACAATATCACATGAAGACAAAATCTATTTTCTGCATACGCTAGTGCCATTCATTGGGTTGAATTTGTTTTTGTGACTAAACTGTAAAGGAAAGTGAGGGAAAGTAGGATACTCTGCATTAGTGTGTGGAAAGAGCTTTCTCAGACGCGTCGCGGGATACACAGAACAAAATCGAAAGTGAAGTACAGTAATAAGAGCAGAGTAACATGTAAACGTGTAAATAAAAGGATTTCTCGGTGAATAATGATAGATATCCAGACGTGCTATGTAAATGCAAACGAACAGGACGAAGATCGTAAGAAGAGACAAAAACAAGGTGGAAGATAACATAGTAAAGAGCCATTTTTTACGAAGACGAAGAGAAATTATTTAGTATGAGTAACCATTCAATTCCATTGTAGGTACGATAGTGACCCGCCTCCTTGGGTATAACAGCAGTGGGCTTTCACGGCAATCAGTACTTAAATCACAAAAATGTGTGGGCACTTTGATGTCAGTTTTTTCCAGGATAAATAGTTGTGAAGATTACGGAGAAGTTCTTTCGGAAATCGAAGGTGAATTTTCGTCGTTAGGGATATTTTAAGCGTGTTTGCCGCATTTGGTCATGACTTGGCGAATGTATGACTTGGTTTCAGTGTGCCTGTACTTAGTGGTAGTTTGTAGAAGACTAGAGTTTGTACATTAAACTGGCGCCGAAGCTACAGAATCATTGATGGATTCCAAAAGCTCGCGCTGTGAAATATAGAGTAGCAGCACCACTTCCGATAACATGGGAAAATTATCACTTGACAGATCCATCAATTCCCGTCGGAGACCTCTAAAAGTTGCGACGGGTCACGCAACTGGCGTACAGCAAACGTATCTGGGGCGCACAAAGGAAATCCGTAGCCTTCAGTGTTGTTACATAACAGTAGTTAAGTGCTTGACGGGGAAAACTTCTTCTTGCACCTTGTAAGAAGGCTGCTACCCACTCCGTTCATCGGAACGACAGTACAAAAACTTCGGCTTGTACTTCTTATTTCCACTTTGCATTGATCTAATTTTACCACTAGAACAGTGAATAAAGAATGTGTAAGCATCTGCAGTATTCAAACTTGAAAATAGGGTTTTTGAAATAGTGATCTCTCTCAATACTAATTACAATTTTCCTGCTAGTCTTTGAAGTTAAAAGTTCCATCATTTCCGCGAGACTGCCATGCGTGAAATGTTTAAGGGTCACTGCTACTAGTCTTCCTTTTGTCCACTCAGACGTCAGGCAATGGTCATGCTTACAGCACTGACTCTTCTAGTTGAAGTGGAGTTGTTCAAAGATACTTCCTTGTTTGTACACAGAGAAACAAGTGAAGATGGGTGGTAGCATTTTAATGTTGAAGTCATAGGTTTTTATTTCATGTAGTGAAGTGAAGTGATTCAGTTTGGCAAATAGATCCAGGAGATCATAGTACTACCAAATATGGCAGCGTATTGGTTAAAGCACTGGATAACAATGCGGGAGGAACAAATTTACATAAACGTCCGCCATTTTCGTAAATCGTTCCAAGGAAATCGTGGAACGATTCCTTTGAAAAAGGACTGCGTCAGTTCTCTTCCCCACTCTTCTTCTATCCCATGTTGTGATTCGCCCCGAACCAGCACATCGACTGGGCGTTAAACCCAGATTTTTTATTTTTTATTTTTTTGTTTTCCGTGAAACGATGACCAGCATGTTTCCCTAATCTTACCAACTACTGGTAGAGATACAGCAACCTTCTTGTTGCAAGAACCGCTTCTTACTTCTAATTAGTTCTTTCTTTTTAAATTTTGTAAATTCGCAGAGCCTTCTGATAGTATCGATGAAACTGGATCGAACAGGATACCGTCCAAGCACAAATCTTTAATTCTACTGATGCTGCTATTGTATTTTGTTAACATGGACCGTAAATTAATGCCACACATCCAGTTTTTTCATACATTAAAATTACTTCTAGAGGTAAATCGAGTGGGGAATAACTGAATAATTGACTGTAAAAATGTTTCAACACAACGTACTGTAAAGAAAGATCCGCATATCCCGTAGTAAACATGTTCAACGTAAACAATTTTTCTGCGTCTCATTGAAATATCCCAAGAGAGACTTTCAAAATATCTCTCTCTGGGCGAGACACACCACTGGCGAGACCGACTTTATCGTCCAGGTAGTGAACCATTAAACTTGTAACAGAAAAATCCCTAGACGGTATGAATTTTTATTAATTTCTTATCACACCTGCAAAACAAGTAAATTACTGAATTTGTGCTGTCGAGAGCTACTGTTATGAAGGGTAAAAGTACCACAAAATACTTCCATTTAGGGGAAAAAAATAGTTGATGCTATCTGTCCTGAAACTTCGTGTCAGCTTCAAACTAAGTACTGGACCGGGATTCGAATGAGGAACCTCAGCTTTCGAGAGTCGACGAAAGGTGTTAAAGCACGAGTCGTGACCTGCCCTCGGATGCTCGGTTCTGTCAACATCTCTGTCCTACCCCCGCAAATTTCTGAGAAATTCTCGAACATACGTTTTATATTGCTGGCTAATTGGAATGCGGGAGCACAGTGCTCCGTTTTTAGCACTTCAGCATCGTAATTTTTTACGTCGCTTATGGAATTTGTGTGAAAATTGTCGGTGTCTCCTGGCCCTGTTAAACTTGGGGTAGCTATACACTTTGGTACCTTGGCGGAATAACATGCGCGCAGAGAGCGGCGATACTTTAAGCTGTCCTTGTGTGTGACGTAAATACGTCCGCGGACGTAGAGCGGGTAAAAATTTGCGACGCCACAACGTGGAATTTCACGTTCCGGAGCAGTGCGAAGCGTGAAAGATTAAGACACGTCAAATATTCGCTTCGTAATGAGCAACGTGGCCAGTGACATGCCCGATCGTTTTCTGCGTCACAGAACAGAACCAAGAGATTTCATTCGATTACGTTGTTTGTAGTGCGGGCCCTTACTTGGTAAATTTATTCGGCCGTCCAACAAGATCCGCGATTGATTCTATTTTTGGCGTGTAAGCGACGTCAGCGCAGTAGCTACGGTGGCAGCTGTAACTAAGGACTACGACAACAGACGTGCATTCGACCAGTCAGTTTTGAACAGGCAGCGTCAAGCAGTGAACGTGCGACTGTAGTGTGTTGACTTTGTTGTCACAAATCGCAATGAGCAACATCTCTATATCGGTCATTCAAGACATTCTCCAGAATGCTTTAAGAGAAAAATGTGTGGAAAGTTCATTCCGCACACCTTGACTCCCAGACAAAAGCAATGACGCGTAGACGCCTGCCGCGAATTCTTTGAAATGCAGAACACGGACAATGCTTTTCTGGAGAAAATCATTATCAGTGACGAACGTACCACAAAACGACGAACTGCAGAAAAATGCATGAAGAGGCAACGCTTTCACGTCGTAACCGACATTCAAGCTGGATTGAACAAGGTTCCATAGGTCTTTCCTGACAATTCCACGTGATTGTATGAACATTGGGTGCGTCCTACTCAAGAGGCGCACGACCGTTAGAACACTTGAAGCATTACAACCACGACCTTCACTTTTTCCAGTTTTTTATTAATGCAGTCTCGAAACTTTTTGGACTAATGTAGGTCATGCCGTTTCAAAGCACAAGCGCATTGAAGATCTCTCGAAAATGCGTCATGTTTGGTACTAATTGTTGTAATAAATTGAAGGGAAACTTGATGTTGATGGTGAAAGAGGATCTTTTGTGGTTGGTTGTTTTCGTGGTACATCTGGCGTGTTATGAAAGTGTACCATTTCACGGCAATAGCATATTGGAGATGTATTAAAAACGCGTCGTTCACGATACGGTTTGTTCTAATTGTCAGTGACATACCGACGATTAAAGGCTTGAGGACATTGTAACATAAATTATACACACACTTACGCCTCTTTGCTGTAGTCTAGTGGGCAGAGGCGTGGAACCGAAAACTGAAAGGTAACTAGTCCTCTCCCTGCTATCTTCAGTTATTTTTATTCACCTTCACGTTTTTTATGAGTTTAATAGACGTGTGTTCTGTGTAACAGTGCCCTCTTTGGTAAGAGTTTGCGTGATATTGAGGCCGTGCCAACATGGACCAATGAATTAAAGTACTGCTTTCTGCGTCGCTTCCTGATCTGGTCACAGTTCAGTAATTATTTGTTTGTATTGCTCCCAGGTGTCCGGGCGCGTGCAGATGTTTACGAAAAACAATGTTCCGACAGCGTCCGTGAAGAATGGGCGATTTTGCTACATTGCTCCTCCATTACATTCTTACGGTTCCACACACATTATTTGGTTGTTTTATTTGTTTTTAACCCAAAAACTATTAGCAATAGAAGTTCTAAATGCTGATGCCCTTACAAACTGGACATGGATCCTTCCCTTTCGCTTTGTGTCGTGTTTGTTGACACTGAAGCGTCCTGGAAAAAGGGACGAATATCAAAGTGCTACAGAACACACAAAACTTATTTTAAATGTATTTTTTTGTACAAGCACATTAAGTAACTTCCCCCTTGTATGTATGAAAAATTATATCCTTCATATGACCACCCAAGGCCGCGCGGCAACGACCAGTGCGTTCATTGAAGTTCTCGATGACGCGTTCACAAACATCTGGTGGGATGTCGTTAATAACCCTTATAATTTCATCCCTCAGTTGGTGCATTGTTTGTGGTTTGGTCATGTACACGTTTGATTTCATAAATCCCCACAAAAAAGGTCACACGGTGTTAAGATCTCATGATCTGCCAGGCCATTCCTGGTTGCCACGCGAAGAGAAAATTTTTTGAGGGTACTTTTCACTGAGCAGAGCAGTCGTTTCACGGGATGTGTGACACGTCGCACCATCTTGTTGAAATCAAAAAGTTATTTTCATCAGTGAGAGGGAAAAAATAATCAGAAAGCATGTTTCGGTAACGGTGGCCGTTCACTGAAGGCAGCTCCCTCGTCATTTTCAAAAATGTGCCGGCCGATCATTTCTCCCGCCCAGAACCCACACCTCATAGTTGTGCCATGTGGATGCATCTCACCTTCCACAGTCACTCTCGGATTTTCGTTACCCCAAATTCTGCAGTTCGACTTATTAACGCACCCACTGAGGTGGAAGTGCGCCTCATCTGAGAAAATTATCCTTTTTGTGAAGTTCCCGTTCTCCGCTTGTCGAGCCAAGACCCATTGAGCAAATCGATCTCTCTTTCCATGATCTGCAGCCTTCAACTCTTCTGTAAGTCGAATATTGTATGCATGTAAATTCAGGTCTTCTGAAAGGATTTCATGCAATGAACTTGGTGATAAATCAGTTCACCGGCCAATGTGGCCGAGCGGTTCTAGGCGCTACAGTCTGGAACCGCAAGACCGCTACGGTCGCAGGTTCGAATCCTGCCTCGGGCAAGGATTGTCGGTATGCCTCTGAGTGGGCTCTAATCTCTCTGATTTTATCCTCATGGTCTCTTCGTGAGATATACGTAGGAGGGAGCAATATACTGCTTGACTCCTCGGAGAAGGTATGTTCTCGAAACTTCAACAAAAGCCCGTACCGAGCTACTGAGCGTCTCTCCTGCAGAGTCTTCCACTGGAGTTTATCTATCATCTCCGTAACGCTTTCGCGATTACTAAATGATCCTGTAACGAAGCGCGCCGCTCTCCGTTGGATCTTCTCTGTCTCTTCTATCAACCCTATCTGGTACGGATTCCACACTGCTGAGCAGTATTCAAGCAGTGGGCGAGCAAGCGTACTGTAACCTATTTCCTTTGTTTTCGGATTGCATTTCCTTAGGATTCTTCCAATGAATCTGTCTGGCATCTGCTTAACCGACGATCAACTTTATATGATCATTCCATTTTAAATCACTCCTAATGCGTACTCCCAGATAATTTATGGAATTAACTGCTTCCAGTTGCTGACCTGCTATTTTGTACCTAAATGATAAGGGATCTATCTATGTATTCGCAGCACATTACACTTGTCTACATTGAGGTTCAATTGCCATTCCCTGCACCATGCGTCAATTCGCTGCAGATCCTCCTGCATTTCAGTAAAATTTTCCATTGTTACAACCTCTCGATATACCACAGCATCATCCGCAAAAAGCCTCAGTGAACTTCCGATGTAATCCACAAGGTCATTTATGTATATTGTGAATAACAACGGTCCTATGACACTCCCCTGCAGCACACCTGAAATCACTCTTACTTCGGAAGACTTCTCTCCATTGAGAATGACATGCTGCGTTCTGTTACCTAGGAAGTCTTCAATCCAATCACACAATTGGTCTGATAGTCCATATGCCCTTACTTCTGGCGTGCTTCACGATGCAAAACACATGCCCTTAAAGAGGACGGTCTTCGGCAGTGACGGTGGTTCGGTGTGAGGCCGGCTACAGCTGTGGAGGCTCTCCCTGGGCAGGGCTGGCAGTCACCGGCGCTGCCACCTGCTCCCAGGGCGCCTGCTTGGCTAAGTGCGGAGCGTGCTCCTAGCCGGCGTGTAGCACCGCCCCTAATGACGCGGCCCGTGAAGGCAGCGCGTTCAAGGAGAAGCCACTTTTGTCGCGGGTGGCTCGGGCAGCTGAGAGCGCGCCTTGTCCGGACTGGCACGTGCCCATTAGGAAGTCTTATCTCACGCTACAATAACTCCTTTGTTCCCGTTCTTTCACCTCGCGCCTGCGCCTCTGCTGGTGGTGTACCATCTCTCGCGACGACTATCACCTGAATCATTGTACGAATCGAGCTGGGTCATGTCTTTAGTGGTAAGCTTCTGTAGTGGAAGAATCGGCCGGTGATTCACCGTTTCTGGGAAACGCCCCTTGGTTGTACTTTCGGGAAGGATACTTCCAGATATGACAGTTGACAAGTTGGCACCTCTAGACACTCGTATACTGGGTGGTCCATTGATGGTGACCGGGCCAAATATCTCACGAAATAAGCGTCAAACGAAAAAACTACAAAGAACGAAACTCGTCTAGCTTGAAGGGGCAAACCAGATGGCGCTATGGTTGGCTCGCTAGATGGCGCTGCCATAGGTCAAACGGCTATCAACTGCGTTTTTTAAAAAATAGGAACCCCATTTTTTATTACATATTCGTGTAGTACTTTTGTCGCTTTGTGAATGATGGCGCCGTAATAGTCACAAACGTTATTTACGTGGTATCACGTAACATTCCGCCAGTGCGGACGGTATTTGCTTCGTGATACATTACCCGTATTAAAATGCACCGTTTACCAATTGCGGAAAAGGTCGATATCGTGTTGATGTATGGCTATTGTGATCAAAATGCCCAACGGGCGTGTGCTATGTATGCTGCTCGGTATCCTGGACGACTTCATCCAAGTGTCCGGGCCGTTCGCCGGATAGTTATGTTAATTAAGGAAACAGGAAGTGTGTAGCCACATGTGAAACGTCAAGCACGACCTGCAACAAATGATGATGCCCAAGTAGGTGTTATAGGTGCTGTCGCGGCTAATCTGCACAGCAGTAGCAGACAAATTGCGCGGGGATCGAGAATCTCAAAAACGTCGGCGTTGAGAATGCTACATCAACATCGATTGCACCCGTACCATATTTCTGTGCACCAGGAATTGCATGGCGACGACTTTTGAACGTCGTGTACAGTTCTGCCACGGGGCACAAGAGAAATTACGGGAGGATGACAGATTTTTTTTTGCACGCGTTCTATTTAGCGACGAAGTGTCATTCACCAACAGCGGTAACGTAAACCGGCATAATACGCACTATTAGACAACAGAAAACCCACGATGGCTGCGACAAGTGGAACAGCGACCTGGGCTGGTTGAAGTATAGTGCGGCATTATGGGAGGAAGTGTAATTGACCCCCATTTTATCGATGGCAATCTAAATGGTGCAATGTAAGCTGATTTCCTACGTAATGTGTACCGATGTTACTACAAGATGTTTCATTGCATGACAGAATGGCAATGTAATTCCAACCGGCACATAGCTCGCGTGCGGTTGAAGCGGTATTGAATAGCATATTTCATGAGAGATGGATCGGTCGTCGATGCACCATACCATGGCCCGCACGTTCACCGGATCTGACGTCTCCGGATTTCTTTCTGTGGGGAAAGTTGAAGGATATTTGCTATCGTGATCCACCGACAAAGCCTGACAACACGCGTTAGCGCATTGTCAATGCATGTGCGAACATTACGGAAGGCGAACTACTCGAAGCTGAGAGGAATGTCGTTACACGTATTTCCAAATGTATTGAGGTTGACGGACATCATTTTGAGCATTTATTGCATTAATGTGGTATTTGCAGGTAATCACGCTGTAACAGCATGCGTTCTCAGAAATGGTAAGTTCACAAAGGTACATGTATCACATTGGAACAACCGAAATAAAATGTTCAAACGTACCTACGTTCTGTATTTCAGTTTAAAAAACCTACCTGTTACCAACTGTTGGTCTAAAATTGTGAGCCATATGTTCGTGACTATTACAGCGCCATCTGTCGCAAAGCGGTCACGATCAATGGACCACCCTGCATAGTGTGAAAGGTGCCAATTCATACCGAACCCACCGCCTTTTACGAGAGCCTGCTGAAAAGTAATGCCTCCAAATTTATTACGTCAAAATTCTTAGAAGTTTTTAAATAAAACAAGCATTATTAATATTCTGCGTCTTTGATGTTAGGAAGAATCCCGCCAGCAGCTGGTAAAATCGTTATTTATTGAAATACAACCGGTTTCGCAGCGTAAAGTCGCATCATCAGATGCTGCCTCCATGATAGACCCATCTGCAGTGTCACCACTTCGTGGATGTTAAAATTAATAAAGGGATGTCTAAAAAATACTCACTGCGTTGAAAGGTCACAGGCATACCCATCGCTCCTAATTAAAATGTACAGGGTGATTCAAAAAGAATACCACAACTTTAGGAATTTAAAACTCTGCAACGACAAAAGGCAAAGCTAAGCACTATCTGTCGGCGAATTTCATTTAGTTGTACATTTGTTCGCTTGAGGCACTGTTGACTAGGCGTCAGCGTCAGTTGATGCTAAGATGGCGACCGCTCAACAGAAAGCTTTTTGTGTTATTGAGTACGGCAGAAGTGAATCGACGACAGTTGTTCATCGTGCATTTCGAACGAAGTATGGTGTTAAACCTCCTGATAGGTGGTGTATTAAACGTTGGTATGAACAGTTTACACAGAATGGGTGTTTGTGCAAAGGAAAAAGTTCTGGACGGCCGAGAACGAGCGATGAAAATGTAGCACGCATCCAGCAAGCATTTGTTCGCAGCCCAGGAAAATCGACTCGCAGAGCTAGCAGAGAGCTGCAAATTCCACAATCAACTGTATGGAGAGTCCTACGAAAAAGGTTAGTTATGAAACCTGAACGTCAACTACCCGAGGCGATGGATCGGCCGCCAGGCAGCTCGTGACAGAGCACTTCATCACTGGCCTCCAAGAAGCCCTGATCTTACCCCTGCGATTTTTTCTTATGGGGGTATGTTAAGGATATGGTGTTTCGGCCACCTCTCCCAGCCACCATTGATGATTTGAAACGAGAAATAACAGCAGCTATCCAAACTGTTACGCCTGATATGCTACAGAAAGTGTGGAACGAGTTGGAGTATCGGGTTGATATTGCTCGTGTGTCTGGAGGGGGCCATATTGAACATCTCTGAACTTGTTTTTGAATGAAAAAAAAAAACGTTTTTAAATACTCTTTGTAATGATGTGAAACGGAAGGTTATATTATGTTTATTTCATTAAATACACATTTTTAAACTTGTGGTATTCTTTTTGAATCACACTGTACTATTCAGTGAATATTGTCAATATTATGGCGTGATGACTTTCACGACCGGATGTTACAGCTGCCGAGAATTCTTCCGGGTTGTAAGGCCGGGGTCCATGGAATTCTTCTATCCCTGACGTTTCGTCCAAAGCTACGTTGGACATCTTCGGAGGTGCTCCTGGTTGTGCTGAGTCTTGCCAACTGACGATTCGGACGTCGAAGAACGGCGTGAATACAGTGGGAAGTGGGTGTGGTCTGGAAGAAAGGTAACGAAGACGTTCTCCATTCACTTAGGACAAATTGCTGATCTGTGAAACGTGCAGTTACAGAACCATATTTTAAAATTAGCCTGCATCTAAAAATAAAAAATTAAAAAATTGTAGTGATAGGATTCGAATAATATTTTTAAAAAGTGCCGCATTGGCGATAAAAAATTGTCACTGATAACATAATTAGTCGCGGCATTATAAAAATTAGTGTGTGGAGTGTATCAGGTGGCAGTTTCTTACCAGTGCGACGGCAGGGCACCCTGGTGTTGGGCAAAGTAAAATCGGCCCGCACGAACGACTGCTGTGCGCGCTTTGCTCTTTACCATGTAGGTTGCACATGATCATGCGGCTTTAGGCCGCGAAACCGGTTGTTTTTCAGTAAACAATGATTTTACCAGCTTTTAGCGGAATTCCTGCAGACAGCTGTGGATGCCCAGAATATAAAATAGTTTCTTCTGCATCTTCGTTCTTCATGTTTACATCGTTATTTCTCAACATAACCACTCTGGCGACAGACACATTTCTCCCATAGAGAGAACAGTTCGTTGATAACGTCACTGTTGGGTGTTTGATTTGTTGACGGAGCCACAACCTCACATCGGCTTGCACCGCTTTATCACTGTCAAAGTGAAATTCCCGGTCTTCTTTAAGTTTTGGTAACTAATGAAAATCGGATAGCGTGTAGTCGGGAGTGTATGGAGGATGATCGATACCAGTGAACAGAAGGCGTCCGATTATTGCAGGTGTCCAGCGCTCGCATGTGGTCTGGCGTTGTCGTGCTGAACGAGAGCTGCTTCATGTGGTGACGAATTCTTCGAATTCGCAGTTGGATTAAAACGTGGTGTTCCTCACACACCAAGACAGTTATGTTCGAACCACCATTTTTGTGAAGTTTATCGTGGCGCGTGGATATTCGGAACCTGCAGGTCATGTGTTGTTGCCGAGATGAGATGACAGAAAAAAATACACGGGATTTTAGCCATCGTTGCTTTCCTGAGAGCAGTGCTGCTTAAAACACACACGATCATTTGTTGGTGGAGCAAGCGTTCGAAACAAATATAATTAGAAAGTAATCGACTTTAGTGAGTTGTTGCGAAGTGGACTGTGGTCATACAGAACAACGTGGATAGTTAGGTGGTCTGATAAGATAAGGAATTGGGAAACTCTCCGCAGAGTCGGCGAGGAAAGGAACATACAGGAAACACTGAGAAGGAGGATCATGATAATACATGTGTTAAAACATCAAGGAATAGCTTCCATGCTGTTAAGGGAGCTATAGGGGGTAAAAACTGTAGGAACATAGAGACTTCAAATACATCCAGAAAAAAATGTAAGAGGCAGATTGCAAATGCTACTCTGAGACGAAAATGTTAGAAGAGGACAGGAATTCTTGGCGGGTCGCATGAAACCAGTCAAGAGACTGATGATGATGATGATGATGGGGGGGGGGGGGAGTTGGAGTAGATATATTCAGCAAAGGATTTCTGGCAACGTTTGAAAGAATTAAGTAGTTCCCAAGTGAATGAAGTGATCAAGAAGGGAGTCAACTGTGTTTGAGCTGAGAAGAAAAGTCGGTGAAATGATGAAGATCCACTGGCTGAATACGAAGGCGGATGTGGTGAAACACTAAGGCAGCTAGGTTTGTAGTGCCACTGGATATCCCAAAGGGAACGAGAATAATGGAACAGGCGTGACACGTATCGCGCGTCCGATGGTATATTTTTTGCAAAAAGCATCTGAGAAATTGTGGCATCTGTCACAGTGTTTAGAGTCTGGCTCATAGATCAGAGGGAGCTACCGTCAGTGAATAGCATCTGTTCAACGTTGCTCCCTTTAACCTACATTTACATCTATACTGCGAGACCCATCTTACGGTGTATGTCAGATCGTACCTCTGGTAACATTGTCACTTCCCCCTCCCGTATTCCACTCCCACATACTGCGTGGTAAAAACGACCAGGGGTAAAACTGGGCGTTAGCATGCACAAAACTCGCCTACGGAAGGGCGGAGAATTGCAGTAGGCCTTGGCAGGGGACAGTTGGCAGCTGTTGCCGGTGTCACGTCGCGTGTGCTTCCCGGCGGTCTAGCCGCTTCCTTCCGCTGGCTGCGGACACTGGCTGTGCCGCACACCTGCCTGCAGCAGGCAAAATTTACATCACGTTTTCGCAGTAGTTGTCACTTCAGTGGCCGTTCCTCCTCCACCACCACCACCACCACCACCACGGCCTTCCTACCGTCCTTCCAAATACATTCACCCTCACTCCATTTACTTTGCACCTTACCCTGTTTTCATGACCTTTCCATTGTCGTATCCGTCTTTTGACTTGGTTGCAAAATTACAGTGCCCTAATTTTTCTTTCTTTCTTTTTTTTTCCTTGTTAAAAATTTCGGTGCCTGCTCTCGCTCCCGATACCCTATTTCATCATACCGTTTTTGTGATTATCTTTCCTGTTCAGGTTTTCTATTATTTTTGTATATTAATCTTACTTACGATTTGTGTGTGTGTGTGTGTGTGTGTGTGTGTGTGTGTGTGTGTGTGTGTGTTTTTTTTTTTTCCCCCTTATAATATTGCATCCCAGGATAAACTGTAAAACATACTACATTGCTCCGTACCGCGTTCTGTGTATGAGGGTTTGCTGAAAAGTAATGCCTCCGAATTTTTCATGTGAAAACGCTTCCAATTTTTTAAGTGAAACAAACGCTACTAACATTATCCATCGTTATTCTTCCTGTCTTCATATTTGCAGCCCTCTGCCGCTAGAAGGCTCCGAATTGTAGCGTGTAACATGGCGGTGTGTAACGTAGTTGTGTCGGTGCGTGAGAAACAGGGTGTTGTCGGGTTTCGAATTCGAACAGTTCATGCACACATGGAGCATCCTTTCTGCAACATCAAAATGCCAGAACACAGAAGAGCGCTGCGACATGGGCAACAATCCGGCTCCCTGGGTGCACTGTCATCGATCACCCTCCATGCAGTCCCGACTTGGTACCATCAAATTTGTGTGTGTTCCCAAAACATCAACGCCTTCGAGGACTACACTCTGATAGTGATAAAGCGGTAGAAGCAGACGTGAGATTGTGGCTCCGTCAACGAAGTCAAACATTTTTCGGTGACGGTATCAACAACCTAATGTCCAGTTGGGAGACACATGTTCTTCGCCATGGTGACTTGTTGAGGAATACCTTGAGGGGATGTGTGGGACTTACATTGTCTGCGTAACATCCTGTGCCTGTTATGGTAATTGAGCATTCGTGACCCTTCACAGTACATTAGTGACGCTTCACAGTACGACAGCCATCTATGTATGTTAATGATCTTTCAAGAGAAGAAGGAATGCTCACAACCTCGACCTTTCCAGGTCGCACATTATTAGCACACTTTACTCTAACTCGGTGGGACGGAGGTTCAAATTCCCGTCCACCAGATTTAGGATTTACGAGGTTTTCCTAAATCCCTTCAAGCAAACGTCGGGATGGTTCCTTGAAAGGACAGGGCCGATTTACTTCACCAAGTCCGTGTGCTCTACTCTAACCATTTGATTGAGTAGCATAATCTTCCTTCCTCCGATTAAGATCTAAAAAAAGTAGTTTCCCATTTAACTGCTCTGGTTATGTTTTACCGCCTCGATATGTGTTACATAAATGAGCCAATGGAGGATTTATCATTGTGAGCCACTGTTATTTGGAGGACACAGGAACGCTGAAAGGGTCGCCAGCTGAAATTCCACGCTGGACAGGAATGCGATTTTGATTTTGCTTCCTGCTCAGATATAAATGTTCATTGCTAGTTATTCAGAAGATTCACTTGTGCCTTGGTTGACAATAATGTGCCTCTTTCCCACTTCCACCACTTTTCTTGTGTTTCGTTCATAGACGCATTGCACCAGCATTCAAGCAAGGTACGTAGCTTTCTGGAAAGGCGAGTGAGTGTGCGCTTCTTCTTAATGGCGAATTTCAAACTACGTAAAATGACTACATATCGTTTTCCTCTCTGGAAGGGGAAACGTAGAGTAAGAAAGTAGTCGGAGATGTACATCAAATTCTTATTTTATAACATTAGGTGGTTTCTGATCGAGGTTCATTGCTGAATTACTACTTTACTATGTTAGAACTTACAGCTTAATTTCTACTCTCGACGGAATGCAGAAAATGTACGAGCTATTATAATGCCTCCAGCCACCTTCTGCCCTTTTTATATATGTTGTTTCACCCATTGAAGACCTGCAGTTTTGTGCCTCTGGGGGATAGTGGCCTTCTACGAAGTACGCGAGTCCAAATGTCCGTTATTAAATATGTAAGTTGCAACTGAAGGTGCGGCTGTAAGCCGTGAAACCAGTGGTGTGGTCAATTAAACAGTTTTACCAGCTGTCAGCTGTGTTTACATTCGTCGTGCCATTTCATGTAGTTCCCTTCGCAGTCTTTGCTGGGAAACTGATGAGACGGACCTACTTTCTCCGACAGCAGCAATTCCTGCTGAATTTGGAGCCGATTATCACTGACAAGGTTTGATATAATTTCTAGGCCCTTTCGGTTAGGAGCTTCTTACGACCACTATTTGTACGCCGCGTCAGATAGGTGCTGCGATTGGTACATCATGCCTTGTAGACACAGTCAGCATTGATGCACAAAGAAGTGGGGCAACTTCGTTAAAATATGATCATGGCCACAGCAAACGCCTGCAGTTCTTCTCTGCCATCCTGTCAGAGTGTCATGTGACAGGCTGTTACCAGTTCTCCCATCTGCTATCTGCTCCAGAACGACGCGTTTATTCTTGTAAAAGGGAGAGGGGGGTGTCAGTGTCTGCTTGCTTGTGTTCGATGATTGTGTAGGCAGAATGTCGAATAATAACGAAACACCTTTTTTTTTTCAGCTGGGTTTCTATCCAGAACGATGGTTTGAAGGTGAAGCGAAAAGCAGATACGATTAGGGCTGAGCGCATAGCAAAGAAAAGGAGTATTTAATTTCAAATAACTATAGAGACAGGAAGATTTCTGCGGCAGGTCAGTAGGTTAAGGTGCTTGCTGATCTTGGAGGAACACAATGAAGTGAGAAAGAAAATTATTTGTTGGGCAGTGTTATAAATTTGTTGTGTAGAAGTACAATTAGTGGCAATGCACGAAGGAAAGCTGAGGTCGTAAACAGGGGCCTCTATGTAAACAAATATATATTATACCAGAACTGACATGTGATTACATTTTCACGCAATTTTGGTGCATAGATCCTGAGAAATCAGTATCCAGAACAACCACCTCTGGCCGTAATAACGGCCTTTATACGCCTGGGCATTGAGTTAAACAGAGCTTGGATGGCGTGTACAGGTACAGTTGCCTATGCGGCTTCAACTCGATACCACAGTTCATCAAGAGTAGTGACTGTACTGGCGTATTGTGACGAGCCAGTTGCTCGGCCACCATTGACCAGACGTTTTCAATTGGTGAAATATCTGGAGAATGTGCTGGGCAGGGCAGCAGTCGAACATTTTCTGTATCCAGAAAGGCCCGTACAGGACCTGCAACATGCGGTCGTGCATTATCCTTCTGAAATGTAGGGTTTCGCAGGGATCGAATGAAGGGTAGAGCCACGGGTCGTAACACACCTGAAATGTAACGTCCACTGTTCAAAGTGCCGTCAATGCGAACAAGAGGTGACGGAGACGTGTAACCAATGGCACCCCATACTATCACGCCGGGCGATACGCCCGTATGGCGATGACGAATACACACTTCCAATGTGCGTTCACCGCGATGTCGCCAAACACGGATGCGACCATCATGATGCTGTAAACAGAACCTGGATTCAACCGAAAAAATGACATTTTGCTAATCGTGCACCCAGGTTCGTCGTTGAGTAAACCATCGCAGGCGCTCCTGTCTGTGATGCAGCGTCAAGGGTAACCGCAGCCATGGTCTCCGAGCTGATAGCCCATGCTGCTGCAAGCGTCATCAAACTGTTCGTGCAGATGGTTGTTGTCTTGCAAACGTCCTCATCTGTTGACTCAGGGATCGAGACATGGCTGCGCGATCCGTTACAGCCATGCGGATAAGATGCCTGTCATCTCGACTGCTAGCGATACGAGGCCGTTGGGATCCAGCACTGAGTTCCGTATTACCCTCCTGAACCCACCGATTCCATGTTCTGCTAACAGTCATTGGATCTGGACCAACGCGAGCAGCAATGTCGCGATACGATAAACCGCAATCGCGATAGGCTACAATCCGAAACGTGATGGTACGCATTTCTCCTCCTTACACGAGGTATCACAACAACGTTTCACCAGACAACGCCGGCCAACTGCTGTTAGTGTATGAGAAATCGGTTGGAAACTTTTCTCATGTCAGCACATTGAAGGAGTCGCCACCGGCGCCAACCTTGTGTGAATGCTCTGAAAAGCTAATCATTTGCATATCACAGCATCATCTTTGTGCCGGTTAAATTTCGCGTCTGTAGCACGTCATCTTCGTGGTGTAGCAATTTTAATGGCCAGTAGGGTACGTGGACTGGGAGATGGGAGCAGCCATCACTTCGTCACTGGGCAGGTGGCAGGCTGCTTCCAGTGCTTTACTGTGCTAGGAGGAGCGGTCAGTGCGACAGCCGCTGGCGCATCTCCAGTGAACGGGGCCGCCAGCAGCGGCCGGCGGGAGCCCCGTTACCCGCTCTGCTGCTAGCGGGACACAGCATCTGGTCTCGGCCGCTCCGCACTTAAGCCCGTTCCACATGATGCGCGCCTAGCTGGGTTCACGGCTGCGCAGCTGCTGAAGGACGCGGCGCTGAACGACCGAGTACCCGGTTGGCAGTGTCTACGGGAAGAAGATTATCTACAACGTGCAGATTACATGCTATTTTCTATGATGGCCGTTGTTTTTCAACGGCTGTTGAAGAGAAACTTCTGTAAGTTTTATTTGCAGGAAGCAGCACCACGCAGAAGCTATATTAGTGGGAGCATTAAATGGCCAATGGCCTTAATTATGATTCACTGCAAAGTCTAAATGTTAAATAATTTCGTGGGATTGTTTGCAACTAGCGAAATCGAGCAGTCTGCCCGCAGCGCTCCTAGAGTTGCCAGGTGCCAGACTTTTTACGGCCGTGTCCAGGCAAATATATAGATGTCCGTCGTATCCGTTTTTGTTAGGCTTTCTAGCGATGAAGTAAAGAACGCACAACTCAGGCCCTTTCGAAGTTAATGACCTAAGACCGAGGAATTAAGTTAACGAGGAACGAGGAGGAACACGGTATGGATATGTAGATACACCAACCAGTGCCATTGTTACACCTGTGTCCTATGTTTTTCTTCGTAGGACGAACGAGCCTAACACACAGTGTTACAGCCAAGCTACGCGTTGTGCCCATCAGCCGACGCGAGCCCTCCCCGACCCTCCATGCTCGCTAATCCCTCCTAGTGTAATAATCTTGCATCACTGCTGTCCACGTGGAGACACGCAAGTGCGAATGAGAGCTGCTCTGCGCTGCGTTATTTCTTTTTCTGCCCGAGAAGAATTAATAAGGGCTTACTTTGTTCAATGAAGTACTGTGTTTATTTTGACATCTCAAGCAGAAGACTGAGCAATTACGAAGACTTAGGAACTTATTTGCCATGTTAATTGCCAAATTATAGGGGTGTTTACTGACTGATGTTTAAGGTTCAGTTCGCAAAACGCTAACTGTAACTGATTACTACTACACGACTGAAAATTCCCAATCGACTATTTGCACGTACGACAGGTAGTTTGGCTTTTAAGGTTAAACGTCCAGCTAAATACAGGATCCAGTCGTGCTTTTATATTTTAGGGATTGTTAACCCTAACCGTCAGGTAACAAATTCCGGGTCCTATAGGGTCGAGTTAGTATTTTAAATCCAGGACTGTGTGTTCCTTCGTAATTAACAACAAAGCTACTTTTAAAATCTGGAAAAGCTACGAAATCGTAATTCCGTTCCCGTGCGCGTTCGTGGAATTCCGTTTAGTCCTTCCCGGTTTTACCTTTACTAAGCGCGCTAGAACTCGACAGGTAGATACATATATGTTATGTCGGGCTGTGGAGCCATTAGGTACCTGGAGGTAATAGTGTCCACTGAACGACGTAATCTTGGCCTCGCGTTACTTGAAGCAAATAAGTTATAGTTGAGAGTGGTGTTTTTGTGCGGCTTTCTCCCCTATTGAGTTTTGGTCTCATGCTTGTTACTGGCGGAAGTTGGTAGGAGCCACGGTGTACATATACAGTCTAGTGATCAATCCTCGAAAGCTTTCTGGAATATTTGAGCTGCTGCATGGCTCAGTTACTGACTTCGGTGTAGTGAGAATTTTAACCGTGTCTCGCTGGCCGAAGCGAGCTTGGCGACCATTATTTAGACAAACCGTTTAGGTGCAGCAGTGAAGAGAATTAATCCGGGTCAGCCAATAAGTCTTTTCGAGTAAATCGGGCCATCCACGTTTTGCATTTCTGTGATTTCCATAACTAATAAGGCGAATGCTGAGATGGTTGCCTGTAAGTGAGCGCCCGATTTCCTTCACCCCGTTCATGTTATTCGAACCTCTGCCCCGACTGTAATGAATGCTGAGTACTTTTGCTACTCCCGTGACGATAAATACAGCTCTTGTGAGATGACTGCAAATACAGTGTCCAAAACAGAATACGTATACCAACCCCTCCAATATGTTAAATCTATATTGGTTCATGCGCTATCTGTCGTCTTATTGCGTGACTTCAGATCTTTGCTTATAGTGTCAGGCGATTCCTCAGAAGGAAGTGAATACCGGCATCCCATTGTTTTCTAGTGAGTTACACACATGACCGTTATCATTTGTGGACGTTGTATTCAAGCAAGCACACGCAATGCAACATCGTAATGCAGTGCAAGTTGCAAGTGTGGTCTGTTTGATGCAGAGAGGGTCGACTTTGTCACGTTGCAGCGATATCAATGTCTCTCCATGTGTCATCCATACGTTGTATACACGCTACAGAGAGACAGATCAGTACACAAGGCAGGTTGGACAAGGTCGCCGACGAATTACAACCTCACGTGAAGACTGATATCTCGCCGCGCGGTCTGAGGCGCCTTTCCAGGTTCGCGCGGCTCCACTGCAAGACGATCTCAGAAGGGCCATTGGAGCCACTGTATCCGATCAGACTGTAATGAACAGGTTACAAGGAAGGGCCGGGCGACCCAGGTGTCCAGTACGAGTACCCGCTTGATAAGACATAATCTTCCAGCTTGCCTTCAGTTCCGTCGTTCCATTGGATACCACAGACTGCTTTCCGTAATTTATGCGGAGCATACCACTTAGGTGTCTGTGATTAACGCTCACGGAGGGCATGCACGTTATTGCCTCAAAGTCCAATGAAGAGCACCGAGGATGACGGGATGAATGATTGTCTCCACTTTGTTTCCGACGACTTTCGTGCATGTATTACTTTCTTGTGAAGACGTATCAAAACAAATATGTTCGAACGAATGCATAGCAATCATAAAAAAATGAAATAAAAATCTGTAGTGGATTGCGAGGGAACGTTTTCACGGATACCTACCTTAAAATTATTTCCATTTTAGCTGGTGGTCCGTGTGTAGTTACCTTGGCGTTGCTCGGACCATCCCTTTTTTTCCTCTGTGATTATGAATGACGACAGTCGCTGCACTAAATAACTGCGTTAGTGTAGACAATGGTGGTAAAATTTGCAAATAATCAGAGAAAATGTCTTTTTGCTGGTGCATCGACTTCGAAATTTTTCCAGTCGACGCCTTTTCGAAGACAGGAGCCCAACTGGGAACCCACGTTCCATTAATTACGGTAAAAGAATAATCATATGCTTAGGACAAGAGGCCGTCTTCATCTTTTTCAAATTGTTGCAGACGTCGAAATTGTTTCATAAGGCGAGGCACCGTTCGAAACTTACCAGCCCATGCAGCCATCATACGGGGAAACAGTAGCCCATGTATTCTAAATCATCCTAACATCTCAGCAAATGAAGTGGTTAGCACTATAGCCATACATTAACCCCAGTTACGAATTAGATTAAATGGCATCAGTGGCGAAACGCGCGCGCGTGCGCGTTGTTCGTTGACGAAAGTGTATGTATCCGAATAGACCCAATCCTATTATCTATTCAGCGTCTTGTCCGTTCGTTTTATCCTGTACTGGAGAATAGTAGATGATTTTATTTGGTTGTGGGCGAGTGCAGTTTCTACAGTGAATTGAGGAGTGCCGAAACAAGAGTAGTAAAAGATATTAAAAACGTTCGCTAGGGCAAAGACATACAAAGTAAAATTGAATTCTTCAAAGAATTGCAGTTTTAATCCGGCGATTTCATCCGTTCCTTGAATATCCGAAGAGACCTGACATACACATCGCGGAAGGTTGTAAAACAGCAAGTGAAACTGACAACTGCGTTATAATTTATAAACTCGCTCACCATATCATTGTACGCTTGTTTCACTACAAAGCTCATGACTGGTTTTCCTTTCAGCGAACCGCAAGGGGTGTACATTCTATTCCTCATAACCCAGCGGTGTAAACGCGGAGAAGAATTTACTTTCATTCAACATGGGACTGTTCTGTCTGACGGACGAAAAATACTCGACTATGACTTCAGAACTTATATTCAAGGCTGTAGCGGATACCAATAAAATAAGCCCCAAGTTAAACCGATTTTCGCTGTTTCACTTTAGTGGGTGTCATTATGTAGGAAGTTCATTAGAGGAATGCGTGAAACAGGAAAGTGTCAAGCCCGCATGCTGTGTCGCAGCAAAAGGTGATCGCTGTATCGTAGTTAGATAGTAGATGTAAAAGAAAGCCCCGAAATTAGGCATATAGGAGCAGTATGACCAAGGTCCTGACCAGAGAGGACTGGATGATATTGCTCTCCTGAGTCACGGATTCAGTAGTGGAAAGAAGTGATGTATCGGTACAAAAACTGGTAAGTATTCAGTCTGTCAGGACACGCCCATCACTGGTCAGTTGCAGTGTGTTTGTCGTGAAGGAGTATCATCATTGTCGAAAATACGAAAAATCTTCAGTTTATTTATTATTTTTATTTTGTTATTATTATTTGCTGGACATAAGTCTACAAAACTAAGCAGTGTCACGGGGAAAAATACACAACTGTAGAAGCAAAGGAGATACGATTAACAGATGCAATGATAATGAAAGAAAGGAGGTCCAGTACTGATTCAAGTACACAAATTATACAGACGGAGATAAAGATAAAATCTACTCTTAAGTCCAATATTACCTTAACTACGTTGCAAATCGCGTAATTCACGTCGTTGGTGCAGTTCCCTGTAGACAGAGATGGTTTGTGCAGACATAGAGGCGTTGTGCGTCTTGGTGTTTCCCAACGACCCCGGCGGTGTACCTCGACTGTTTCAGATTATCCTTGCACCGCGTGACTCCAGTCCACAGCGTCTTCCGTGTCGTATAAGGCATGCTGTGCCCAGCGGCAAGTTCCTCCTTGATATCCTCGGATTGACCTCAAACTGCTGTACTTCGCCAGAAATCTACGTGACGGAACGTAGGAGATGATTGAATACGGTCCGTAGGAAAGTTTTTCTTGGCTTGAACCTAGGCGGCTGCGTTTCATAGCCGTGCAAGGAATGCCTGGTGCCGTTTCCTCCCATTTCTTCTTTTTGACCACTGCTACTGTTTTGCCCTTGAGGTCCGTAGTCGCTACTCCCATAATGGGAAAATACCTAATCTAGACTGGAGCAGCTCGCTATCGTCCTGCAAAGCGCCTCTTCTCGTTCAGACTAATGTCCATGTATTTTGTATCAGCAGAATTTCTCCGCTAGGGTACTGTGTATTCTACTGTGGAGCAGCGCAATAAACACCACGGTGCGTTCCCCAGGTACTGCTAGTAAGCTTGCGAGTGACGAACGAACACTGTGTTCACGTATGATAGTGGTGCATTGGCCCCATGTGGTGGGCAGTTCATTTGCCCATGTTGTGGGATCGCACCGGGCACACATTTGTCTACCTTAAAAACTTTGACCTGAGCTGTATTCGTAGGGAGCACTCCGTCTTCAGGCCACAAGTGACCCATCGGTACCATTCGACCGCCGTGTCATCCTCAGTGAGGATGCGCATGGGAGGGGCGTGTGGTCAGTACACCGCTCTCCCAGTCGTTATGATGGTTTTCTTTGACCGGAGCCGCTACTATTCGGTCGAGTAGCTCCTCGGTTGACATCCCGAGGCTGTGTGCACCCCGAAAAAAGGCAACAGCGCACGGCGGCCCAGATGGTCACCCGTCCTAGTGCCGGCCACGCCCGACAGTGCTTAACGTAGGTGATCTGAAGGGAATCTTTGTATCCACTGCGGCAAGGCCGTTGCCCGTATTCGTAGGTAGATGATATAAATTCGTCTCCGACAAGTTCAACGGATGCATTCATCGTGCTAACGATGGGGTGATACTGTAACTGATTTCAGAATCGCGAGTCTGTAGTACGGCAATAAATAATTTAATATTTTACTGTCGCAGTACTCGTCGAAAATTGGAGTATGGACTGCGGTTTCTCAAATGTTTTTCTGCAGAGCCTCTGTTTTTTAAACGCACTGTGTTTCAAAGCCAGACAGACGATTTTTTCTGGTTTCCGGAGCTAAGCTGTTATTAAAACGTTAGTGTATCTGGGAGTCCACTAAGTTAAACGTACCTTGATGGTGTCCGAGGAGTGATCCAGTAGTATCGAGGGTAGGTGTCCATGGGCCTGTGGCCGAATAAACGGAAGGGACACTGTATTCTAATCTTGTAAACTGGTGAGGGATGGCGGCTGAGGTATCGACGCTCGATTTAATCCCATGTAACCGGTCACCAAAAGAAAAAAAAATGCTCTGCTAACATGGGAGATGCGCTGTGTGTGTGTGTGTGTGTGTGTGTGTGTGTGGGGGGGGGGGGGGGGGTGGAGGAGAGAATGATGCATCGCTTCCTGCGACTTTTCGTGTTAAAGTTCTGCTATCGGCCTATAGGCGTGGGTATGTGACGTAATGAGTGCAAGGTCGGTTCTTGAAAATCACAACTGAAGTGGCGAATGATTCGCTGCATTGTGGTCCATCTATCGGCTTTTGAAATAGGCTATAGTCGTCGGAGACGACTGTCGTCTACACGTTGTTGGCTGTGCGAGTTGCGGTTGTTTTCTCCGAACGTGACTCGTGAAAAGCCCGATGCCTGCACGACACAATATTGTTGAAAGCATTGAGGAGACGTGATCTCACTGCGATAGAATGCCCTCATGTCGGGCGTTTATCCCATAGAGCATTCGGCTGTCACCTAGTGGCCAGTGTGTGACGACTTCCCACTCACATGCGACAGCGACTTATTCAGTCAGTCTTCGCTACAGTCTCTCTCTCTTACTGTCAATAGATACAAACTTTTGGAATTTTTATGGATCAGTAGCGCCATAAAACGTCATACAGTGAGTGTAATATTTAGAGTTGGGCCGTGATCTGAACTAAGCGTTTTATCATGTAAGTCATACTTCAGGTTGATGTTGGGAATTCAGGCGGAGGACTGCTTTGATGCAATTATTGACTCAAGTCTATCCTGTAAAAGCCTGTTCGTGTCTGCGTAAGTATTGCACTCTACATCTATTTAAACTGGCTTGCTGCAGTCAATCCTTGGTCTCACTCTATAGTTGTTATCTCCGCGCTTCCATGCATTATCAAATTAACAACTCTACTATGGTAAACTGGAAGACTGGCTACAAGCCCTGACGGACCCATCGATACCGAACGACGTTCTCTGCCAGTGGCGTCATTGGATGCAGTTTGAAGGGACTTTGGGTCAGCACACCGCTCTTTCTGCCGTTGTCGGTTTTCGTTAGCAGAAGCCACAAGCCGCTACTGCTCGGTCAATTAGTAGGCTGAGCGCACCCCTTTCCGGTCCTCTCATCAAGGAAAAGTTTACTGGCAGTACCGGGAGTCGAAACAGGGTCCTCCGCATAAGTCAGCCCCGCTGACCCCTCAGGTACGCAGGAGAACATTCCACTATACTAGGTTAAAGTATTAGGCCAGAAGTTTTGTCTGACGTGCGTATGTCCATTAGGTACGGCACGAACGTCAACTCTGCTTACGTTGAGGTGTTTTATCCCGGAGACACGAGAACGTGGAAGCGGGCGTAGCAGATAGCAGGCGCGTGTTTGGACGGGGTCGCCGGGTAGAGCAGCTGTCGCTGCTGTTTGTGTCCGGCCCAAGGCCGACCGCGTGCGTGCGCTCCTGCCGCCTACAGCTGCCGTGTGAGCCTAGCCGTGCCCTGGCCGAGTTGCTCTCCTTTCCCGTGGCCAGGGCCGGCCGGACACCTTCAGCGTGCTAGACCAGGCTGGCCGGCGGAATCTCTTAACAAGCGCTCCGTTCCACTAGAAAGCGCTCTCTCTCTCTCACTCACTCACTATTTGGTTGTTTCATCTTACACTACGTATCTACATTAGAGCCAGTCACGACAGCCTTCAGGCTTGCTCGTAAACTCATCGCCCCTGTGTAGCATACTCGGACTCCGAGGTGTAATGGGGCGAGAGTCGGTGATAAACATGCGGCACAACGAGCCATCGAGTTCCCCACTGAACTCGTACCAGCTCTCGTTAAAAGTGGAGTTCTGTTTGTCACGGTGTCATGATTACGAAAGACGACGCTCCAACAAAGATGAAAAAGAAGCGTACCTTCGGCTGGCCAGATCCGAAATAAACTGGGGTAATTCTACCAGGGATAATTTCAAGCTACTAGGTCTTCAATTACATTAGGAATTCCCTTCATTTAATGTGGTGTTTACGGATTTTCCTGACTTTCCCTTGTTCTAAGAATGGATAATTTTTACACATCTTACAGTTCCTCAACAATCAGGTGCTAATTATAGAAAAATTGATGCATTCCTGTCGTTTATCGTCTTATTTAGGTCAGTTGTTTCGACTCTTGATAAAGTTGCAAAGCTCTGTCATCTACATCTACATGACTACTCTACAATTCACATTTAAGTGCTTGTCAGAGGGTTCATCGAACCACAATCATACTATCTCTCTACCATTCCACTCCCGAACAGCGCGCGGGAAAAACGAACACCTAAACCTTTCTGTTCGAGCTCTGATTTCTCTTATTTTATTTTGATGATCATTCCTACCTTTGTAGGTTGGGCTCAATAAAATATTTTCGCATTCGGAAGAGAAAGTTGGTGACTGAAATTTCGTAAATAGATCTCGCCGCGACGAAAAACGTCTTTGCTTTAATGACTTCCATCCCAACTCGCGTATCATATCTGTCACACTCTCTCCCCTATTACGTGATAATACAAAACGAGCTGCCCTTTTTTTGCACCCTTTCGATGTCCTCCGTCAATCCCACCTGGTAAGGATCCCACACTGCGCAGCAATATTCCAACAGAGGACGAACGAGTGTAGTGTAAGCAGTCTCTTTAGTGGACTTGTTGCATCTTCTAAGTGTCCTGCCAATGAAACGCAACCTTTGGCTCGCCTTCCCCACAATATTATCTATGTGGTCTTTCCAACTGAAGTTGTTCGTAATTTTAACATCCAGGTACTTAGTTGAATTGACAGCCTTGAGAATTGTACTATTTATCGAGTAATCGAATTCCAACGGATGTCTTTTGGAACTCATGTGGACTACCTCACACTTTTCGTTATTTAGCGTCAACTGCCACCTGCTACACCATACAGCAATCTTTTCTAAATTGCTTTGCAACTGATACTGGTCTTCGGATGACCTTACTAGACGGTAAATTACAGCATCATCTGCGAACAACCTAAGAGAACTGCTCAGATTGTCACCCAGGTCATTTATATAGACCAGGAACAGCAGAGGTCCCAGGGCGCTTCCCTGGGGACGAATGTTCGGGAATATCGCCTGATTTCACTTTCAGAAGCAGCGGAAACGGACGCCGGAACGCAATGTATATTTGATAACGTATTGAGAAAACGCTTTCCTTTGATGTCATCGGAATATTATTTCTTAACGGAGGGCACTGTTCTAATTTCATCTTTGGACCATTATCAGAATGATCAGCATAATATTGTCATCTTTGGTTTCGAAAAATTATCTTTATTAACTTGAAGTGGTAACAAAACAAGCTAGAGCGACTTGCCAGACAGAAGTGATGTTTGTTAATGCTGTTTTTAATTTCATATAGTGGCTGAAAGTAATATTAGCACTCTTGTGGGTTACATTCAGTGACAGAGGAGGAGATACGAAGCGTTACCCTGTGTAATCTCTTAAAGAACATAATTCCTTCCACTGAACAGTCATGAAATAACTTCATATTTTTTAGTAAGATTGTAGTTCACAAAAATTTAGCGTCTATGTACATGCTCAACGAACGAAAAGTTTCGCTACTTTCTGACGCTAAGATGTTTGCAAGCAAGAGGGCAGGAGAATGCAAAGATCAAAATAAAACGTATACTTAAATGCGTACAGGTTTCGACGCAGGTCGTTCAGTATTCTCGTGACCTCCCTTCATCGACGAGTATGCTAGAGTCGCTTTGCTCTTTTAATCCAGCCACGAGTAAATAGCGAGCTTTATGCGCGTGCTGACCGCCTTAAATCCACACTGTCAGAAAAAATTAGTACACTCTTTCAGAAGTTTCCAATTTACTCAAGATCTATTGTTGAAGTAGTGCATGTAAAGTACATGAAATGATTACGTTTACAGATCAACACCACAAGCGGTTCTGAAGTACCAGGTATCGACCCATGATGAAACCCCGTATCAGTGCGTGGTGTAACCTGCACGGGCAGCACTGTATGGGCTGACTGACATCCAGTCGATAATACAGATGGTGAATACTGGCCTGCGACCGAGCGAGGTGGCGCAATGGACTCGCATTCGGGAGGACGACGGTTCAATCCCGCGTCCGGCCATCCTGATTTAGGTTTTCGGTGATTTCCCTAAATCACTCCAGGCAAATGCCGGGATGGTTCCTCTGAAAGGGCACGGCCGACTTCCTTCCCCATCCTTCCCTAATCCGATGAGACCGATGACCACGCTGTCTGGTCTCCTTCCCCAAAACCAGCCAACCAACCAACTGGCCTGCGATACGTTACGCCACGTCTGCTCGATATGTTCACGTAATTCCGCAAGAGTTGTTGGTTGAAGAGTCGCACGAGTCATTTCTCGCCCCCATTATATCCCACATTTGCTCATACGGAAATCCTGCTGGCCAGGGAAGTTGTTGAAAGTCTTGCAGAGCACGTTGAGTTTCCAGAGTACTGTGTGGGCGAGCATTATCCTGTTACAACAACGCATATATTGCACGTATAGAGCGCTGGTTAGTGACCCTTCCAGAAACACCCCAGACTCGCACCCCAGGCCATAAAGGCATGGAGTGGAGCACATGTCTTGGACGAATGCACTCTACGAGACAGTGCGGACCTGGTCTACGTCGTACGCGCGAAACGGCCATCACTTGGGAGCAGCGAGAATCCTCTTTCATCGCTGAAGACCACGACGCGCCATTTCATCTTCCAAGTGATCCTCTGATGGCACCAGTCGAGCCGTGCACGGCGATGCTTTAGCATGAGTGGAAGACAGGCTAGAGCTGTGCGTGCCTTTAGTCCCACTGCTACTAACCGGTTCGTAACAGTTCGTGTTGACAAGTCTGGGCTCACAAACACTCTTATCTGTGCTGCGGTAGCTGTATGTCTGCCACTGCTGCCCTTACAATACGACGATCCTGGCGGGCGTTTGTGCTGCGTGGACGTCCAGAACCCCGTCTGCGGGTCTGAGAATGTTCACGTGATCACTGATACTAGCATCGTTGCACAACTGTCGCAGCAAGTACGACTTGGGTGGTAATTCTCTGAAAGGACCATCCCGCCACTGGCGGCAAGTACTTGACCCCTTTTAAACTCGTTCAGTTGGCTGTAGGAACCACGAATGCGTCTCCTTGCCTTGGTTGCTTGCCTGCTTCACAAGTTTATTCCACACTGAGCCTTCTGGTGTTTGGGATTAGCTATTAGAGAGTTGACAGAGATGACGCTCTGGTAGCGTAACCACTCCGCTGTCTATTGGCGAAGGACGTGGAAACCACTACCAATACTTCTACTATCCCCCAGGTGTAATTTCTTTTGCCGGCAGTCTATATACATACTCTGTAAACCACTGTGAAAGCATGGCAAAGAGTGCTTAGCTTGTAATTAGCGTGATACCGCAGGTTAGATTTCTTCATTGTTCATGAAGCGCGGGGAGAGTGATTGCTTAAATGCCTTTTTGTTAGCTGTCCTCACTGTCGCTACGGGAGTAATGTGTAGGGGGATGAATAATATCTCTGAATACTTCACTTAATACTGGTTCTTGAAATTCTGTAAACGGGTTATCGCAGGATTATTTTAGTTAAATCCAGATTCTGTGAGTTCGGGTTTTTCATTTATATGACGCCATCGGGCGTGTCAAAACACCTTAGACCACTCGTGCCGCTCTTCTTTGTACACTTTCAGTATCCCCAGTTTGTCCTATTTTGCGAGTCCGACACGGTTGAGCAATATTGTGAAACAGGACTCACAAGCTGTTTGTACGCACTCTCTTTCGTAGACTCAGTGTATTTTCTCAGTATCCTACCAGTGTTCCGAAGACTGCTACCTACCTATTCGTACCTGCCTGCCTACCTACCTACATACCTACCTACCTTACCTGCAACTGAGTCTCTGTGAAGAATTTCATATTCCTACAAAATGTTAGGCCCAGGTATTTGTAGAAGTTATTGATTCTAATTGTGATATTGTATGTTTTTATGTTTTGTAAATTGAGTAATTTTAGGTTCCCGTACATTTAAAGCAAGTTGCCACTGTTTGCATCTCTTTTGAAGTGTTATCAATATCGATGGAATACTTGTCCAGCTTTTTCAGACAGCACTTAATTGTAAATAACTGCATCATTTGTGAAAAGTCTGACGATTCTGTTACTGCTGGCTGTCAGGTCATCAATACACAACATGAACAATGGTCGCAAGACAGTTCGACGGGGCACGCCTAAAGTTACTGCTTCTTCTGATGACTCTCCATCTACAATAACGTGCTGGGTTTTGCCTACCAAGAAATCGTCAACCAATGACAAATTTTGTTAGAAACCGCATATAATGGTACTTCACTTAATACACAAAGTACGATACTGGGCCAAATGTGTTTCGAAAGGCAAGAAATACTGCATCTGCCCTATTTCCGTGATGCATGGCTTTCAGGATGGGTTTTGAGAAAATTGCGGATTGAGTGTCAAATGGTGTTAACGGAATCCATTACGTTTGGGCTCAGAGAATGGCAAAGATTCTACAACACTTGGAGTTCAGTGAGGTAGAAAGGTAGTTTTGTGGTTCAATTTTGTTATCCTTCTTCTAGACTGGTGTGTGGTATGCTTTTTTCAAGCATTGGGCACCATTTTTATTCTTTTTTAAATTCTTCGCGATATCTGCGGCATGTTATGTTAAAGCAGAAGCTAACTCAGCTGCAAATACTTGGAAACGAGGCTCCGAACGATTTTGTGGCCGTTGGGCTTGTGTGTGGTGGACCCTATGGAGTCATATTATTTTGAACGTGTAAACGAGAAAGAAGCTGTTCGACGAATACACCAATTCGTAGAGATTACTGAAATTATTAAATGCGGAAGCATGTAAATTGGAGGTAACAGTAAGGATTAAAAGTGCAGAAGGTCATTACTAGTATACAAAACTTCCAAATACTGTATTAGCTCGAGGAACACTAGCTTAGTGAGTACGAATGTAATATAGAAATTGCTTTAGAGGGTGGAAGGGAATGGAGCAGCGGAGAAAGCCACCGTTCGAAATTTTGTAGACAAATACTACGCAAGTGAGAGGAGTTAATAAATGGAGTGGCAGGTTCGGATTGTACGTTCACAAATACAGGACTCAAGAACTGGACTTAATTCTGTTACGCATAGCCGTCGAAGGGAAGTGCGTCTGTCCCTGTGCGTGCCGGAAGCGCGTCAGCGAGATGATGGATGGCATGCACTATAAATTGATGTGGCCACCTGCACATTACGCTGTAGTGGTTATGGTTAACACACCGGAGCATTCAATCGATTTGCATTCCGAAAGGAATACAGAAGCTCTTTGCAGAGAAAGCGAAATTATGCAATGTAGTTAGTGCCAGTTGCTTATTCATGGGGAGTTTGGGAGGTTACTGATATACACTGTGTTTGGAAATTTCCGTTGCAAACTTCTAGAACTTACAGAGGGAAGTGAGGTCACAATATTCCATAGGAGCTCATGTCTAGAAACGCACCATTTCCGTTATACAACGGTTTCAGTTCCGATGTTCAACGCGTCAACGTCTGCTGAGGGTAAAGAGAAGCTCAAAAGGTGACTGTCGTCGTATGCAACAGGGTAGACAGGATGACTTATACTACGTCAGACGGTCGCCTGGTGAGCCTTAACGTATGCCTTGCTGCGATACGTGTTCCATGCGTATGCGTCTCGGATACAGTACACTTTTTGGGAGTACAGAGACATATTGTGTACAGCGAATCTCTAGGTAACGGAAGAGGTGCTAGTAGGCTGGATCATGAACGTCTTCCGCAAGCGCCGGGCGCGGTGGTCTAGCGGTTCTAGGCGCTCAGTCCGGAACCGCGCCGCTCAGTCCGGAACCGCGCGACTGCTACGGTCGCAGGTTCGAATCCTGCCTCGGGCATGGATGTGTGTGATGTCCTTAGGTTAGTTAGGTTTAAGTAGTTCTAAGTTCTAGGGGACTGATGACCACAGATGTTAAGTCCCATAGTGCTCAGAGCCATTTGTCTTCCCCAATGTAGCACGCCATCGCACAAACATTTTGCCGAAGTTACGCAGCGGCTCCGAAGAACTGGTACCCCTACCGTGAGGTGACAGAACTGTAGTAGTCTACGGCAACGCCGCACGCCTGGTGTTTAAGATTTACCGCATCGCGTCCAAGAGTCCAAGAGAACCCGTACAGCCGATTTTCCACAATGCGTTGCCTACTGTACATGGTTCCTGCCCCGCTGCATAGACACATCTGTTTCCAGTGGAAATCTGTTTACAGATTAATGGAAGTTCACTAGGGACTGTGTTCCGAATTCGCAAAATAGCCATGCCTGCGCAGACGAAAACCCTCGTGCCCCGCATGTTCAGAGATTGGTATTAACGTGTGGGCAGGTATTCTGGACGGTCATATGATTGGGCCGTACTTCCTTTAACTCAAACTAACTGGTTCTTCGTTCTGTATCTTCCTAAAAAATTGTGCTGGGCCCGTTCTAGGAAGCTGTGCCACTGAACGTCCGCCAGGAATGTCGCTTCAGCGTGGCTATGCACCAATTCACTTCTCACGTGTGGTTCGGAGACGGTTCAACTGACGATATGATGAAAGGTGGGTAGACTGAGTTGGTCCAACCGCGTGGCCGTCGCGATCGCCGAATTTGATTCCTATGGACTACTTGTTGTGGGGTCTTAACGCAAAGTTCAGTTTGTGAGACACTGTAGAGACAGTGGAAGATCTGCTGGCACGAGTTCTGGTCGCTGCACCAGAAACTGAAGACACACTAGGTGGGCTGGAGAGTGTGTACCAGGTTGGTAGGTACAGTGTCCGTAACAACGTTGATAGTCGCCGCATCGAGCCGCTGTTGTAATGCATCACTGCTGTTCTGTACGTGAAGTATGCTGGGTTCTTTTTTGTTTTGGAATAATATAAACACGCAGTATTCAAGTGTTAATACAAAACAAAATGTGCTTACATGACAAATGGAAGTTCCGTTACCTTTTCTTTCGAGTTGGTACCTAATAATTATATTGCGTCACGCCTAGTTAAATTATCAAACAGAAATGGATGAGTATCTGAATTGCAACCGTCGTAGTACGCAAACAGTACTTTTCCGGACATGGGTTCCTGTTCAAAATTTTATGTAATCGCTCCCCTCCCCAAGTTCTCAAAGTTTGTGACGAAAATTTCCGAACACCCTTTATATTTTAATAAATTGAATCTTCAGGGTGGTAGTCGCAAGAAATTTCTTACATGTTGACACTGTTAACTGCAGAGTCCGTTCTATTTTCTGCAGTGGAAGAAACGAGCCGAGTCTTTGTGACGTTTGCACGTAGTGTTAGTTTGTGCGCCAACAGCTGATTGCCGGTTGTCCGGCTGGAGGCTAAATATAGCGGGCGGCGTGGGTGGAGGCCGGCGAAGACTGTCGCCAGGAGCGCGCTGTAGCGGCGAGCGCTGGCGCCAGCGCAGCGCTTTGTTTCTCCTTCTTGCTGCGTCGCCAGTTTACTTCACAGCTGGCGCCAGGGAGCTTTTTGTGTCATGCCAAAAGGGAGACAGCTAGCCTTGAGAATCGCCACGGAGTATCGTTAAGAGTTCGCAATGTAAGATACACCCCTCTTTCCACGCGAATAAAATCCTGTACTGTACAGCAGTTCTACGATTGAAGTGCTATTCCAGTCTCTCTCTCTCTCTCTCTCTCTCTCTCTCTCTCTCTCTCTCTCCCCACGGAAACACATTTGCTAAGAGCGTCGCCATTATAAGTGCAGAAAAAAAAGAAACACTAGATCGACACTTAACGGCTCTTACACACTAGGGCAACGAACGACAGAGACTCGATTCGACCGAACGTTGATCGCCTACGCAATGGCGTTCGGCTTCTCATCCACATCACACGAAGTGCTTGGGGCCAAGGGATTCGGCTCTCTGGAGTTGCATTTCGCTCTGATAACGTGCCGAGGTTGCTCCCGGTTTGTTGCTGTCATAGATAGCGTTTTAACTCTACTTTCACCAGCCGATATTACGAGTATAAGACAAGAAAGAGGATTTAGCAGTCTTCGCATATGCATCATTTATTTTACGGCAAGAAGCTGATCATCAGAAAAAGATGTAGAATAAAACGACGCCGATGGATGATATTTCTCTTAAATCGTAGCGAGCAGTGTCTTGGGACAAAATTCTCTACATTAAAGCTTGATTGAAATGCGGGCTATTTGATAATTTTTTCGCCAATGAAAGCTACAGATTTCGAATTGTTAGTGATTGGTGTACGCACTACAGTTTTGAACGGCAACCCCTCTTTTATGAGAGCTGTAACTGCAGCAGAAAGTTAATAGTCACTCTCAGTTTTGTTTCTCTTTTGTTGTTCATGGCGGAAAGATGGCAATAAAGACATCTTTTTCTTTTTCAAACCGTGCATATCACTTTGATAGACGAGTTATTTCCCTCCAGAGGTCTAGTATTTTTAGTTTGTTTTTACAATCGGAGTTCGTTTGGGCCTATAGGTATTCCCGACCACTATAAAACTATTAGCCGTAATGCTCTTCCATTATTCCACTATATACTCCAGTAATGTTAAATACAATAAGTACACTTTCTTGGTGAGAACAGGCATTGCCGCCTCCAGGGTAAACAGCGACTATTGAAATTAAGTTTTTCAGGACAGCCACAAGTCGTACTAAGTTTGTTTGGTGGACTAGTTTCGGTCCTTAATTTATCATTTAGCTACTGTAAAGTCTAAATTCTAGAGTTTCTGATGATGCTCTTGCTAAAGAGCGAAACCGATGTGTAAAAAAATGCTAAGTATGGGCTGTTGTTGTTCTGAAAAATTTAAGTACACTCCTATTCTGGAGACACAGCAAATCGCTACTGACCTAACGAACATATGGCCCGGCGTCCACACTAGGAAAGGGGTCCCAACGCCAATCAACCGCCAACGCTTTGATGGTACAGCCAGCAGACCGATCCGCAACGAAGGCCAGCCGCTTCATTGGCTCTGATTTGCCGCCCGTAAACACTCAGCAAATCTCCGCCAACGAAGCGGTTGGTGTCGTTCGTTGGCCTCTGTGTACACACTGTTAGACATGTAGCCCGTCCTACACACCAACATGCTCTTCGTTTTCAGTGATGTGAAAGAGACCGCTACTTAAGATACTGAATCTCGACAACGCTGTGAGATATTCTTCTGATACGCGCCTGTGTGAAAAAATCTGTGCGTGAAGCATACTACTACTTCCACAGTCACATCGTGGCAAAGGATCTGGCAAAGAACGCGAGAAAATTCTGCTCGTATGTAAAATCGCTAAAATCCAGATTCGATGTCAATTAGTCTGGTATAATGTGATCAGATATTCATCATATTTTGTTTCACAGAGATATTTGACGTGGCGCAAATAGGGGTATTAAACTGTCCTGAAATTTTCTCTGACAAAGATCTTTGACGTCATAGTTCCTTCAGATTGGCCGACGAAGACTTATTACTGTGTTCTGCAGTACACAACTGCATTGTATTCGCATTTGGAAGAGAAGCACAAGAAAAGAAAAAGGAAACGTACGGGAGCTGTAAGTCGAGGAAGTAAAGTCGTATGAAACTACTTGCGAATGGGCGGGAGTACATTGCAGCATGCGCCCAAGAAAATGGCTCCTTACATTACGAAGCAGAAAACTCACTGCGGACATACTTAATCTGCAAAGGATATACTTACGGCAACACTGCGATTACTTGCTACAAGAGAAAGCTATTCTAGTTTATTGTATAGCACTCCAATACCGCAGTGCACATAGACGAAAATAATAACAGAAACGTGTGTAGCTATTTACAAAGCACTGGAGGAGGGATGTCTGAAGGTAAACAACTGTTTTGGTACATATTATAGCCATAAGAAAGATTTTTGTTTCTATGGAAGTTGCTGACTATCGTCTTTATATCCTCTGGGAGACATCCTTGGCGTATTTCACAGGTAATGCCCTCAACAATTTTTAATAGCTCTCGCTTCTTCTCTTCTATTTTTGTATTCGAGATGCCTCAAGTTACACAGTGCTTCGTCTGCCGATCAGTTTCGTTGTAGATACGACGCACCATGTAAATTTCGAAGCCCTGTTGATAAACGTCAGACAGCTACAGCGATGCTAGCGCCCTAAGCGGTTACATTTCTCCATGCAGTATACAGAAGACGAATGCTTTCTGTGATCAAATCTAAGGCGAGGCTCTAGATTTGTTTAAAAAAAATTTGATTAAACCTGTCTTTGACAATGCCCCTTATTACGCTGTCAAGTTTTATTTGACAGACTTTGTCAAAGAAAATTTGGTAGTGTAATATCGGCCTAAGAGGGACTAGTATTGCTGATGACATGCTAGAAGAGCAAACACATCGGGTTATTACTGCTGCGACACCTAAGTAATAGGGAAATAAAAAGGTACTTTGTTGAACATAAGCGTGAAACCAATCACGTAACTTTAAAATTATTACAATTATAGTCTTTAATAAACTACATTTCTTGTACCGAGAAAAATAAAAAAAAGTTTCACTTGGCAGACTGGCGCAGAAATTAGTTTTTAGGTACGTGTTACGTAAAGGCGACCAACTGACTCCACATTTTTAAAAATCGGTTGTTGTTGTGTAATTAGGCGTATCTTTCTAATCTCCTCTTAAATTTGGCTTTCCTTTCTGCCGTTGCTCTTTGTCCACATCTATTTTCTTTGATTGCGCTCACGGTTAGTTACGCGAGGACATTTTTCTCGTTTGAGAATGTAACGCACGCTGCTCCTCCCACATTACAGAGGCGAGCGGATAGTGAACAATGGCGGGCGGAAGCAGAGTTTCCTTCTATTGTGTCGCGAGTCAGGCAGGTTCGCTAATAATACAGGAAGTATGTGTCCACCGCCGTCGACGCGTCGCCTTGATGGTTCGAAGGCCGTGCACCAGTTACTCTAAACGGCGCTGCTCGGTGAAACTGCCCTGGCCGGTGGCCGCATTGCGCACGGTACTGTGTGCGACTGTGCAGCATTCGACACGAAGACGTCTTCGCCTGGGCGCTGGCTTGTCTTATAGTGGATTGGGGATGTCACTTCGAACCACTAGAAAGGACTTGCTATTACGTTGCTGTCGGGTCTGTTCCTGTTCATCTCCAGCGACTTTTCCGTATTCTGTCGAGAGTTTTACAGTTCCATTAAGCTACTAGCCGCGCGGTCTGGGGCGCCTTGCCACGGCCCGCGCGGCTCCCCTCCGGCGGAGGTTCGAGTCCTCCCTCGGACATGGTTATTTGTGTTGTCCTTAGCGTAAGTTAGATTAAGCAGTGCGTAAGCTTAGGGACCGATGACCTAAGCAGTTTGGTCCCATAAGACCTTACCACAAATTTACAATTTCCATTAAGCTACTCGATTTTTCTGCATACTGACTCTTCTCTATGTGAGTGCTGTAACGCCTAATTGTTCTCGATTGCTGCATTTATATAGAGTTTAACAGTAATTGCAGTTAAATCCGAAACAACAATTTTTTGACAATTTATTTAAAAGTGTTCAGCAGCAGGAAACGAAACCTTATTTGTACACATCCTTCTGGAGCGATGCTCTCGACAGTTGCTGTTGGTGGTCTATTCATTCTGTGCCTAATTTTTATTTGCATATTACATGTGGAAATAATATTTGAATTAATTTCAACATCCGATTGTGGTAAATCTTTCGTTTATTCACGGTGCCTTAAACAAACAACATTGGAAACTTTGTTACTGCATAACATACCATTTTTCCACTCTGCTTCCTCAGCCCCAATTTTGAGCAATGCTTGCCATAGTACAAATGTGTTACCACATATCTCGCCCAAACGCTCGACACAAGGCAAATCAAAGACATAACCGACAAATATATTGGAATACAATTTTTGCGAGTTGACAAATAATAAGTTACATTTTAAGTGTTCTGTATAATCGTTGAAATAATTTGAGTTCATATAAATCAGTTCTGTGAAATTAAATAATAATTTTAAACATTTTACTTATAAGTTGCCATTAGAAAAAGTAAGTAAAAATTACTAATAGGTAGGTTTTCATGGACGTGGACTACACGTATAATTGTTATTCATACAACCTTTACAGCGAAAGTAAATCAACGACGATGTTTTGAGCTTTGCATACCAAAATGATCTTCTCGTTATCATACCGCCACATAAAACGGAGAGACCGATATCAGTGAATAGAACTCATGTTATTTTAAAAAATTATTGTGCACGCAGTATTGGAGTAGTTGCCAACCCGGTAATAAGTACTCTCTGGGAGCTAAAATGAAGCTTTGAGGTTTAAAAATAAAATGTATCGTACATTGTTTAGTCACGCCCCTAAACACATCTTAAAAATTAGTTTCTGCAACAGGTGTTTCCAAATGTCTCTGACCTAATATGATAATCATCCACTTGACATCCACTTCTGGATAAAGGCCTTCCCTATGATTTATAGTCTTCTGCCATCCCAATTCACGTCCCTTGTGCATGCTTTTACAATGTGATCTTCCCATCTTCCACTAGTCGCGATCTAAGTGTTCCTTTACTTCTTGCAATCCAGCAGAGAGCTTCCTTAGTCCATGTTCTATCCATCCGCCTCTCTGGAAATCCTTTTATAATTATGTCTTCCATTCCATAAAATCTTCATTATACTCTTGTCCAGGTCTGCCAGGTGCTGACACATTCTTAAAATTAGCTGCAGGACAGTAAAGGATTTAGCAGCTAATGGTGTCTTATAGAAAGAGAGCCTTTCTTTCAAGTCTTCTCCCCGATGCATCTTCTTGTTTTCCCTCTCTGTCTCCCAGTTATACCCAACATGCATCTCTTCCTTTCTCGCTGAACTACCTTTTTGGACACAGCGGAAGCTTCTTTATCAGAATTAACCTAGCTTACTAAGCGCTTTCCAGACCAATTTTACTCTTTAGTTTTCCTTTTCTGCCCATCTTCTGGCAGCGTTCATCACTGCCATCAGTAGTCTCTATCACTTACACGGAAAATGTAAAAGTATGACTGGTGAATGGATGAATATTTTATGGGAGTGGAATTTGAGCCGTAGACGAATTTCTTGGGCCCCTTCGAAGCAGCTGATTGAAGACAGATTTTGATCAAGCAAAACTGGCACTATTTTTTTTTTTTTTCAATCCTTGATATACGAGAGATTTCAAAGACAATCATAAATAATCTTTAACATCGGCGCTGTTGTCCTTAAAATTGTAATCGAACAGCTAGGAAGGCAGGTACGATACTTAACGTGATTTGTAAGACATGGGGGGAGGGTGATAGTCGGATATGTTAATGTTAGAGTAGTGTAGGTACAATGGGCAAAAAACGTGTACAGAACGAATAAACATCTGATTGCAAACATTGAGGGAAGCAAAGATGTCGATAGTGGTGAGGAAATGTGCCATGCCCTTTCTGCAGAAAGACATAAAAGACTGGCGAAGTCGACAGCTAGTCTTCGTCTCTTTTTTCCACGAAACATGTCCCCAACTCGACCCTCACTTCCATTCTCTCTCTCTCTCTCTCTCTCTCTCTCTCTCTCTCTCTCTCTCTCTCTCTCTCTCTCTCTCTCTGTTAAATTGATACTATCACGTAGTAGTGTAATATTGGTTATGCTTTCTTCATGTCAACCACTCCGCAGTGGAAAAGAGCCTTGATAGATGTACACCAAACACGACAATGAACGTCAAATTTTGAATGTGCATTCCGAAGTTCACGCCACTTAGAGAATTGGCTAAATGACTATTGGATGGTTCGTCATGTGGTACACTACTTCTTGCTCTTGCGGATCTAATCACTTACTCTACTGTGACATGCCTACCAGTTCTTTCGTCTTCTGACGAGGATAATCCACATATCTGTGATGGAAGAATGAGGGGTAAATGACCCTATCGAGAAAGGGGCCCATAAGAGACAGCACAACCTGATGTGTGATCTGAGGTTTTCTCGGCGTACAGAAATCTTGAATATTTCTCGGGTATTTAGCCAGATAGAGTCGTCCAAAAGGAGCGATATTTCGGCAAGCAGACTTCTTGCCATCTTCAGGCGACACCAAGAACGCCTGAAGATGGCAAGAAGTCGGTTTGCCGAAATATCGCGCCTTTTGGACGACGCTACCTGGCTGAATACCCGAGACATTTTCAAGATAGCACAACCTGTTTTTGGACTAGGGTACGAGAGGAAGTTGACCATAGGCTTCGCAAAGGATCTGTCCCGCCATGCGTCGCAAGCGGTTTTAGCAAACAACGTATAAACTATGTGTGTAACTGATATGCACTCCTCCCTTCGCAGAAGAACGTCACGACAAACTTGTTGGTAGACCAACACAGCGTTTGCGGGGTGGACTTAAGAACGAGATTATACAACTGGCTACCTCGGAGAATTGAAAGGAGATTCTCCTAGTGGGATAAAGGAACATTAGAGTTTCAACATCCAATCTGCAACGAGATCATAGGAGACCAGACCCAATATCTGAAGAACACCCTCCATGTCGCTCCCAAAGGGCCTACCCCAGCATATGCTGCAAGCTGTTTATGAAGCCAGAAAAATCTAAATCAGTGGTCCTTTTTTTAGGTCGTCAGTCTTTCGAATTGTTTGAGGCTGTTCATATTTTTCTCTTACGTACTAATATTATCATTTTCATGTAACTGTTCCTCTCAAGAGCTTCTATTTCGCATATTCCAAAATAGATCTTGCCTACTATTTCTCGCCGGCCGGAGTGGCCGTGCGGTTCTAGGCGCTACAGTCTGGAACCGAGCGACCGCTACGGTCGCAGGTTCGAATCCTGCCTTGGACATGGATGTGTGTGATGTCCTTAGGTTAGTTAGGTTTAAGTAGTTCTAAGTTCTAGGGGACTGACGACCTCAGATGTTAAGTCCCATAGTGCTCAGAGCCATTTGAACCTACAATTTCTCCTTTCTGCTGCTTCTTCAAGTGCAAAGTTAGCTTACCTGGATGCCGAAGCAGAGTCTCACTAAACTGTCATTTCTTCGGATAAGGCTTTTCCATCGATTTCTTTATTCACCTGTTTTTCCTAGTGCTTCGCCTGCACTCTGAACTTTCAACGTTCGTCGGTGGCACAAATTTCAAACGCCCTTAAATCGTTGATCTGTTTTCTGCTACTACTTACGCTTGCTTTATTTATCCTTCAGCCACCGAGCGAGGTGGCGCAGTGGTTAGACACTGGACTCGCATTCGGGAGGACGACGGTTCAATCCCGCGTCCGGCCATCCTGATTTAGGTTTTCCGTGATTTCCCTAAATCACTCCAGGCAAATGCCGGGATGGTTCCTCTGAAAGGGCACGGCCGACTTCCTTCCCCATCCTTCCCTAATCCGATGAGACCGATGACCACGCGTCTGGTCTCCTTCCCCAAAACAACCAACCAACCTTCAGCCATATTCCTTGCTAAGTACCAAGCTAGGCAGCGCAGTGGTTAGCGCACTGGATTCGCATTTGGGGCGAAGACTGTTGAAACCCGTGTCCGGCCATCCTGATTTAGGTTCCCGTGATTTCCCTTAATCGAAAGGGCACGGTCGTCTTTTTCCCCCCCCCATCCTTCGCTAATCCGAGCTTGTGTTCCTTCTCTTATGACCTCGTGGTCGATGAGACGTTAAACACAAATCTTCTCCTCCTCGCTAAGCATGTTGTCCTTGCGTTTCAGCCGGCCGCTGTGGCTGAGCGCTTATAGGCGCTTCAGTCCGGAAGCGCGTTGCTGCTACGGTCACAGGTTCGAATCCTGCCTCGGGCACGGATGTGTGTGATGTCCTTAGGTTAGTTACGTTTAAGTAGTTCTCCGTCTAGGGGACTAACGACCTCAGGTGTTAAGTCCCGTAGTTCTTAGAGCCATTTGAACCATCTTGCGTTTAAAGAGTATTTCTTATCTTCCTTGCAGCCAGCCTGAAGGGCTAATATCGTCTACAAAACGCATCATTGGTATGTGTTTCCTCTATATCTCTTCATAATGTTTCTCTCCGTGCCTTCGTTCCTGCTTATATGTCCAAACTGAACAGCAGTGGTGGCCACGCGGGGTTCTGAATGTCGGCTTATCATGAATGAGAGGGCTGCGCCTTAAGTGCTGCGCTGCCTTGTTTTGTGGACGTGGAGGTGAACTGCTAAGGTAGATTCCAAATGTCTAGATTTCTACGACGCTTTTGACACAGTTCCCCACAAGCGGCTTCTAACCCAAGTTGCGTGTCTATGGAGTATCATATCAGCTATGCAACTGGGTCCATGATTTCCTGTCAGAGGGTTCATAGTTCGTAGTGATTGACAGTAAATCTAGTGAAATCGAAGTTTTGTCTGGGGTTCCGCGAACAGGCGTTACAGTTCCTCAGCTGTTCTTAGTCGATGTAAACGATTTAGGAGACAATGTGAGTAGGTTTCTTAGATGGTTTACAGACGGTGTTCCCATTCAACGACTAGTAAAGTCATACAATATAATGAAATCTATTCACAAATTGCGAATACGACACCACAACAGCTATACAATTTACTGGAAATATGTGAAAATTTGTGCCTGGGACTCGAACCCGGATTTCGCGCTTGTCGCGAGCGGTCGTCTTACCAACTTAAGCTGTTCGAGCACGCTTCCAGGGCCGACCCAAATCTCCACATGCCCCAGTCAGTCTTGCTTCCCATAGTGCTCGCACGGTTGTTTGTTTGCTGCACGTAGAGAGACCTTTTTAACTTCCCTCGTCAGGTCCAAAGGAACATTGCCTGGAGCTATACACACACTGTAAAATCTAGACACTGCAATAATGAAATATAAAATGATTTAATACGAATACTGCATTGTGCGAAAAATGGCAATTGACCCTAAATAAAGAAAAGAGGATGTCCATTAATTTATTTTCTTTAAAATTTGCCCCCCCCCCCTCCCTGGTGAAATTTGGTGAGATTCTGCGAAATTTTTAAAATTTGATAAACATTGATTAAAACACTATTTTAAACTGGCCAGTGAGTAGTATTCAGGCAGACACAGACGGACAACAAGGCTCCACGAAGGTGGTATCAACGGTTTTGATGCATCTCTGAAAAAAACTGACCTTTTATGCATATATTGTACACACAAAGTATCACTGAAACTTCACTTACATCATAGTCGAAGGACAACGTTGTTTGTACCTTCCTTTGAACCATATGGTTACGTAGCTTTTCAGTCCCTTGATTTATATGGTCACTAAGAGAATTCTTGTCGTAACTTCAGCTTAGCTTCCTTCCACAAACGATTACTTCAGCTTATCCGCATGCCGCTTAACGCACACACACTGTAAAAGTTTTGATTCGTGTTGTGCCCAAAAACATTAGCTTCATATGCTTTGAAGACTATCACGAGACGCACTGTCTGACACGTAGCGATTTCGACCAGCGTGGTAGGGAAGCACCAGAATGAAATTTCACACACCTGCGGCACTTGCTTGAAGTCTGGGAATCCCGCGTCTGCATATGTGTAAGGCATTCAGTTGAGAGAATGTCCCGGATTAATTATGTGAAACAAAATGTTATCCGCTATAATAATGTATAATGTCTGAATTGAAAAGTTGGCGTGAGATTTTCATTGCCTTCCCCCCTCCCCTTTAAATGAGATTTGGCAAAATTTTGCCGCCCCCCCCCCCCCCATTTTGAGCTCACGTAATTAATGGACGCCCACAAAATGGCTCTCACATAAGTACTAAATGGTATCCGTTAAATTTTGGTTACCCGACATACCACACAACCCACAAATGTTCTCCGTAGAACTAAATATCTGATGATTACAATTACGAACAATTTAGACTAGAAACCATCACATGGAAAATGTTGTTGGGAGAGGGAACAAGAGTCAGCGTTTTATTGGCGTAACACTTGGAAAGGGCAACAAATCTACTGAAGACACCCTCAACGCGTGTCAGTCCTGTTCTGCATAACTGCTGCACCTATGGGGGTCCGTACTAGACACATTTGACGGAGAACATAGAGAAAGTTCAAGGAAGGGGAACGCTTTTTGTATAACACTAAATAGAGGGGAGAGTGTCACGGACGTGATAAGCTAACTCGGGAGGGAATCATTGAGCGGAGATCATTTCACACAATTTTGATCACCTCCGGGTGCGAATGTATTTAGGTTACATTTTCCTTGAGACATAATATCGAGTCTCAACTTTATCTTCGATACGGATAGAAGCTGAAGGGGCAATACCGACGATTTAAGAACTGGAAAATGAAGATGGCTTATGGTGTGAATTGAGGTTCCTGTTAGGGAGGGCATCAGTCTAGAGTAATCCAGCTTGGGTTCAAATCGATAATTCAGCTTCTATCCATAGCGAAGCATTTAAGTTACTCCTAGCTACACATGGAAATGGGACCATCGAGTTTCATTAGGGGAAATCAGTACCTGCACGGATAGAATAAAGTGTTATTCCTCCCGCGTGCTATTCTAGAGGAGAACGATTGAGAAATTGCCTGAAAATTGTGTTGTGAAGCCCCTGCCAAAACCTTAAGTGTGAACTGCAGAGCAGTCCTGTAGATGTAGTTATACACTGCTGGGCATTAAAATTGCTGCATCACGAAGATGTCGTGCTACAGACGCGAAATTTAACCGACAGGAAGAAGATGCTGTGATATGCGAATGATCAGCTTTTCAGAGCATTCACACAAGGTTGGCGCCGGTGGCAACACCTACAATGCGCTGACATGAGGAAAGTTTCCAACCGATCTCTCATACACGAACAGCAGTTGACCGGCGGTGCCTAGTGAAACGTTGTTGTGATGCCTCGTGTAAGGAGGAGAAATGTGTACCATCACGTTTCCGACTTCGATAAAGGTCGGATTGTAGCCTATCGCGATTGCGGTTTATCGTATCGCGACCTTGCTACTCGCGTTGGTCGAGATCCAATGACTGTTAGCAGAATATGGAATCGGTGGTTTCAGGAGGGTAATACGGAACGCCGTACTGCATCCAAACGGCCTCGTATCACTAGCAGTCGAGATGACAGGCATCTTATCCGCATGGCTGTAACGGATCGTGCAGCCACGTCTCGATCCCTGAGTCAACAGATGGGGACGTTTGCAAGACAACAACCATGTGCACGAACAGTTCGACGACGTTTGCACCAGCATGGACTATCAGCTCGGAGACCATGGCTGCGGTTACCCTTGACGATGCATCACAGACAGGAGCGCCTGCGATGGTGTACTCAACGACGACCTGGGTGCACGAATGGCAAAACGTCATTTTTTCGGTTGAATCCAGGTTCTGTTTACAGCAATATGATGGTCGCATCCTTGTTTGGCGACATCGAGGTGAACGCACATTAGAAGCGTGTCTTTGTTCGCATTGTCGGCACTTTGAACGGTGGACGTTGCATTTCAGATGTGTTACGACCCGTGGCTCTACCCTTCATTCGATCCCTTCGAAACCCTCAATTTCAGCAGGATAATGCACAACCGCATGTTGCAGGTCCTGTACGGGCCTTTATGGATACAGAAAATGTTCGACTGCTGCCCAGGCCAGCACTTCCTCCAGATCCCTCACCAACTGAAAACGTCTGGTCAATGGTGGCCGAGCAACTGGCTAGTGACAATACGCCAGTCACTACTCTTGATGAACTGTGGTATCGTGTTGAAGCTACATGGGCAGCTGTACCTGTACACGCCATCCAAGCTCTGTATGACTCAATGCCCAGGCCCATCAAGACCGTTATTACGGCAAGATGTGGTTGTTCTGGGTACTGTTTTCTCAGGATCTATGCTCCCAAACTGCGTGAAAATGTAATCACATGTCAGTTCTAAAATGGTTCAAATGGCTCTGAGCACTATGGGACTTAACATCTGTGGTCACCAGTCCCCTAGAGCTTAGAACTACTTAAACGTAACCAACCTAAGGACATCACACACATCCATGCCCGAGGCAGGATTCGAACCTGCGACCGTAGCGGTCACGCGGTTCGAGACTGAAGCGCCTAGAACCGCACGGCCACACCGGCCGGCCCACATGTCAGTTCTGGTATAACATATTTGTCCAGTGAATACCCGTTTATCATCTACATTTCTTCTTGGTGTAGCACTTTTAATGGCCAGTAATGTAGATGCAGGTTTATAAGGCAGCGTGTGCTCGTTGGTGTCTGTATTAGGTGAATGGTGGTGGATTGGGAAGTAAAGGAGTGGTATGAGTGGGTATCTAAGATAGTTAATAGCCGCGGGAGGGGGGTAGTGAGTGAACTAATGGTGGGTAAAACTGAACGGAGCAGAAGTCAGCGCGAGTGAGGTAGGGGTAGAAGGGGTGGGTGGGAGGCTCTGCGCAGGGGGTGGCACGCGACGGCCTGCGCCGTATCTGGGTCAGGGATGCGGCCGCGGGCCTGGGTTACCATAGCGACGCTCCAGTTGCGCTCTGCACCCATAGCCGGGCGCCGGTGCCTCTGCGGCGGCCGCTTTAGTTTATCGATTGTACGTGCGTGCGGCGGAGGCGGCGCCGACAGCGGCAGCTGGCCCGGTGTGTTCGGCGGCGCGGAGTGCTGCGGTGTGATGTCTTCGTGCTTGCCATGCGTGTCGGTGTGCGTGGACGTGTGCCTGGCGGAGCTGGGCGTGCAGCTAGGTCCGTGCCGGCGCGGCGCCACAGCTGCGGCCGCGGCGCGCGGTGTGTGTTGCGCCTGCCTGCCTGCCTGCCTGTGTTTACGTGTCCGTGCCGGCCATATGGTCACCGCGTGGCTTTGTCCTTCCTTTGTCACAAGTGAACGTACGGGGCCGTCAGCCCTCCTGCATGTTTGTCATGTCATGCCGCTGAACCGCAATCTCGTATGCCATTTTTTTCGTACTGCAACATCGTGTATCAGGTTTTTTTGAGATTTATTTTTCAGTCTTTCTTTTTCATCTAATATTTTATTATTGAAGTGTTTTGTAATGATAATTTAAATTTGTTTCATATCGAGGTGGTGGTGTTTCTTCACCTTCCTGTAAAACTGAAATTTTTGACGTTCGAGGTTGCTGTTCAATACTATCGTTATTCAACTTATTCACCGTGTTCTGGTGCGTGCGGGGACTAAACGAGATGTTTTATGTAAATGACTTCATAGCATCGACAGCTGGTGCGAGCTTCATTTAGGGAGCTTTCACAATATGTCAGTTTTGTGTCATTGTTTCATGGATTTCAATTTGACTGTGTTTCCTAATCGACGTGATTTGTATCCGTGGCATGACTGACACTCTACGCGGATTGAGATTCTTGTCGGAGGCCTCAAATACATAGCATGACCAGATCTCTGACCTTCCCTATTTAGGTTTCGTAACCTTCCTACCACAAGACAGCGTCGGATCCGAAACGTCTTTTTACGTTTGCGTAGGTATCAGTGCTAGTGTCCGTTAGTAAGTGTTCCGCATGTAAACCAGATGAATCTCATTTTTAAAGGTGCTAACATTTTTTTTTCTTTAGCTAAGTGTCGTATACGACCCGGCCGTGTGACATGAGTCCGCACGAAGGCTAAGGAAATTTATGGAAGGTGATTCGTTTCTCCGTACAGGTTCCGCAGTCCGTAACTATGTAAGTGGGTTAGCGACACGTTTTGAGCCACTGGTGACTACTGGGATATCGAAAAGGAGTAAAAGATACTTGATTGCTGTACAAAGTTGAATGACTGCTGTTTATACTAACTCAAATGCTATTGACTAAATAAACATCTCTCTGCAGTTGTTGCGTAAGTCTTACTTTAAATAAAGAACAGTATCTTTATTTCAAAACACCGCCACGGTTAAAACTGTACCGCCAGTATGGGAAATGTTAACAACAGTACGCGATTGTGGGTCCGCCTTATTTACTGTTAAGCCATAGCATGGTTTTTACCTTTGTTGCCGCTGTTTCCAACATATTTTGTTTGTTTTAGTTGCCATTTCTTCGGCGTACAGCATGTTGTCTGCAAGTTTGTCGGCTTGCAGCTGCTTTTATGCACAGATAAACATAACTTTTGCTCCTTGTTCGTAATCCAAAACATTACGCCATGTCGTAGATGTAGATGACATGTAGTATGTTCAAGGAACGGCAACAGACACAGAAAATATACCGGAAGTAGCGGCAACGAAGGTAAAAATCGTGGTGTGACTTGCATAAGAATTAAAGAACCCACTGACGATGGCGATATTGTCGCTGAAACTAGTTTGGAAATAAATACATAAAAAAACAGAAGTGTTTCGCTAAAGGCGGACGAACAATCCCAGGTCGTTGTTTTTATGCATACACGAACCATTGGAAGAGTTCAAAGATAAAATGATAAGGAGATGGTAATTTCCATGAAAGTTTTTATGGCTTGTAGGCTTGAAGGGAAATGAAACGAGAACGATAAACAAAACAGAAGCCTTTCAAATTCGATGTTGCGGAAGAATGCTGAAAATTAGAGGGGATCATACAGTAACTAATGAAGAAGCACGGAGTTGGATTCTGGAGATAAGAGCCCCATGAGAAAACTTGATTCAAAGTACCTGTCTCTTGATGGAACTTGCCTTAAGGCTTCAATGTAAGGCTAATTTTTCAGTGGATAAAAGTTTGTGGTGGGGTGTATAAATTGCAGAAGGGGCTCAAGGAATGACGATAATAAGCAGGTTGTAGGTCACAGTAATCGGGAAGAGAAGAGGAGGCTTGCGGAGTATATGATAGCGTGGTTAACTGCATCTTCGGACTGAAGATAGCAGCAAACAACAACAACAACGACGACAACAACAACGTCTTCAATGTTTATCAGTAGCACTTCACTGGCCCACTTGGTAGTATAAGCCCCATTACAAACGGTATTAAAAATACCTTATGGTGGAGTGTGAGCGTGGTGGATAGAGATCACTTTTTACGTTTCTCTTTGATAACTCGAAACCTGCGGCTTCTAGCAAGAAAATGTTTCAGAGTACAAAATCAAGCTACATTTAACTTCCGACAACTTTCTCTAGGACTAATAGTTACCGCATTGCAGAGGATCGAAAGGTCACACGTTATTAAAAATAGTGTATTAATGTTATAAAATTTTGTTGTTGTTAAATGAAGTGGCTTAAGAACAAATTTTAACTGTGTGTACCAAGTCTGCAGTAGAGCCGTTATTAAGCGATAGACTGGGTTCTTGGGGGGGGGGGGGGGGTAGATAAAAGAGCGAGTGACGTAGGTAAGGTAATTCCATCTATCGTAGGTCTGCCAACCTTACAGCGAGCACGCCATCACCCCCCCCCCCCCCCCCTCACCCCTACTGCACCACTGCAGGGTATTTCTCAATGTTATAACCTTCCGCATTCCGCTTTATGTATCACGGGCGACGCAATGTCGAGACCTGCCACGGTTGTTCATTTTCCACAAAATAAGTAAACACTGTGCGGAAAGCACACATTAATTACTAACAATACTAATGCAAGAAACGCATATGGACAGATTCTGCGTAAATGTCTGCATACTGTTATACCCTACTAGGGGTAAACTGAGTCTTATTCATCCTGTATGATGGTTGTAATTCTCTTCCTGAAAAGGCGTCTTCTTGCATCTGTCCTGTTCTCTTATATGAGGAGACATAGTAACTTCACTGAGTTCATGTTTATGTAGTGCGGCTATTTTCAGTTTATTAAGTGAATACTTACTTAAGTGATCTTTTATGTAAAATGTGTTCCCCTAAACCATGACCGACGTGCTTAATTTGTAAGTGTGATGATGTCAGTGACGTGCGTAATGTTGGTGGGAAAGGAACTGGATTGGTAAATGTGCCGTGGTGCTGTCATTGACAACGTATTGTAAAGCCGAGTAATTATGTTATATACAGTGTGTCCCAAAATAATGTATACGCTCTTTGAAACTGAACATCTCTTTAATGAAAGGGGTTAGAAATACAATTTTAGTGGTGTTAGGTGGTAAATGTTCATAGTGGTGTCCGTCCACCGCAATACACCGTCGACAAAGACTTAAGACTGAGCGACATACCAACTTTGTTTCCAACGGAATAGCATCACAGGCTTGCTCAATTTGCTCTCTACGATCATCCAGTGTGTGTGGTCTCGCGACGTAAACTACGTTCTTGAGAGTACCACACAGAAAGAAGTCTAGAGGAGTAAAGCTGGAGATCGAGCGGGATACTCCGCACTCCCTCTTCGTCCTATCGATCTGACAGTGAATGTACGATTAAGAAATGCCCTCACGTCCAGATGAAAGTGAGGTGGCGCCCCGTCCTGTTGTTCCATCAACTTCAAACGTCGATTCATCTGACCAAATAATTCGATCTTGGAAACGTTGCTCTTCTTCACATCTGTTCATGAACCACTCAAAATTCGCTTCGCTTATCAGGATCACCCTCGTTAAGACCATGGAGAAGTCTTGGAATGTAAGGCTTAAAAGTTCTGAGACCGCAAAATTCTGTGAACACTGCTTCTGCAGATCCCAGTGTCACGAGAGCATTGCCTCACAGGTTTCTTCGGGGATCGTGTGTATGCCTGGATTACTGCATCGACACTCTCATTGTCTGTTGAACTTCTCTTTCGTCCGCTATGTCCCTTCTCTATATCGTGCACCGTTCCTTCGACTTCAAACTTACCTCTGATTCTTATAACTGTTACTCTTGTCGGTGGTGGTATTCCAAATTGAACTCTCCAACGTCGGCGTACCACACTCGCATTCTCTATTTTCCAGTAACATTTTAGCACCCATTACGTTGTTCAAACGATAACGCCGTGTTTGTTTACAATCCTGAAACAAAAGAAAGCATTGTTATGTTTTTCACCGCCGTCTAAGTTATTAGCCATAAGAATTGTATTTCTATCTCCTTTAATTAAAGAGAGATTTCGTTTCAAAGACTGTACACTTTTTTTGGGACACCTTGTATATACACTGATAGTGTTTGCATGTGGTGCCACAGGAAGGTAATACTCCTACGAAAACGAACCTGTGCCACGCCAGATACAATTACTGTCCATTGTTCTCATAGCTTCGATAGCAGTGCGCGAGACTGCCCAGCCTTCGGGTTGGACTCGATCCTGAGACTACTACTGCCCCATGTCCAGCTTTGGTATTGGTCTGCTACTTGTTTTTAGAAAACTACACCAAGAACACGTTTGGCGACACAGTCTCTCGCGGGCCGCTTGAATTTTCGTCCAACGGCCTGATATTCCAACTTTAATGCTGATCAACTCGGAAATGGCGCACCGTACCGAATGTACTCTGCAACATCCTTCCAAGCTTTGCAGACTGTTTCTGAGCTCCCTATATGCCAAGACAAGCAATATCGTCAAATGGTTAACTTGTCTTCGATTGTATGGGCTGAACAATCACTGGAATCAGTCACATCTATAAAATATCAAGAAGTAATCATAGGAAGCGATTTAAAATGGAACAGCCACATAAAACTAATCACACGCAGATGCCAGAATGAGATTCCTTAGAAGAATTCTCAGGAATCCACCCACAAAGAAGGTAGCTAATGAAACTGTCGTTCGACCAACGCTTTAATGTTGCTAGTTGGTCTGGGATTCGCACCAAATAGGATTGATAGAGGAAACAGGATCGAAATAAGAGCAGCGCGTTTTATTACAGCTTCATTTAGTAAGCGCAGAGGCGTCTCGGAGATGTTGAGAAAACTCCATTGGCAGACACTACAAGCTAGCAGTTCTGCACCGTGATTTAATTTGGTGTTAAAATTCAGAGAACGTACGTTTCTAGAAGAGTCAACCAATGTATGGCTTCCACTTGCTCACTTTTCACTCAGAGGCTCACCAGCAATTACCCTTCCCGTGAACCATTCGCGGCTGTAGCAGGAAAGTGGAGGAGGGGATGGAACTACACTCCTGGAAATGGAAAAAAGAACACATTGACACCGGTGTGTCAGACCCACCATACTTGCTCCGGACACTGCGAGAGGGCTGTACAAGCAATGATCACACGCACGGCACAGCGGCCACACCAGGAACCGCGGTGTTGGCCGTCGAATGGCGCTAGCTGCGCAGCATTTGTGCACCGCCGCCGTCAGTGTCAGCCAGTTTGCCGTGGCATACGGAGCTCCATCGCAGTCTTTAACACTGGTAGCATGCCGCGACAGAGTGGACGTGAACAGTATGTGCAGTTGACGGACTTTGAGCGAGGGCGTATAGTGGGCATGCGGCAGGCCGGGTGGACGTACCGCCGAATTGCTCAACACGTGGGGCGTGAGGTCTCCACAGTACATCGATGTTGTCGCCAGTGGTCGGCGGAAGGTGCACGTGCCCGTCGACCTGGGACCGGACCGCAGCGACGCACGGATGCACGCCAAGACCGTACGATCCTACGCAGTGCCGTAGGGGACCGCACCGCCACTTCCCAGCAAATTAGGGACACTGTTGCTCCTGGAGTATCGGCGAGGACCATTCGCAACCGTCTCCATGAAGCTGGGCTACGGTCCCGCACACCATTAGGCCGTCTTCCGCTCACGCCCCGACATCGTGCAGCCCGCCTCCAGTGGTGTCGCGACAGGCGTGAATGGAGGGACGAATGGAGACGTGTCGTCTTCAGCGATGAGAGTCGCTTCTGCCTTGGTGCCAATGATGGTCGTATGCGTGTTTGGCGCCGTGCAGGTGAGCGCCACAATCAGGACTGCATACGACCGAGGCACACAGGGCCAACACCCGGCATCATGGTGTGGGGAGCGATCTCCTACACTGGCCGTACACCACTGGTGATCGTCGAGGGGACACTGAATAGTGCACGGTACATCCAAACCGTCATCGAACCCATCGTTCTACCATTCCTAGACCGGCAAGGGAACTTGCTGTTCCAACAGGACAATGCACGTCCGCATGTATCCCGTGCCACCCAACGTGCTCTAGAAGGTGTAAGTCAACTACCCTGGCCAGCAAGATCTCCGGATCTGTCCCCCATTGAGCATGTTTGGGACTGGATGAAGCGTCGTCTCACGCGGTCTGCACGTCCAGCACGAACGCTGGTCCAACTGAGGCGCCAGGTGGAAATGGCATGGCAAGTCGTTCCACAGGACTACATCCAGCATCTCTACGATCGTCTCCATGGGACAATAGCAGCCTGCATTGCTGCGAAAGGTGGATATACACTGTACTAGTGCCGACATTGTGCATGCTCTGTTGCCTGTGTCTATGTGTCTGTGGTTCTGTCAGTGTGATCATGTGATGTATCTGACCCCAGGAATGTGTCAATAAAGTTTCCCCTTCCTGGGACAATGAATTCACGGTGTTCCTATTTCAATTTCCAGGAGTGTACATTGGTACATACATTACCCTTCGCCGCACACGGTAAGGTGTCGGGCGAAATGTAGATGCAGATGTGGTATACGTTGCAGGAAGAACGGGCGTAAGGAAGAATCATCCTAGCATCCGCCTTGAGAGACGTGCGAGGCTGATTTTGGTTACGCCGGTATGTTTGAAATATATTTTCGCAATATCGTCTGTTGTAACAGGATCTACCTTGTCTCATAGCTAACTCGCTCCTTTATCATTTGGGAGCGCCCTTGTTGAAATGGCTTTTTAATGGTCTGTCGAGGAGAATTCTCGCCTAAAGCATTGGAGGGGCAGGTTGGGAATGCCCTGCTAAAAGGCGTCCTCGCTTTCTACTTCATTACGCCACCGGTATCTAGCCAACAAACTTCTCCTCAACCATCTTATTTTCACGCCCCATTCCCATCACGTATATCTCTGGTTAGTTTTGTGTGTGTGTGTGTGTGTGTGTGTGTGTGTGTGTGTGTGTCACGCGATGGCGCAGTTGATGATCTCTGCTGATTCTATTTGCTTGCAGTGGAAGGGGGTTTTCATCGTGTATCATTAACTGTTGAAACAGTAAGATAAATCGTATTTCCAAATACGTAGAACATTAACAAAAGCAGTACTACCCAAAATTGAGCTGATTTTTACGTTAATGTTTCGCGCGGACCTGTTTGTGTTACCCATTTATCCTACTTACAACTCGTATGAGACGAAGTATGATGTGTCAGACGTTATTGGTACTCGTATTTCAGTGCAATATTTCGTGCAACTTGCATCGTAATTTTGATAGGAAATTGACAGCTTGCGTACCGACCATAGCAACTCATAGTTGACGTATGAACTAAGCCGAAAGAGAATTCCTTAACTTTTTTCAGTGTTCCCAGTGAAATGGAAGCATTAGAAGGAAAATAAAAAGGCAAATCAGTATTTATATCACAAATTGTACTCACTACTTATAACTTATCATATAGCTTTAAAGACTCCAATTATATTTGAGATCAGGGGATTAGTGAACACAGGGTTTTCTTAGCGAGAATGAATATTCTGACCCCCAAATCCTCCAAAAATAAGCGAAAAGTATACCTATTCAAAAAAGCAGATCAAAATTCACTTGACGCCTTCCTGAGAGACAATCTCCACTCATTCCGAATTAACAATGTGTGTAGACCAGATGTGGCTTGAATTCAAAGAAATAGTATCGGCAGCAATTGAGAGATGTATACCAAATAAATTAACGAACGACGGTGCTGTACCCCATGGTACACAAAACGGGTCAGAACACTGTTGCAGAAACAACGAAAAGAACATGCCAAATAAAACAGACGCAAAATCTCCAATTAGCAATCTTTACAGAAGCTAGAAATTTAGCGCGGACTTCAATGCGAGATGCTTATAACAGTTTCCACAACGAGACTTTGTCTCGAAACCTGGCAGAAAGTCCAGAGAGATTCTGGTCGTATGTGAAGTATGCTAGCAGCAAGACACAATCAATGCCTTCTCTGCACGATAGCAATGGAGATACTATCGAAGACAGTGCTGCCAAAGCAGACTTACTAAACACAGCCTTCCGAAATGCCTTTACAAAGGGAATCGAAGTAAATATTCCAGAATTGGAATCAACAACAGCTCCTAAAATGAGTAACGTAGTAGTAGATATCCTCGGAGTAGTGTAGTAACTTAAATCACTTAACAAGAGCAGGTCTTCCGGTGGAGATTGTATACCAGTTAGGTTCGTTTCAGAGTATACTGATACAAGAACTCCATACTTAACAATCATACACAACCGTTCGCTTTACGGAAGATCCGTACCCAAAGACTGGAAAGTTGCGCAGGTCACACCAGTATTCAAGAAAGGTAGTGGGAGTAATCCACTAAATTACAGACCCATATCGTTAACGTCCATATGCAGCAGAATTCTGGAACATGCATTGTGTTCAAACATTATGAATTACCTCGAAGAAAACTATATATTGACAAAGTGTCAGCATGGATTTAGAAAACACCTTTCTTATGGAACGCAACTAGCTCTTTACTCGCATGAAGTGCTGAGTGCTGTTGACAAGGATTTCAGATTGATTCCGTATTTCTGGATTTTCGGAAGGCTTTTGACACTGTACCACATAAGCAGGTTGTAGTGAAATTGCGTGTTTATGAAATAGCGTCTCAGTTACGTGACTGGACTCGTGATTTCCTATCAGAGAGGTCACAGTTCGTAGTAATTGACGGAGAGTCATAGAGTTGGCATTTGACAACTAGCACAGCTAGCGATGTACCTGTGGGAGCCTGGCGTTTCCGGCCTCCGCTCTATTGCCAGTTCACCTGCGTAAAGCGTTGTGCCTGCCGGTTGTCAAGCAAGAAAAGTTACTTGTATCAAAAGAGAACACAACTCCGGTCCGAATTAACGTTAAGAACAGATTTTTGACATGCTTAGCGGTGCTGTTGCGGTACGCTAATTTCAGCGTTTTACGTGATTTTTGTAGGAGATGGACTTCAAAGCGATTTTTATCGTTGCTGTCTGTTTTCAGTTTGTCTCCGCAGCGTCGCCACTTTGTACCTTAAACATCAGATGCCATAGAATTTTAAATGTCTGAAATCCCTTCGTAGACCCGTAATAGTTGCTGCCGCGAATCCCCGTGTAGACTACAGACTGGAAAGATTGACTAACGCACTATTTGCAAGTTTCCCCCCCCCTCCCCTTTTCAACCCTCCAGTTGCTCCACCAATTCAATCGGAAAAAATATAAGTATGTTGCTGTTGAGTTTGTCGTCACACGATAGTCATGCTCTGTTTAAAATTCTGGCACCCGCCACAGGTATTATGATTAAAACGAGTGTTTTTAAACTGTGCAGAACATAAGGTGTAAATTTACCACGCGAAAATACATCACAGACGCTCCTCCAACCTTCCTTTTCTCCACCTTTGGTCCGGAACGTCCAGTAGCAAGCACCTACTAGTTGCTCGCGGTCAGCAATCGTCTGGCATTCTCAATAGCCGCCTACCGTCCGCCAGTCATGTCTCTAGAGCAAACCTGCTGTCAGAGCTTGCGTTCGGGAACCATCCCGGCATTTGTCGTGAAAAATTTCGGCAAACCATGGGAATACATGAATACCCAGACGACCGCTCCTCCAAAAGTGGGAGTCTAGTATCTTAGCCAATTCATTACTTCCACTTCGAGCGGTAATCATGCCTATTGCTTCAATACGACTTGCACCGACATAGCTTCCAACACGTCGAAATTCACCTATGGAGGTCGTTCTAAAGCCCGTCGTGTCTCTGGCTCTCCTTGGCAACTGAACTGTTACAGCTGGCCGATCAACACCTAAGTTCCGTATCTCATGAACAGCCGTCAGATGAAGAAAAGTCACTCTAGCACCTTCCATTTTAACGAACATTAAATATACGTTCGTTATCTCTCTCACCCTTCCATCAGAAATACTAATTAAATGGCTCTGGTTAGGCCGCTAGTTAGCAGAGTTTATAGTCAATGTTTACATTTTCGTCGTGTGTTTCTACCACGCAGAGTAATTGCTGATGACAAAGATCACATATCAAGGTCGCTGTAGTATGAGTAAACCAGCTGCTTAAACGAACTTCAAGAAGTGAAGTTAAGGGTGATCAGTGATCATCTTTGTCTTAAAATTACCATTATAATTATAATAATTATTATTTTTTGCGCTGTTCAATTTGTTATGGTCATTGAAGGGTACGTTGTCGTAGTTGTTTTCTACGCATTGCTTATAGTCTGAGTGCAGTATGTCACCAACTGATAAATGGACCCGGAGACAATATTATCTTGCGTAGTATATACAGTTGTCAGAAACAGTCTGAAAATCTCTTAACACTGTTGCAGGGTAAGTTGTGCTGAGAAATAATTGTTGCGCCGTCACCGAATTAGTCGGCGTTGAAGTTAGCCCATCAAGCCGACGCGCGCGCAGATTCAAGCGGACCGCCAGAGGCAGTTTGTGTCAGTTCTCACAGCGTGGACGGAAGCACACGGGACTGCCCAGCCTTTGGCTCGGGGTCAAATTTTTGTATCGCTCTTGGTTTTGGGAAACCAGACGAAGCACACGTGTGGCTACACCCCATATCAAGCGGCCATTTGAATTTGCCTAACTTCTATACTAATTAACTCGGAAACGGCAGAGAATCTATTTTTTAACAATAATTTCTTAGCACTACCTTCCCTGCGACACCCTTTCAAGATTTTCAGACTGTTCCTGATCTCCCTATACTTATTTGGCTTCAATTTACTGCGTACGCTTCCGTTGCTGAGCGGCCAGCATTCTTGACTACCAAGCAGACGACCCGGGTTCAGTTCCCGGTACTGACGAAGATCTCCCCTCGGAGCGACAGTTTAAACTCCGTCGTTAGCCCCGTTGAGCAGCTGCTTCAATGATAAGTAACGGAAAGCTGACAGCTGCCGGGAGAGGGGTGTGCTGACCCCATGCTCCTTCATACTGCATCTAAATGACGCCAAAAGGCAGAGGGGGACACGGCGGCCGGTCGACATCACGTGCTCCGGACCTGATACCGGAATTACTTAACACCTGTGGTTTATCGAATCGTATTGCCATAACTTAACCATATGTACCATCATCCACATAAAAAGAAAACCTGGACAGCGATTCATAAACACATTTCCACATAAACTAACAACTTACAACTAGAAAACCATGACGTGACAATATCTGCAGTCGGAAAAGGATTTTAAAAAATGAATTTGGAGAAGTCACCAGGAGACCAAAGTGTTAAGGTAATCACTAAAAATACAGCAAAATTTTTAAACGCCCAGCACTGGTTCTTGTAAAACCAAAAAGGTTTTCATGTATGTGGATATCTTCACGAAACGGCGAGACTAGAACACTTAGTAAGAGAGGTACCTTAATTTTGGAGCCAGCACTGTTGCCTGATTCGGGAAGCAAATCTGCGGAAACAGTAAATGGTTTACATCCTCTTATTTTCATGGGGTGGAGAGCGGTTGAATCATGAGTTGTTTGCTTCCTCCCACTCATTAGATTTTCGAAAGAAGACTGAGTTTTTAGTTAAGGGTTTCTTCGCAGCATAGTACTGTGCCCTGTGCCCATTGATGTATTGCAATGCGCCAATAAACTGTCAATTTGTCAGCCATCAGTTTCCGTAAGCGTATCATAATGTGAGAGGGGGAGGGGGGGGCAGTGATGTTCATTACAGGGGTCAGAGACACGGGCCTCCTTCCCCGGTTGGCCCACCTTGTCATGGTAATCAGACGTACGTAAGTTGCAGCCCATAGAAAGGAGGTACTCTTTTTTTCTGCGATGGCTCCCGATTATTTACGAAATTAGGAAGTTCATTTTTCTGTTTCACGTCCGGTTTTAGATGGATTGTAAAGATTCTGGAACACTGAATGACGACAAAATTTTAGAGCCTCTGTTACCGGTATCGCTTCCGCAGCTCAAATGTAGCACTTTATGTGACGGAATTCGAAATAGCATACGCTGTTTCTGCTCGATGGCGAATAATTCACTCGGTCTTGCTGAAATGTTTGATTTGGAGAGCCATTAGGAAAGATTTCAACAAGCGGGGGTCAATGAAAGTTAATGTAAACACTGAAACTTGAATTAATTGTGCTGAAGCCGTCTTCCTTAAAGTAGTCTACGGGTAATCCAGTTGTGTTCGTCAGTTGCTATCAGCGACTGTCTTACATTTACTCGAAGCACCTAGTAAAGACACTTCACGCACGTGAGTAATCGTCGTGCTGTTGGTGCCAAAATTCATCGACTTCGCATAAGATAGTAATATACTAGCTCTTTGACAATTTGTAAATATCCAGCACCAAAGATCATGCTGAGTGCTTCCAATATAGTTGAGAAAGGCGAAGAAATTGAAGTAATACAAGTAATTTAATGTGTATTCTAGTTTCCAGAATGTCTCAAAAGTACTTGAAGGATAGCACAAAGAGAAAAGCCAGAGAAGAGGAAATTGTTTACCATATGTACATACTATACAACCTGCCCAACTGTGTCGAAAGTTCTGATGTTAAAACACCAGAATAAAAAGGGATTACCAGTAATTGTTTTTTAGATGTATTGTTTGGGTTCGCAGTTGCTGGTAGTTTACTTTTAATATAACTTAAAGCACTGTCTCGTACCTGAGTCATTGAGAAATGGGCTTGTTAGCAGCAGAAAAAGTACATTGAAGTGACACAGACGGCGGTAGTATAGAATACGCAAGTTATAAGTAGACAGCGCACTGGCGGAACTGTTATTTGGACTCACGTGATTCATGTGAAAAGGTTTCCGTCGTGATTATGGCCGCACCATAGGAGTTAACAGATTTTGAACTCGGAATGCTGGCTCGAGATAGACACACAGGACGTTCCATTTGGAAAATCGTTAGGGAATTCAATATTCCGAGGTCCGCAGTGTCAATTTGAAATATACCGGGGCGTAAAAGTTAGTTGGCAGATATTCATCTTCATTTGTCGACGATCTCCGATGCTGCAGGAGCTATAAAAGAATATGCGAGTTACCTGCTCCACCAAAATTCGTCGCAACCTGCTGACTCCTTGACAGCGTTGCTATGGATTTGCTAGTGCCAAGAGAAATTTCAGAAGATTGAGATTGCCAGATGTCCTCTGTCAAAATTAAACATTTACTGCTTGATACTGTAATAAAACTCGCTCACAACAACTGTCGGAAAACTCAGGCTCATGGCTGATTCCTCACACCCTATGTGTATTTTTAACAATTATTACCTACGCCATCCATTATTCGGAACAGAAAATGTATGGATTACAATTAAAATCTTTCTAGTGTACACAGACTGTCATCATTCAGTTATGCATTAATTCGTTCCTCTCACATTGCAACATAAAGTTTACCACGGCTTTTAGCTTTTAGTAAAATACGTTCGATAATGTTTTTTATAAAGCTGCTTGTATTATGATCTCAGGTAAACACTCAGCCTTTCTTACCCTAAAGCCGTCGGCACACAGACCGTACTGTCGAACGTTAACGTTGAGCGTGCTAAGTTGTACGTGCTGCTGAACGCTCAGGAACGATGCGACTTGTGCATACGGTACGTGGGCCCCAACGTGGTATACGCGATCGGAACGCACTCCAGCGGCAGTTGAGGGATGTTTCTAGTTCGTAAATCACATTGTTTACTCAGCGGGCGCGCGTAAAATTCCCGCGTTAGCTCAATTAAAACGCATATTTCCTCCGACGTGAGTGCCTTCCCTTAAAGCACGTCATCGCCTGCAGCGCCTCTCCTGGGTTCGTAACCTAGTTAGATGAGTCCCGATTCCAGTTAGTAAGACTTCATAGTAGAATTAGTGTGACGTGCGCCCCACGGAGCCGTGGACCCAGGTTGTCAACAACGCACTGTGCAAGCTGGTGGTGGCTCAATAATTGTACGGGGTGAGTTTAATGGAATGGACTGGGTCCTCTAGTCCAGCTGAGCCAGTTATTGACTGGAAGTGCTTATTTCCTGCTACTTCGAGACCATTTGCAACCATTCTTGGACTTCCTGTTGACAAACAACGATGTAACTTTTCTGGATGACAGTGCGCCATGTCACCCGTCCAGTTGGTCGCGATTGGTATGGAGAACATTGTGGATAGTTGGAGCGAATAATTTGGCTACCCACCGAACATCTATAGCATATAATTAGGAAGTCAGTTCGTGCGCGAAATCCTACACCGATAAAGACGGCGTGGCCAATATTTCTGCAGGGGACTTCCAACGTTTAGTTGAGTCCACGCCACGTCCAGTTGCTACTACCCTACATCGGTCAGGAGGTGGTCCGACACTATGTTAAGTGGTGTCCCATGACATTTGTCACCTTCAACGTACAGCATCACGGTGGAGACTCCAGGGAAAACTAACGTTGCCAGATCACATTCCTCATGGTCGCACTTGACATACTGATGTGGGTACAAAACACGATCACCTCTAGTTTGCATAACGCGTAATTTTGGCATCAGCAGTTTTATATCTGGCCTATTAACCCTAGCAATACCAACATCTTCTTCATAATGCGTACTACTTCGGGGACGGAGGGCAGGGGATTCTTTGTACCCAACACAAAAAAAGTTCGTTCGTTGTTCTTAATTTTCACTAACACCATAATTTTTAAGTAGGTAATGACGGATGAGAAGTGTCCAGAACCTGAAAATATCTTCCAACACAATCTTAGTAGTAGTAACAGCAGTAGTAGTAGTAGTAACGAATTTTCCGTAATGTGAACACAGAGAGGAAAAATGGATTTCGTTAATTATCGTTAACTTTTATTCACAGCATACTTTTTGAAAATATACAGATGTGTAACAAGAGTCGTGAACGTGAAAATATGAATTACATTTGTTTGCGAAAAGTCACATGTACTGCTAAGACTTCAATTTCTGAAATTTTTTGGGTTATGTTGAACTGAAAAATTCAGAACAGTTACGGAATCTGATATAAGAAATAATTAAAAACAACTATATTTTTGACAGTTTTAAAATATAGGGTGATTCTTATTAACGTTTAAAAACTCCGGAAGCGATGTAGATGACGCCGAGAAAAGTAATTTAATGGAAGACATATTGGGCTGCAAATGTCTGGAAATACCGCAAAACTGGACATTTATGTTGCACACCAGATCGCGCACCTCGCCGCACGTGCGGCGATCGGGCTTGCCCGTCCTACCCTCGTCGGTAGACAGGCATTGCTGTACATCTCTCAGATAGGCTTCTCTATTTTCGAACACCTTCAGTAAAAGTGACCTATTCTAAACTTGTAACTTAAAAAATTATTGTCCTTGCTGCTTCACTTGTTTTGAGCCTCTTTCCTTTTGGCCCTTCTTTTGTTTTCACGGTTTATTTAGTAAAGAACACGTAGGTTACTTACCGGAAACGACACAATTCGGAAGCTTATACTTATTTACTTGTGACGCAATATGGTAGGTTTCTGTTTTACTGTACAGGGTGTACACAAAGCCTGGGAACACTTTCAATTATCTATTGCACAATAACCAAACATTGTACAGATATCATTTTGAAGAGAAACTCAGAAAGTTTTTTTCATCTATACCGCCATAGCGTAGTTTGGTAATTTGCCGATAGTCAGCGCAAGTCGCAAACACGGCGAGTTCAGGTGCGGAGCGAGCTTTCTGGGTGTTGGAGTTCGAAAAAACAAGTGTGCTACAGCTGTTCAGCGGATGTTTAGAACCAAGTACGGTAAGAAGCCACCAACAAGGAAGGCCATTTACCAATGGCACAACAAATTCGTTGCTTGTGCCCGGCAAAGAGAAGCGGACGTCCCAGTGTGAGTTAAGTCAATGTGGAGCGCGTACGAGACACATTCATAGGGAGCACAGGCGCCAACTCTATGGGGCCTGAGGGGGCTCGAAACGCCCCAATAATTTAAGAAAATTATTAGTTATATTATGCTTTTTAAAATCACAGAATTATATTGGAATTTATTTCCCTTGTTTGACACCGAGCGAGGTGGCGCAGTGGCTACCACACTGGACTCGCATTCGGGAGGACGCCGGTTCAATCCCGCGTCTGGCCATCCTGATTTAGGTTTTTCGTGATTTCCCTAAATCGATCCAGGCAAATGCCGGGATGGTTCCTTTGAAAGGGCACGGCCGACTCCCTTCCCCATCCTTCCGTAATCCGATGAGACCGATGACCTCGCTGTCTGGTCTCCTCCTCCAACAACCCCTTGTTTGACGATAGCCTTTAAAAATACATTAAGTAATGAATTGAAACAATTATTACGGTAGTAAGCCGGTTAACTGAAAACGAGTGTTGTGAATTGTGATAGTGTTACGGTGCTGCGGGCACACTTAGAATTTGTCCCGGTGCGCGAACCGTCGGGTGAAATCTGGAGCCGGTCGGCGAGCGCTGCGTCCGCGGCGACATGAAAAGGACTGGAGTAGAAGCGCCTGGAACCCTTCGCTTCGCGTCACCTTGACGCTTCGAGATTTTATTACTCCGCGGCTATATAAGGCCCTCCCAGCTGTCGCAGTGTGGACAGTTTCGTTCAGTGCATGCTACAGACGTGTTTAGTGTTCAGACTTTAGTGTCCAGTGGACTATTTTATATGACTATATTTTATTCGTTTACTTTAGTCTCTCAGTGTATTGTGAATTAAGTTCGCAATGAATAAATTTATTACCAAAAAAGGCGCCCTTCGAAGTTGATGATAATGTAAGTCAACCTCCAACAATTATTGTGCCGGCAATTGCTTCGTCGTCTTCAGGCGAGAACCGTTCACAGCCGAAACCTGGACAATCCGATAAGGGAAAACCATTTCAGAAGACTTGGTTGATCAAATCTAAATGGCTAGAATATGAAACATCTACCGAAAAAGATTTTTCGCAAAACCTGCAAAGAGGCAGATGCTAAAAATCTATTACAATTTTCTTCAAAACAAGATGATTAATTTACTTCCGTAGGGTTTTCTAAGTGAAAAAAAAGGCACTGGAAGAATTGCGTCTTCATGAAAATACGCTTACACATAAAGAAGTTGTTCTGAAACTAAATTATATCACTAACCGAAGTGTGGCCTCCCAGTTGAATGAGCAGTTGGATAGTGATACGAAGAAAGGCCGTTCAGCTCTTAAGACAATTTGTACTACCGTGCCATTTGTGCCGACAAAGACTAGCGATTAGAGGGCACGAAGATGTGAACTCAATTTTGTTTTCAGTTGTTGGAACTCCGAAAGAATGACATGCCTGAGTTTAAAGATTGGTTAGGGCGTTCGGGGTATAAGTGGATGTCCCACGATATTCAAAACGAGGTCGCTGATCTGCTAGGAAAGTCTGTGTTGAGAAAGGTATTGGCTTGTCAGGAAGACTGAACATTTTTCTATTGTGGTTGACGAAACAAGTGATTCTTCGATTCACGAACAAGAGTCATTTTGTATTCGTACTTTTGATGATTCCTTAATCATTAACGAAGAATTTATTGGCTTATACGAGACCCCCAACACTGAATCACAAACTCGTCTTCATGTGTCAACGGATAACTGAAGAGGACAGCGCTATGATGGTGCCTCGAATATGAGAGGTAAGTTCAAAGGACGAAAAAAGTTAGTTTTGGATAGACAACCAAAAGCACGTTATGTGCACTGCACTGCTCACAGTTTAGACTTGGCAGTTGTAGACAGTCTCCACCATCTTAAGTGGAGGCTGCATCATCAACGCCACATATCACACGGCCACTTGCATCACCGAATTTTTGACTTCAAACGGCGTGCCTAATATTCTACAGCGGCTATTCACCTGGTCTGGGTCTACGTGACTATTTTCTTCTCCCGAAATTGAAAAAATGTCTTAATAGGACGTCATTTGGTGACTCACGAGAACATTCAAAAGAATGTGGCCGACATCATAAAGACTCTACCAGTTAGTCTTTAAACGCTGCTGTCAAGACGGCGAAAGACGACTGTCTATGTACAGCTGCTGAATGGAACTACTTCGAAGGGAACAAAATTGATGTTCGAAAAAAATAAAAAAGTTGGGTAGATAAAAAAATCACAGTACTTTTCTCACACACCTCGTATCTGCTGGACCGCGCGCAATGGTGTCTTCGGGAAGTGTTGTAATGTGGTCACCGTCCTTGGGGACCTGGTGAAGGCGCTTGTGGTAGCAGCGGCCGAGTAGCCTCCGGCCGGGAGCGCCTGAGGCTTCTGCTGGCCTCGCGCCTGCGTGGGCGGGCACTGCTGCTGACTCACTCACAGGTGCGCCCCGCCGTCCACACCGGCCCTCGTCCTTGGACCCAGTGAGTTGCCCAATACACACCCATAGGGTATGTTTACGCTACAGCCTCGCTGCTGGTACATCGCATTTACCCTGCACCTGTTCACATCGCTGGTTCAGTGGATGACTTCACGAGTTACGTGAAGCGGAAACGATGTTCTCTGCATCTTCTTACAACAGTAACAGTGATTAGTTCGGGAGAAAAATGAGATTATTGGCTGCCCTTCGGATGTAGAACGTTCACACGATGGGTTTCTTACCAGTTGTAACGAAAGATAAAAAATTCACGTCGCTTTTTTTTTGACAGCACCATCCCGTAAAACTATCTAGTACAATTTAAATATTGTCGAACCAAAAATAGTTGAACACGGGAAGATTCTGCCCGACATTACTAACGCAAGCAAAATCAACGCATTTTTCGTAACGCTTATTACCCACACAGACTAAAACCTAATTCGTTTATTGTTGTTAACTTAAATTAGCGATGTACTTTTTGAAGAGTATTGATGTGCTAGTAGGATCCAGGACATGAAAATATCTTTCAGCAACGTCACCGCATTTTCAGTAACTTGTACTACCCTACGGGAGGGGGAGGGGTAGTCCTAAAAAAATTATAAACTGTGTTGTGAATAAAAGTTAACAACAATTAACGAATTTTTTTAAAGAGAGATCCGATGTACAGGTGAGATCCTGATCCTGAAAATATTGAATACGACGTTCATTGGGGAAAGTGTCATCTACCATTGAGACTCGCATTTTTGCAACAGACAATCCTGTCGGAGGAACATCCGCAACCTCTGGTCAAAATTTTTGGTTTACGTGAAAAATTGAAAACATTTAGGGAATCAAGTAGAAGAATTAATAGAAATAATAAACATTGTTTTCAAAATTTTAAAATAGTGTTACTGACCAGATTACAGTATGTTCGAAAGGTGGGCACAAGGTACAAAACACACACACACACACACACACACACACACACACACACACACACACACACACACACTCCCTTCTGGTATTGCTGGGATTAATACAGTTTCTGTGGAAGAGCGATTGGTACTCATTTTGAGAAAGTATTCTGTCACGTTTTGCCTGTATCTGCTTCATCTACTATCTCTGCCACATGTACACATTCATCCTGGAAGGAAGGCGAAACAGCGACATGACAAAAATATGCTTACGTTATCCAGTATAATGCAGTACTGATTATCACTTGCCTATGGTCCCAGATAGCTTTCTGCTCAGATGCGGCCGAAGTGAAATCGTCACTCATAGTTCTCACTCCTCAAATTGTTTCCAAGACATGATTAACGCTAGTGTCTGCATACGGTACCCGAGAAACCGCGTAACAAGCAAGTCAACTTAACAACGGCAGGACTGGGAGTGACCCGCTACAAATACAAACCAACTTGCAGCCCTCGCTTGGTGCAGATCGGACGTTACAGCGATGTTGTAGGTTAAATGCGGCGATGACGGCGATGTGCGAGCAAAGAGCCTGAAGCATAAACAGGCCCTGTCTCCGTACTGGTGCACCAGCGGCTGATGGGTAGGACTCGCTCACCCTGTGTTTACGTAGCTGCTCCAGAGGCAGCTGCCGCGTTCTGTCTCCATAATGTAGAAGCGCGCAGTAAGAATATCTAGGTGTGATGCTCATTCGTGCAGTTTACGAACCTGTCGAAAAAGCTTGGCTCAAGAATCAATTTACTTAACAAAGTAGCTGGAAACGATTGGCGAGGAAACTCAGTGCTGCAGTTTGTTGTGTATCCACGTGCTGAATATGATACTGCTGCGTGGGGAAACAGCACACGTACAAATAACGTAGATACATATCTGGGGACAATTACTAGCACGAAATCAGAATTATATTAATACCTTCAGCTGTTGACGGGTGTTGATACACATCAACGGGGACAGGTGAAAATGTGTACCCCGATCGGGACTCGAACCCGGGATTTCTTGCTTGCATGGCAGACGCTCTATCCATCTTAGCCACGGAGGGCAGAGGATAGCGCGACTGCAGGGACTATCTCACGCACACCTCCCGCGAGACCCACATTCTCACCTTGTATGTCCACACACTACATTCGTAGTGTCCCTCCCCCCAGCAAACTCATTACTCGTGGAAGACATTCTTACCAAGTTCCGTAAGAGTTCAGGGAATAGGAGTGCATCCGCACAGAAGGAGGTCATGGCCGGTATTGCCAGAATGATATACATATATGGACATGGTGTCCTTTCGGACATGTCCGAAAGAACAGACACCATATCCATATAAGTATAATTACTAGCGCTGTCAATAAACTCCCATTTAGTGCTTGCCTGTTCTATCCAGTATTGTTCATTCGGATCTCAGAAGATGAAATTTCTAAAGAAGTCTTGAGTCCGATAAGAACTTGGTTATAAATTGTGCTTACCAAATGAACAGCTGTACGCCTTTAAGTCACCTCGGGTCGATCTTCGGACCACAAATATTTTTCAGTGTCACCGCAAAGTGGTAAAAACAGTGTCGTTCCATTCGATTGTCAATGTCCGTCGTTCATCGCACTATTGCCGGTGCAAACACATGTGGTGTTGATTGAATGGTAAACGCAACAATTGGCGCCTGGCGGACAGTCCACTCTGCTGCAAACGCCGTCGAGTGATATGCGCGGACATGCTTGTTGCGCAACAGACAGAATTTGTTGTGATATAATTCGTGATGTGGCAGAGCCATCCATCACTGCTATGCGCCCAATAAACCTGTCACCACGTATAGTGGTACGAGGTCGGTGCAATCGGTCCCGTCGGTTCGTCGTCCTGCGATTACAGATTCGCATCACAGGCTGCTTGGATCCGTCCGACACGAGCACCAGTTTCTCTGAAGAATGGTCCGCAATGCCTATAGGCAACTATTCTACCTCGGTTGAACTCCGGCACGTGCTCGAAAGACTCTAGCTGTCCTCTGCGAAGCTTACTGAAACTGCTTACGCTCAACACCCGCTCTAAAGAACAATTCCAGTACGTCCACAAGGCCTTCTGTTCGGCTTCTACAGCGCTTGCAGGTGGTGCTACTGGCGCCCATGATGTGCGTCTGTGCTGAAATCCTAAACATGTCTCTCTCGTAGCCGCAAACACATACTGCAGATTTCACTTGATTTTGATGCTTTCTTCAGGGTGTTGCATTTTGGGTGGTCAGCAATGCACTTAAAGATGTTTTTGAAATGAACTTAGTAGTTAAACTTTTTATGGCTCTTGGCAAGTTACTGGAAATGTGTGTTCCTGAATAATGGACACCTTTCTAGGTCAAAGAAAGTGACGTTAAATCTTACTGTAGATTAGTCTTACTTCTAGTATTAAATCTGTGAGTGGAGCTATTGGTTTGAGAGAGAAGTACGTTATTTATGGTAAATTTCGTTAAGGAATAAATACATTGGGAAGCAATAGTTAGTGTCCCAAGTTCTTTGAACAGGTCTGTGCAGGCTGTTCTTGAGTCCACACCATGAGTAATTCGAGTCAAGCGCATTAGGACTCGGAAAAATTTAACTCAAAGGACCAAAGTTCAGTCTCCGGTCGGTACAAGAATTCTCTCCTGTCATTTATCCCTTCTTCCACCTCTGACAGTGATCTGTTATTGTGGGAAAATGCCACTTGCTCAGTGGTTCGAAGTTACCTCTGCTTTTCCAATGTAAAAGAAGGTGGTGATGGTATACTTCCTCCAGTAGAAAGATGCCTAGTGAAGCGCAATGTGTTCACTTGAACCTTGCTCACCGCACGGATTCACATAACCTCTTTAAATATATCCAGTCACGACGCACTACTTTTTATAATTTTTAATTGGGGCCTCACATTTCCGTCAGATATAGGAGCCAGTCTGGTTTTCATATATATGTATTTCGTTTATAAGGCTATTTTCATTTCGTGGTGATATTCAAATAGATCTTTCGAACATGGTGCTCCACAAATAGGCCGTTATAGCGCCGTTCGACAATTCGCCCATTGTTGCTTTTTGATCTGCATCGTCAAGTTCATTGTAGCAATACAGGATGGGCCGAATTGTTTTGTGAAACCCACCCGACAGGACACCACACCATATCCATAATGAATAGTGACGTTTTCATATACACCAGAATGAGAGGATGCGTGTGTTTTTTGCCTTCTGATACCTGCAACGATGTTCTCAGACGTGTGCCACATTGATTAAACGAAAACCGCCCTTCGAAAATCGAATTATAATGGTTGCTGATCATATCCATAAAAGTTACCATATTCTGAACAATATAGTATGTCACGTATTTTCTACGACGACGCATCTGTGTTTTTTGGCGGCCATGTCGTTTTCTGAAGAAAGACATTCCGTGGTACCGTGTGGTACGTAATTCGGGTACCTGTACAGGTGTAACGAAGCAGGTCAGTTGTGGTCGCACACAGAGGTTGCAAACTGGATCTTTCTTACTGGACAGGCTTTCTTTGTCCCTCATGGGCGTCTTCCACTGACAACGTGCCGCTGTCTTGCAGCAGATGCCGTCCCTTCCTGTTTCTTTACACCCAGGGGATCGCGGCTGATAGTGTCGGTTACTGTGATCTTCCAGTGAAATGTCGGAAATTATGCTGAAGACACTAGTGCATCTTGGCTTTAAAAGGCGAAGAACACTTTACCATCCTGTTTGCTTAATTTGTATTGCACGAGTAGCTGTTTTTCTAATCTTCATGAACAGTTCGGTGTCGCAGAGCTGTAAGATATTGAAGGTGTGAATCACAGTGGATGTATCGATCACATTGTGGCGCGGTTGCAAAAAGTAACGACGTTGGGGAGTTGTTTTCGTGACGTAGGCGTTCGATACGATTGAGACCTCGCTTGACGTTTATTGTGTTCCCTTTTCAGAGCCGGCTTCAAAGGAAGTTCGCATCTTCGCCTCTCGGAGCACAGAGCGCATTCGTTTGCTGTTTTGCTGGCGAACTACATCCGTTGCTGAACGCGAGTTGGGTGAAGCATGGAATGTTCGGGAGAGAATGTAATTTTGGTAGAAGAAGAATGTGGATAACATAGGTGCTTGTGGTATTAGAGATACACAGTTCAACAAAATAAACATTCTCGGTTGGAAATTGCCGAAGCACTCAAAGATCCCGAGTGGGGACGTTCGTTGCTTTCGTCCATTAAGCGGATCCGGAGGACAGAGGCGCAAGCTTCTGTATTTTATTATGAAAACGGCTCAGCATAATTAAGTCCCTTGAAAGTAAATAATACGAATATGTTGATTAATGTAAAATTAAAAATACCCGGTAGACCCGATCATTCTCGAGGCATACTTTCAAGTTAGCATTAATTTCATCACGAAATTTAGGAGCTTTTGATATAATAACCGAATAACTAGAAACAGCTTTTCCATCGATCACACTTTACAAAGCTATACAGGGTGTTACAAAAAGGTACGGCCAAACTTTCAGGAAACATTCCTCACGCACAAAGAAAGAAAATATGTTATGTGGACATGTGTCCGAAAACGCTTAATTTCCACGTTAGAGCTCATTTTATTACTTCTCTTCAAATCACATTAATCATGGAATGGAAACACACAGCAACAGAACGTACCAGCGTGACTTCAAACACTTTGTTACAGGAAATGTTCAAAATGTCCTCCGTTAGCGAGGATACATGCATCCACCCTCCGTCGCATGGAATCCCTGATGCGCTGATGCAGCCCTGGAGAATGGCGTATTGTATCACAGCCGTCTACAATACGAGCACGAAGAGTCTCTACATTGGGTACCAGGGTTGCGTAGACAAGAGCTTTCAAATGCCCCCATAAATGAAAGTCAAGAGGGTTGAGGTCAGGAGAGCGTGGAGGCCATGGAATTGGTCCGCCTCTACCAATCCATCGGTCACCGAATCTGTTGTTGAGAAGCGTACGAACACTTCGACTGAAATGTGCAGGAGCTCCATCGTGCATGAACCACATGTTGTGTCGTACTTGTAAAGGCATATGTTCTAGCAGCACAGGTAGAGTATCCCGTATGAAATCATGGCGGTGAATCGAGGAAGTACAGTACATACTGACGAAACTAAAATGAGCTCTAACGTGGAAATTAAGCGTTTCCGGACACATGTCCACATAACATCTTTCCTTTATTTGTGTGTGAGGAATGTTTCCTGCAAGTTTGGCCGTACCTTTTTGCAACATCCTGTGTAGCAGATTTCATAAAGTAGTCTGTGTCAGTTCTTATAAGTATTTCACATTACATTAATTATACAGTGACATTATCTTCCTTAACGTGCTTCAGTAAAATCCTTGAGTGTTTCACTGCAGATATCGGGAACGGTCTACGAGATAGCAGCTTTCGAAATGCGTGACAGTTAATAATCTAATTATATACTGTTGCTAAGAAACAGAATGTAAATGCTGACGTTTCTTTTGTTCGTGCCCTTCTTTTAAATTTCCCCCTAAATTGCAGTGAAAAGCCACTGTAAAGCGTCAGCCGCCATACGTGCAAGGTTTTGCAACAATGCTGAAGCTGCGATTTTACTTTTCAGACCTGCGTTAAAATTCATACAGTATCTTGTTTTCTGTTCCTACTCCGTTTTCCTTGCCTTGTCAAAAACAGAATTCTCGCGATACAAAATAATCATATCTGAATGTCACAGTTTCGCACCGTGGCTATAAATGGCTTTGAATAGTACGAAACTGGTGTATCAATTATACTGCAAAAAATAGGGGTTCGTAGTGTTGGCCATATAAGTCTGTTCTGTCTTGTTCTCTCCGTTGTAAACCTTTGCTCGCAGATACAAGCGAATTTTAGTGAACGCTTGTGAACCATTTGCTAATGCTCCTTAGCCTGTGTTCGATCCCATTCTCTATAGTGTAATCGAGGCTTTAGGCACTCAGCCTTCCACGTCACGCTGGTCACCAGATGTTTGTGACCCATGTAAACTTAGGATTTGTGCTCGCTTAGCTGACCAAGTATGTAATAGACGCGCGAACTAAGTTGACACTCGGCGCGTTGGCTGATGGGAACGGCTATAAATGGGGAAATGTCTTTACGGTCGCTCCCACCGGCTGACGCGCCATTGTCAACTTAGTTTGCGCTTGTAGTACCTGTGCGTCTGTGATAAAAAGAAGCAATCACCGGCGAGTGTGGTTACGAGATCGACCCAACAATTGTCTAAGCCGATCAAAACCGTTGAAGTAGAGTGGATTGATACAAGACCTCGGCATTGGGCCTGATGTAGAGAGATTACGTGACACGACATGTGCAAACAGATGGAACAGAACAATAACTGTTCTGTTTCGCTTATACATTACTCTTTGGAATATACTTGTGTTGGCAACAAATTTATCTATAGCATAGCCTGAAGTTTGGATTAGGTTGAAAAATTGTTTATTTCAGAATTGGTAACGCCGTTGTGTGTGAAGTAGTCGGAATAACTGTAAGCTACGTATGGCTCAGATTCTACGGAAATTTAACGGGTCAAAGCACACTGGCGATATCGGCTGCTTTAATATTTCCGTTGAACTACTAAATTACAAAAATAAGTCCATTTTTCTTGATTGCAGGGATGTAGTTGACCGGCTTATTACCACTTTTGCTGAAATATTTGTGAGGACTACACCACTCGTGTGGCTGACATACACACGTTTATCTAACTGTTCTTACCCACTACACCGCTGCACGTTGTGACATGTCCTACATGAGTAACCTGCATAGGAAATATACACATTTGATCAAGAACTTATAAATTTTTCACTTACTTCAGTTGCCAAAGTTATAGTAGTCTTCTTTGTTGTTCGCAATTTGGGAACCAAACTAAAACTTTAGTTGCCTCCTGATATTCTTAGTTCTGCCGGATACAAATATTCCAAAATTAAATAAAAAATACTAGGGAGAAATACATGGTTGAACTATTTGGGTATAGTTAACGTGGTCTCTGATGTACAGACACAGGCAAAATTATGAATGTCGCTGTAAGTTACCCGAGATGATAATCAAACATCAGAAAGTGTGGTTTCAGAAGAACACACGCTGTTCATTACTGTGCGTGGATACTATGTCTCAAAGTGCTTTTTGTCCTGACCGATTAATTCTCCTAGTGTTAACATCACACTTAGCACATGCAGGCATTGGACAAAAATATGGGAACGCTGCAAGAAATGCATGCATGTAAATAAATGCAGATGCTATCCAAGCCTGCAGGTTGCGCTGTTGTATGATGGGGTGATCAAAACGTTTCCATTTGCAAACCCTACAGTCAAAAATTGGTATTCAATCAAACAAAATTGCCATGAGCATTCAGGCAATCTACCCACAGATGTACCAGATTGAAGGTAACTGTTTGGTAAAACACCATGTCCTACTGTATGAAGTAGTCCGAACTGCCTGCTGGACATCCTTGTCCAACAGGAATCGACCCTCCAAGGCCTTTCTTAAGTGACGGAAGCTGTGATAATTGCAAGGTTACCATTTCCCAGTGATAGAGGAACCAGGTTCCTTAAAATGAATAAGTAATGGGTCACAGTAACCAAAGAACAGGGTGAGCATCACCTTTCCAGCAGGAGGCTGGCTCTTGAACTTCGTGGGACGAGGAGACAATGGATGACACCACTGCCCCATAGCCCCATGTACTTTTTTCATTCCATAATGGATGTCTATAAGTGTTTGGCCTTTGGAAGCCAAGAAAAGTGCGTAGTCCTGTTTGGACGCATTTGGTAATAACATCACCGTAGGTGACATTTTCGCATTTACCGCATGCATGTTGGAAAAATACGAATGCCACACTAATTTCTTGCCTACGTATCAGTGCTTAAACACCAGCATTGGAGTCTCACTACATTGCCTATATGGTGCAGCAACACCATCAAATAGAAGCATTTTGATTGACCCATTTCCTTTTTGACCATGAAGGGCACCTGTGTAGTGTCCTCAATACATTGCAAGTATTTGTTGTGTGTAGTTGTGAATACATTGTCAGATGTAAGTGACTTTGAATTTGTGTAAGTTGATGGTGCGTGTATGGTGGGTGTTTCTGTAACTAAGGTAGTTAAAATATTTAGTATTTAAAGAGGTCCCGTAAGAAGATTTATACTGTCTACAGGGTAAACAGAAAAATATTATCCACTAAGTCACAATGCAGATGAAGGTGTTTCTTGATTGATGGTGGTGGATCGTCATTGAGAGGACTGTGGCAAAACGGATTGAGGGGAGAACAGCTGTAAAGGCCACTACAGAACTGAGTTTCGCACTTGCGAACCCTGTCAGCACCAAAAGAACACAAAGGTTGCTCCATAAGCTGGAATTTAGAGTGAGCTGTAATTCAAAAGCTGCATATCATTATGCAGATGCCTGAAACAGGAAAACGTGCTGAAGCCATAAAGCCTGCACTATGGATCAAGGGAAGAAAATCATTTGGTTAAGTCAATCTTGTTGCCCACTGTCTTACATCCCAAGAGTGAAATATGGCAGCAGTTTGGTGGTGATTTGGACAGCCATTTGTGGTATTCCATGGTCTCCCATAGATACTTTGCAGTGTCACATTATTGTCATGGATTATGTGGTCATTTTGGCTGATCATGTCTGATCCATGGTACAGTGTTTGTTCCCCTGTGGTGATGTGTTCGAAAATGACAGGGCCCTTGTTTACCCAGCTTGCACTTTGCGGGACTGGTTTTTTGGGCAGCAATGGATACCAGTATTATGGAGCCTTTATGGTCTACTTTGGAGTGAAGGGTGTGTTTTCACTATTGTCCCCCCATCATTTTTAACTGAACTTGCCACTATTTTCCAGGAGTAATCATGTAAGAGTTCATAGAAAACCATACAGGACCTGTGTTTATCCATTCCGAGATGATTGGAAGCTGTTTCCAATGCCAACAGTTTTTCTACACCATGTTAGACACGGTAATGTGTTGCATTTTTGGTGTTTCTGTATATTTTTGTCCACTCTCTGTATTTCTTATTGGGTATGGCAATTTTAAGTTGGTAGTAAGAGAATGAGATTCCTAAAAATACTGAATTTAATAAATAATAGTAGAGAAGGAAAGTTGCTGCCCCCCCCCCCCCCCCCACACACACACACACACACACACACACACACACACACACACACACACACACACACTGGTGTGTATACGTGTGTCTGTTGCTGACTAAGGCCTTCATGGCCAAAAGCTGTAATTGTGTGAATCTTTCTGTTTTGCCTATCGCGACTCAGCATCTCTGCTATATGGTCAGTAACAACTTTCCTTTTCTAATATTGTTACATTCCATCCTGCATTTTCCATTGTTTGAATTTAATAAATGTCAGTTTCTGCAACTTCGTACTGACTTTGTTCCTCGTTTCTCAGTGGATGTGTACATAACAATAACAATGGTAATCCTGTTCAGGCATTTGTTATCCACTCTAGTGGGAGTGTCCTCTTGTAAAACTGCTATATGGTGCAGTATTTGGATCATAACGAATACTGCTTGGCCTAAATAAGAAAACAAATCACTTTGATGTATTGGAAGTACAGTAAGAAGGGAACATTGTGTTTCAGGCTGTACTGTTCTCAAACATCTCTTTGGCTAGGGTTCGATCAGCAGCAGTTCACCAATTTATTCATTTGTGTTGTCTGTGTGAAAGTTCTTTCCTTTTCAGCAACAAATTATGAAATGTTGTTCCTACCACTAATTAGTTGTTAAGCTTGTGCTCACTAAAGCTGCAGTGTGTTTACTGAGGTGACATAAATGTTTCAGGAGTCCTGGAAATGACTGCAACAGAGAACACTGCCCGCTTCAGCGGTCACACACTGGATAAAGCAACCAAAGCCAAAGTGACACTGGAGAATTACTACAGCAATCTCATTGCTCAGCATATTGAGCGAAAACAGAGGTTCGTATTTTGCAAGTGAATTTTTATTTATTAGACATTCTTTTCAGTAAATTTATTTGGGTCCACATATCCTGCTCAGAAACACAGAGGTGAAACATTTCATTCTCTTTCTGTTTGTTTTCTTAATTTATTCTGGCTTATCATAATTTAAGAGGTTACTGTTTTATGTGAGAAACTTACTTGTAGTGCAGTATTCACTATTTTTTATTTACTTTTGTTGAGGTTTCTATTGTCGGCTAAGTCAATCCTCATGTCACTTTAAATCATGACACCTGTTGTTAAGAAAATAGTGAACCATTCAATTTATATTAAAGTGCCTCGTTTAATATGTTTACATTCAATTAGTGGTGACACCTTACATTTATATATTTCAGTGCAAACACTCTTGTCATCCATTGTCAGCAGATTATAGCTTACCTCCCATCTGATCCCATACTTCATGAAAAGTAACGCAAGTTGCATAGAATTGATTTGCATTTAAAGTGTTTCACACTATGACTGTATTTGAGAAGACATAGCCCTGTGTAATTAGGAATATTAGTTCATTATGTATGTTGGAGAGTTGCTTCTTCAGTAGGGTGAAAAAAACCAAACAGGATGTGGAATGGTGGGAGCATGTGTGGGAGGGCTGTTGTTAGATTTATGGTGTCACTATTCTAGCTCATGTTTTCCGTGGTTTCCATTTCTTAGCATTCATCCCATATGAGGTCTGCTGTTTTCATGATTTGGCAGAACTTATTTTTACTTCTACTTCTTGTTAACTTAAGAACCGTGTGAACTTTGGTCTGTATATTATTGTAGTTCAACTGTTTGTTTGCAACACAAGCTACGATGCGAATATAACAATGACCCAGAAAGCATAGAATAAATTTCTCTCTCTCTGTCTGTCTGTGGTCACAAAATTGTTAGGTCTTTAGACTACCAAACGTGAGGGAAAACACAAATACAACTAGTGAACCGTCTGTGCGCGTGCGCGCCCGTGCGCACACACACACACACACACACACACACACACACACACACACACACACACACACTCTCTCTCTCTCTCTCTCTCTCTCTCTCTCTCTCTCTCTCTCTCTCTCTCTCTCTCTCATCAGTCGTCTGACTCGTTTGATGCAGCCTGCTGCGAGTTCCTCTCCTGTGCCAACAATCTCTTCATGCAGCCTGCTACGAGTTCCTCTCCTGTGCCAACAATCTCTTCATCTCAGAGTCATCCTCAACAATTTGCTGGATGTATTCCAATCTCTGTCTTCCTCTACATTTTTTGCCCTCCACAGCTCCCTCTAGTAGCGTGGAAGTCATTCCCTGATGTCTTAACAGATGTCCTATCTTCCTGTCCCTTCTCCTTGTCAGTGTTTCCCAAATATTCCATTCTTCTCTGGTTTTGCACAGAACCTCATTCCTCACCTTATCAGCCCACCTAATTTTCAACATTTGTCTGTAGCACCACATCTCCAATGCTTAGATTCTCTTCTGTTCCGGTTTTCCAACAGTCCATCTTTCACTGTCATATAATGCTATGCTTGAAATGTACATTCTCAGATATTTCTTCCTCAAATGAAGACCTATGCTACATTGTAGTAGACTTCTCTTGCCCAGGAATGCCCTTTTCTTTCCAGTGCTAGTCTGCATTTGATGTTATTGTTCCATCTGTCATTAGTTATTTTGCTGCCTAGGTAGTAGAACTCCTTAACTTACTCTACTTTGTGACCATCAATCATGATGTTACGTTTCTCGCTGTACCAATTTCTGCTACTTCTTACTACTTCCGTCTTTCTTTCATTTACTCTCAAACCATATTCTGTATTTATTAGACTGTTCATTCCATTCAGCAGATCATATAATTCTTCTTCCCTTCCACTCAGGATAGCAATGTAATCAGTGAATTATATAATTGATATCGTTTCACCTTGAATTTTGATTCCACTCCTAAATCTTTCTTTTATTTCCATCATTGCTTCTTCAATGTACAGATAGCACAGTAGGAGCAAAAGACTACACCTCTCCCTTTTTTAATCCAAGCACTTCCTTCTTCATCATCCACTCGCATTATTCCTTCTTGGCTCTTGTACATATTCTCTATTACCCATCTCTCCCTGTAGCTTATCTCTATTTTTCTCAGAATTTCGAACATTTTGCACCATTTTACATTGTTGAACGCCTTTTCCAGGTAGACAGATCCTATGAATGTGTCTTGATTTTTCTTTAGTCTTGCTTCCATTATCAACCACAGAATTGTCTCTTTGGTGCATTTACCTTTACTAAAGTTCCATTCCTCTGTATATTCTTGTCAGAAACTTGGATGCAGAGCTATAATTCTCGCACTTGTGAGCTATTGCAGTCATCAGAATTGTGTGGATGATATTTTTCTGAAAGTCAGATGGTATGTTGCCAGACTCATACAGCCTACACACCAACTTGAATAGTTGGTTTGTTGCCGCATTTCCCAATGATGTTTGAAATTCTTATGGAATGGTATCTATCCCTTCTGCCTTATTTGATCTTAAGTCCTCCAAAGCTCTCTTAAATTCTGATTCTAATACTGGATCACCATCTCTTCTAAATAGACTCTTGTTTCTTCTTCTATCATATCTTGTTGTTGTTGTTGTTGTTGTTGTTGTTGTTGTGGTGGTGGTGGTGGTGGTCTTCAGTCCTGAGACTGGTTTGATGCAGCTCTCCATGCTACTCTATCCTGTGTAAGCTTCTTCATCTCCCAGTACCTACTGCAGCCTACATTCTTCTGAATCTGCTTAGTGTATTCATCTATTGGTCTCCCTCTACGATTTTTGCCCTCCACGCTGCCCTCCAATACTAAACTGGTGATCCCTTGATGCCTCAGAACATGTCCTACCAACCGATCCCTTCTTCTAGTCAAGTTGTGCCACAACCTTTCTTCTCCCCAATCCTATTCAATACTTCCTCATTAGTTATGTAATCTACCCATCTAATCTTCAGCATTCTTCTGTAGCACCACATTTCAAAAGCTTCTATTTTCTTCTTGTCCAAACTATTTATCGTCCATGTTCCACTTCCATACATGACTTTACAACAATAAAATAGACCATAATGGAAAATATTACTGACATACATGTGTAAAATGTGTGTTTTAAGTGTGAAGAGGCATACCTGTTCAGAAAACATCTCCTAATATAATGTAGCCATAGTGTCATCATCAAAGATGAATACAAAATCAGTTTGGCGTTGTTGCTTATATTTTAAATGTGGTATATGCTAGGCTGAAGGGTCGAAGGAATCATTTTGTTAACAGTGCTAATGTTCATAAGAAAATTCTCTACAGTAGCCACAAAATGTTTTTGTCATTAGATGTCACTACTGTACACGTATTTGTTAATTATATGATTGTACGATATGGAAGAATTCAATAGGTAAAGTCTATAGCAGGCTTACCAGGTATGTAAGTCATTACTGTAATAAAACACACTAAATTAAAAATGCAACCAAAGTTAGTGTGTAATATTTCCTGAGGAGGAACTTAGGGATCAGCCCAGCACTTAACTAAAATGTGTGAAACATTGCCCAAACTGCACCATCCTTAATGGCTATCACATAAAATTGGCATCGGTCCTTACTCAGAAAGAGAAATTTATTTTATCTATAAAACAAAGATTGTCATGCCTTGAGTGATCTCCAAAGCAGATGGTTCTGATTCAACATGAGATATGATGAGAAAATTTTTGCATGTATCTTGGATGCGTTTCATATTCTGAAACCTCTCTCTCTCTCTCTCTCTCTCTCTCTCTCTCTCTCTCTCTCTCTCTCTCTCTCTCTGTGTGTGTGTGTGTGTGTGTGTGTGTGTGTGTGTGTGTGTGTGTGTGTGTGTGTGTGTGTGTGTGTGTGTGGTTTTTTTTTCCCCTGTATAATGCTTCTTGCTTCTTGTTTTGGATAATTCATGAACATCTAGCTCCTGCAGATTCAGTACCCATAAACTTGTGACATTTCAAACGTTGTGTATGATACTGTTAAAGCAGGTTTTAACATCAACAAATGATTGATAAATAGCAAAAGTATGCAAGTATTGAACATATTGCTGTGTTCCAATACCATTGAGAAACAACTTGTATAAATGTTAATCAGCAGAGGGTGTAGAACAGGTAACTGCACTAACCACATGTGATGTCATCCTCTGTCCAATAAATTAAGCTTGTCATTTCACAATATACTTGCGAAAATAACTGACCCAAAAAAAAGAAGTTCAACTAGCAAATTATCAAGGAAGACTGGAATGACTTAAGATTTTGAACTGATGCCATTAAGTGAAACACAAGATTGAATTTAGAAAATGCAGAAAGTATTTGAATGTAATTATAATAAGAAAGCTTGCAACTGCAGTGAGACCTTATTCAATAACCATACTCGTGCTTGAGAGGCAAAGGTTAAAGTGCCAGTTATGAATGCAGATATTTTTTGCATTCTTTTTGACATACTCTGCTTGACATTTGAATGCAGCATTATTTACACTCGAGTAGATGGGATTCCAGTTAACTGGTTACAACAGTCATGCCTTGGCTATGTCTAAGTCTTACCATTTTTCCATGAAGCAAATCGGTGGAAATTTTGCATTCAATTGCATAAAAGTGCACATCATTTTTATTAATTATGTAAAATATCCTTTGAGCAATTCTCTGTAAATAATGTGCACATTAAATGTGGTGCATGCTTTTAACTTTTTCAGATTAGCCAAATTGGAAGAATCCCTGAAAGATGACAGCCTTACAGAAGCTCAGAAACAGGAAAAGCGGCAACAGCATGCGCAGAAGGAGACCGAATTCTTACGATTGAAAAGATCGCGACTTGGTGTTGAAGACTTTGAACCTCTTAAAGTGATTGGTCGAGGTGCTTTTGGAGAGGTTCGACTTGTACAAAAGAAAGATACAGGACATGTGTATGCAATGAAAATACTAAGAAAGGCTGATATGTTAGAAAAGGAACAAGTAGCACATGTGCGCGCAGAGCGGGATGTGTTAGTTGAAGCAGATCATCAGTGGGTTGTGAAAATGTACTACAGCTTTCAAGATCCTATTAATCTGTACCTTATTATGGAGTTCCTTCCAGGAGGTTAGTTAAGTTACCTTACCTAAGTTCTTGTTGCTGTTGTTGTTTTTAAGTAGAAACAAAGGCAACATTGATGAGTGTTCCAGAAACAATAAATTATTTGTGCTGGCAAATATCTGTAAGCGAACTGCAGCTCCTAACTAAATTGTAATGATAATATTTACATTTTTAAAGTGTAAAAATACTATTATCATCTTCATCATTATGTGGTTATTATTATATAGGGTGAGTCAGGAGGAAAGGTACATGCTTGGAGGGGTGATAGTATTAGCGATTCTCAACAAAAACCTTCATGTGGACGTATGCCCTATTCCGAATGGTTTTCGAGATGGAACACATTAAACATCACTTCTGTACGTTTTTCTTGAATAATTTGAAAACTTCGCCCTCCAGCAAAAACGTGTCGCAGTACAAAATTAAACTATAGCAAATTTCCTACAAAAAAGGTCCTATTCAATTTTTTTCTCTACAACTAATGATTTGTGTGAAGAGAGAGCGGGAATGTCAAAAACCTTGCTCGATGTGCATGTGCTGTAGTTTACATAGTTTTTGTGGGCCAATTTGAGGTATTTCCTGACTTGATAGACCACAAGTGTCCCACATAAAAACTGTTGGTCTCAACTTGCTCTACACCGCTGTGGCACATAGTAAATAGTGACAATGTTTGATAGTACAGAAAATAAATAACAGTGAATATTAAGTGTGTTCTATCTCGGAAACCATTCGGAGTAACGCATAAGTCCATATGAAGCTTTTTATTCAGTATCACTAATACTATCACCCATCAAAGCATGTACCTTTCCTCCTGACTCACCCTGTATATAATTAGTGTAGTATTCTATAGTTTCTAGTACTGCAGTCATATTACACTCATCTAGTACTGTCAGGAGTGTATGTTACAATATTTCTGGGCTTTTATCTTTCAGTTTCCGAACAGTGTTGCTGTTGACTAGCCATTCATTACATGTGATGTTTGCCTTAAAACATGACTAATAGTGTACCACATGCTATTGTTTGTTCTTGTAAACATAAACACAGGTATCAAAAAGAAGTTTGTCTTATGATGTAACTAGCCACAAGCTACTTGAGTGTGAATAACAGCATAGGAAATAAGTGGCAGCTGTGAAAGTGGATAGACTGTCAGTATTCATTATCCATGAAATACTAGGTATACATTTAGTGTACCAATAGATCTTGAAACTGAGAATCCGAAAAGCATTGTTAGTTTGAATATTTTAATTGAAAGTTATTGTCTGTGAAAATTTCACATAATAGCATATTGTGGCTGATGAGTGTGTGCCATTAAGATGGGGTGATTAAGGTTTGAAACCTACATTTTCCATACGGTGAATATCAGTAGTTCCAGATACTTCGTCATAATAGTAACACATCACTGTGAGTGCAGAGAATCAGTTGCTACCATTTCAGATGCATCTTAAGTTGGTAATATACAATTATGAAACAGACAATACGTCTAGTGAACATGAATGTTTAGAAGTCTGTTCGGAGCAAATGGCTGCATAACATGCATGAACTGATAGGCATCTTTGCCTTTACAAAATTCTGCTTGTGTCTGTGTCTGTGTCTGTCTCTGTGTCTGTCTCTGTGTCTGTCTCTGTGTCTGTCTCTGTGTCTGTCTCTGTGTCTGTCTCTGTGTCTGTCTCTGTGTCTGTCTCTGTGTCTGTGTCTGTGTCTGTGTCTGTGTCTGTGTCTGTGTCTGTGTATGTGTGTATGGATATGTGTGTGTGTGTGTGCGCGCGCGAGTGTATACCTGTCCTTTTGTCCCCCTAAGGTAAGTATTTCTGCTCCCGGGATTGGAATGACTCCTTACCCTCTTCCTTAAAAACCACATCCTTTCGTCTTTCCCTCTCTTCCCCTCTTTCCTGACGAAGCAACCATTGGTTGCGAAAGCTAGAATTTTGTGTGTATGTATGTGTCTGTTTGTGTTTCTATCGACCTGCCAGCGCTTTCGTATGGTAAGTCACATCATCTTTGTTTTTAAATATATTTTTCCCGCGTGGAATGTTTCTCTATTATATTGATAATATAAATGTATTGACAAGTTTGTTTGTATGGCCGTCCTCTGCAGCAGACATATAAATACTTGTTTTGTAAATAAAACTGCCTTTTCCTCCTGTTAGTTACTTCATTTATCCCATACGCGTTTCGCCTTCTCCTGCTCTAAGGCATCATTAGTGGGATCTATAATGATAGTTTTGGTAGTTATAGATTATCAGACAGTTAATTTCATGAATTTTTTGTTAAAGAATCAATTATTAACGATTTGCTGATATGTGTTTCCTCACATCTGGTCTGGAGGTCGCACCACCATTTTTATCACTACCACACAATCACATATTCGTGTTCTCGCCTTCCCCACACAGTTCACCAAGTTTCTCACTCTTTTTTGTGGTGGACTATTTTTCTTTTGTCACTCGATACTACTATTTCATCGTACACTACTTTTCACAGCGTAAATATTGTGACTCCATTGTATGTTTCATCTTCTTTGGTATGTTTTCCTTAGAACAAGAGAAGGCGAAACGTGTATGGGATAAATAAAGTAACTAGCAGCAGGAAAAGGTGGTTTTATTTACAAAACAAGTGTAAATGTATAGAGTTCAGGAGGTGGGAAGGAAGTTGAATTGTGGAATCTTCATGCTTCAACAAAAGAGGCAGGCATAAATGTGAGCACACACTTTGGAGATATAGCGTTAGTCAAAATTTACGTTGATCCAGAATTAATGGTAGTATTAATTGCAGTTATTTAATGTTTGATAACATACTGGTTACTTTAAACTCTACGTGTGATTCATACTACAGATAGACACTGCTTCCAAATGGTACGTGCATTTCAGATGTATAGTGCAGAGACAAGCAAGTCCAAGTATAATCTGCATCAAGTTCATTTTAATATTGTTGATTTTCTATCTTGCCAGTAGAGAAAATTCTTTATTCCAGGGTGTGTTTCAAATCCTTCAGTTCTGCTCTAATTACTGTAGTGTGAAACAGGCACTCATATTTTAGATACTAAAAATCATAGACCAGCTTTCTTGAGAGAGATCTTTATAAAGCAAAGCCACATGGCATTGTTTGCTGGAAAATACTAAAAGTTATTTCAGTTGTTTTCTGTAATGGGCCAAGTACTGGTGATGAAAATAGATTCAATCACCAGGAATTCTGTACAATTTGTACAGAAACCAGACGGCAGTTATAAGAGTTGAGGGGCATGAAAGGGAAGCAGTGGTCGGGAAGGGAGTGAAACAGGGTTGTAGCCTATCCCTGATGTTATTCAATCTGTATATTGAGCAAGCAGTAATGGAAACAAAAGAAGAATTTGGAGTAGGAATTAAAATTCATGGAGAAGAAATAAAAACTTTGAGGTTTGCAAATGACATTGTAATTCTGTCAGAGACAGCAAAAGATCTATAAGAGCATTTGAACAAAATGAACAGTGTTTTGAACGGAGGATATAAGATGAACATCAACAAAAACAAAATGATAATAATGGAATGTAGTCAAATTAAATCAGGTGATGCTGAGGAAAATTACGGTTAGGAAATGAGACACTTAAAATAGTAAATGAGTTCTGCTATTTGGGAAGCAAAATAACTGATGATTGCCGAAGTAGAGAGGATATAAAATGTTTCTGAAGAAGAGAAATTTGTTAACATTGAATATTGATTTAAGTATCAGCAAGTCCTTTCTGTAAATATTTGTATGGAGTGTAGCCATGTACGGAAGTGAAACATGGATGATAAATAGTTTAGACAAGAAGAAAATAGAAGCTTTCAATATGTGGTGCTACAAAAGAAAGCTGAAGATCAGATGGGTAGATCATGTAACTAAGGAGGAGGTTCTGAATGGAATTGGGGAGAAGAGGAATTTGTTTGCACAATTTGCGTAGAAGAAGGGATTGGTTGGTAGGACACGTTCTGAGGTGTCAAGGGATCACCAATTTAGTATTGGAGGACAGCATGGAAGATAAAAATCGTAGAGGGAGCCCAAGAGATGAATACACTAAGCAAATTCAGAAGGATGTATGTTGCAATAGGTGCTTTGAGATGAAGCAGCTTGAACAGGATAGAGTAGCATGGAGAGTTGCATCAAACCAGTCTCTGGACGGAAGACCACAACAACAACACAAGGAATTGAACTGAATTCTTCTATTTGAGTGCCAGTACAGTAGCGTGCTTTAGTGATGTTAGCTATGGTAGGCACATACATAGTAACAGAGATTACAAAGGCTATAAGTAACAGGTTTATACGGAGTACCTTTCAGGAAGTGTGACATACGGATTTGGTTTTGTATAAATTATTAAACACTCCAAAGATCCTTTGTGTGTAATGCAAGTGATGAGTTATAAGAAAGATAATGAAATTGATGTTGTAGAAGTAATGCCAGAAGAGAATTATAAAACTGTTTGATAGATGGAAAAAAAGAAATTCATCTCGGATTGGTTTCAATAGATACACTACAAGCTGGAAGCAAGGGCGTGCTAAAGTTCCTCAGTGGGCAGTCGAGAGCTGTGTGTTGGGAGTTATCAGGAGATACAGCAGCATGAACAAACATATCGTGAAACTGACTGAGGGGGAAGGATGCAGTTATGATGGCAAGGAAGATGAAAGCGAGATAGGTGGCATATATTGCTTTCTGAATGGAAGAAAATATACAGATGGTGACCTGATGGAAGACAGTTGAATGGATATGTAGAGCTGAAGGAAGTAACTTGCCAATAGATCTTTATCCAGCAGTGAATGTAAAATAAATGGTAGTGGTGATTGACTAATTAAAGGAGTCTAACAACAAAGTCAGCCTGACACACAAAGTGGTGGGGAGGGTCACAGATAAAAATGCCACCTCTGTGTTTGGCAAAGAACTTTCTATGTTGTTCTTCTAACAAAGGAGATGTAAGGCTTTGATGTCTATTCTTTGAATATGTTTGAGTCACGCATTGCATAGCCGTGATGTGTTAATGGAGACTGTTTCTAATTATGCTGTGAATTGGAGTGCATCCAATAATCAGAGCTAACACATCAACACCCATGCACATGCGAAATTTGTTGATAATCGTGCCATTCACATGTTTGACAGCTGTATTTGTAATCATTGTTGTTGGATGTCTTGCACACTGTTCATTTGCCACATTCTCATGTCCATAATAGATCTCCTACAACCATTAGTGAACTTTTTGGTCACATATCAAATCAGGAACATACAATCAACAAGCAACACCATTTGGCCACATGCCATTCATAACGATGAGCTGCTCTGAGTTTCTCTTACAGCCATTTTCTGTAATGGATTTATTAGCCATCTTAGCGCAATCGAATACATAATGGTAGAAACTGCACAACTGATTCCTTTACATCTGCAATATGGTTGCTGGAAATAATATGACCCTGCTAGTTGAGAGGAGAAACGGAGAGAAATTGAAACTTCATGGCAGACTCAGACTTTGTGTCTTTGCCTTTCAAGGGAAACTGGTAGAACACTTGTCCTTGAAAGTCAAAAGTCCTGAGTTCAAGTCGTCCGGCACACAGTATTAATCTGCCAGGAAGTTTCATATTGGCACAAGCTCCACTGCAGAGTGAAAATTTCATTCAGAAGGGGAATTGTCTACAGAGAACATTAGAAAAAGTATCAGTTAAAATGTTATTGAGTAATTAGTCAATAAGGGTGAATGCTCTTTGAAATTGCTTGAGATTTTTTAAATAATTAATGTTGCAGGTGACATGATGACACTTCTTATGAAGAAGGACACATTATCGGAGGAATGTACCCAGTTTTATATAGCTGAAACAGCTCTGGCAATTGATTCTATACATAAACTGGGATTTATACACAGGTATTCATGTTTTACAATTTACTATAACTTAACCACTGTTTGATTTTACTGTATTCTTACCTTTATTTTAAAATTATTTATGGATTCGCCCCCTCCTTGCCCTCTTCCTTCCCCACTGTAGCCTCCATCCCCAACACTGCTACATCATCAGCACATGTAGCCTTGTGATGGGGCTGTTATGTATGTATCCGGCTGAGCGCCCTGACAACAAAGGGATCACAATTCTGATGCCTGAGCTGTTGCCTGCTCTGTTATGTCTGGGAGTGGTTGCTTGTCATTCTGGAGCATCGGAACTCAGGCCAACGGGCACCGTGCCAGAAAGTCCATGGGAAGAGCACCTGATCAGAGTGGGTGGTATCGCAGAGGATGCTTTGCATATGAAATCAATTAAGCTATTAAAAAAAAACTGGCCATTCTTTTACAGCTGTCTGTTTGATTGGTAATGGATCATTTAATGCTGCTACATATGACCCTGCAACTTTCCCTTCTCTGGCTACACCCTGGGAGGAGATCCAGGTTCACCAACTTGGAGTGAAACGCTTTCCCCTCTACCTGGTCTGCATTAGGACTGATGGGGACACGTTCACCTCCACCACCAAGCTGTTATTTTTTGTGGACAATATGGAAGTTAAGGTAGTGAAGTGAAGTCTCTCAGTAAGATGTAGTTTGGTTTACTGTTGATCAAAACTTTTTCTACCACGCAGTCTGCAGCCCTTTATGTTTGTGAACATCTTGGTGTCGATACTCCTCGCCAATTTGTCAGTGTGGTTCAGGGAGTCATTTCATCGTAGGAACCTCATCCTTCAAATTGATGAGGAATTCTGGCCCAGTCTGGAACGCCGGGGCGTTCATTTCGTTTGGCATATTCAGAAAGTACAATGGCACTGCTACCAATGCCTTTGTTCTGGTATCTTAAGGAGATTCCATTACTATGTTACCTGTGTGACATGAAGCCGTACATCCCGCCACCCTGAGCTAAGCTGTCCGCAACTCGTGGTCTAGTGGCTAGCGTTGCTGCCTCTGGATCACTGGGTCCCGGGTTCGATTCCCGGCCGGGTTGAGAATTTTCTCTGCCCGGGGACTGGGAGTTTGTGTTGTCCTCATCATTTCATCCTCATCATCATTACTCGTGACAGTGGCTAGATTGCACTGTGTAAAAATTGGACTGTGTAAAAATTAGGACTTTGTATGGGCACTGATTACCACACAGTTGAGTGCCAGACAAACCTAAGATCATCACAAACCCCTGGGCTGTTTTCAGTGCTTGCGTTTCAGGCACATGTCTTCTTGCTGTATGGCAGACCCATTGTGTGGTGAATGTGGACACTCATTTCATGCGGGAAGCCTCTGTGTTCTGCTACCCATGTGTGTTAATTGTCATGACTCCCACTTTCCACACTCCCTAGGTTGCACGGTGTATAAAAAGGAAAATAAGATAAGATTAGAAGTCCCTTGATAATTTATCCTACACTGAGGCTTGTCAGAAATTCACTGACTTTACCCTGTGTCGATGGCATGTAATTCTGTCTCTGCTATGTCCTTTCCCCCTTCAGCCTTATCAGCGCAGCTTTTAGGAGGGATGGTCTCCAATCAACCATCTCCAAGGCTTGCCAAACTGCAGTTTGGCAAGCTTTTCCTCAGCACTGCCATCTTGTCACAGTTTCCTTAATAAGACCTATGGCACAACTTGGTGCAATCACATTCTGCTTACACTTCATGAGTGGGGTCTTCAGGGCCCCCTACTGATTTTTTATTTGCCAGTTTCTGTCCCACCAGTTGTATGGAGTTAGTGATGGCACCGTTCTCAGCTGTCCGCAGACCCAGGAGAATGGCATTCCACAGGGATCCATATTAAGTGTCCTTTTTCTCATTACTAGTAGTGCACTTCTGGCCTCCAGACTATTGGTTACCCCCAGCTCTGTATGTGGATGATTCCTGCACTTATGCTAGCTTCACTCGGTGGCCTCTGTGGAATTACAGCTCCAGGGTGCCATCCAGGATGCTTCCACTTGGTTACTCTTTCAAGGTTTTCAGTTCTGCCCATTTAAGTTGGTGGTGCATTTCTCTCGCTGTGCTATGGTCCATCCTGATCTGGCGCTCTACCTCAATGCGCAGTGCCTGACCATGCTCCCCGCAGTTCCTTTTTGAGAGTCGTCACCTTGACAACAAGCTTAATGGGTTGCCCAAAATCTGCCTTCTGAAGGGTGGCTGTTTTCGTAAACTCACATTCCTTTGCTTCCTTGCCCACACCTCTTGGTATGTGGATTATTTGACCCTTCTCAGCCTTTGTCGGGCATTAGTTCTGTCTCATCTGGACCACGGTTGTCAAGTTTGTGGATCAGGTTCTCCTACAATGATGCTCCTTTAGACCCACTAGACTATCATGTTATCTGTTTAGATGCCAATATCTTTCACATTAGCCCTGTCCGTATTCTTCTGGTCGATGTTGGAATCCCTCCTCTTTCAGTTCGGCAGCCCTGCTGCTTCGTTTCCTGTGCCATCACATTTTGCGTCTTTGGGACATTGTCTGCTTTTGGGTGAGTTTACTGGTTCCCCTCGGCCTCCATCTCTGCCAGTTTCTCGGCCTTGGATTCAGATGGATCTCTTCAAGAGTCTGAAAGCGTCTAAAGCTCTAATGGTTTTTCGTTGTTTATTCTGCTCACTCTTATGAGAGTTTTAGAATGTCATTGTTTTTTACAATAATGGCTCTAAATGTGCTGATCACATGAGAGGTGCCTTCATGTCTTCTATTGGTATGGAATACCATCTATTGCCTGGCCGATGTCAGCTGTTTGCTGCAGAATTGATGGCAGTCCATTGGGCCCTCTGCTGTATTAAACGGTCCTCCCTCTCCCAAGTTTTGTTATGTAGGGACTCGCCGAGTGGACTTTGTACTGCCACTTCGTGTTTTTCCCGCCACCCCTTGGTCTCTGCCAACCATGACCTTCTCTCTTATCCCGACAATGCTGATTGTTGTGGGCCAAGTTTTGGGGTTGGCTGCACCCCCCTTTCTAATGAACTTTGTGCAGTTGAGGAGACTTGCACCACCTAGTGTTCTTCCCTCAGCCTCTCCCGGTGGGAATCTGCCATCCTCTGCTGTCTTTGTATAAGCCATACTAGGGTGACCCATGGTTTTTTACTCCAAAATGAACTACCAGTCCCTTTGAGTTTTGGGACACCCCTCATGGTGGCTTACAAAACACTTGTTCGACCTATACTTGAGTATTGCTCATCAGTGTGGGATCCGTACCAGATCGGTTTGACGGAGGAGATAGAGAAAATCCAAAGAAAAGCAGTGCGTTTCGTCACAGGGTTATTTGGTAACCGTGATAGCGTTACGGAGATGTTTAATAAACTCAAGTGGCAGACTCTGCAAGAGAGGCGCTCTGCATCGCGGTGTAGCTTGCTTGCCAGGTTTCGAGAGGGTGCGTTTCTGGATGAGGTATCGAATATATTGCTTCCCCCTACTTATACCTCCCGAGGAGATCACGAATGTAAAATTAGAGAGATTAGAGCGCGCACGGAGACTTTCAGACAGTTGTTCTTCCCGCGAACCATACGCGACTGGAACAGGAAAGGGAGGTAATGACAGTGGCACGTAAAGTGCCCTCCACCACACACCGTTGGGTGGCTTGCGGAGTATAAATGTAGATGTAGATGTAGATGGTGATCCATATTTTGTTGAACTGCCCCTACCTTATGACCTTTTGTACTAAATAAGCGCTCCCACCTTCCTCATTCTAGTTGTTTGTGGAAGACCCTTGCATTGTTACATCTGTCCTCAGTTTTCTTCGAGAAAGTATTTTGTCCTCCCAGGTTTAAGTCCTTGAATCTTCCTTTGCAACTGGTGTCCCTAGGTTAGCACTGACATTGATGTTTGCATTGGTTGTGGAGGCTTATGGCTTTGCCTTCGCACTGGCTGTGTTCTCCCTCTCTTTTTCTCTACTTTTGTCTGGTCTTTCATGCCATTTTGTTTCCCCTTTTCTTGTATCTTCTTCACTTTTTGCTATCCTCGTTCTCATGATCGTGGTATGGTGTGGTGAGCAGTGAGGGTTCTGGCAATGCTGCTGCCTCGACAGGTATAGCCTTTCTGCCCCCCCTCCCCCTCCCCCCCCCCCTGCCCCAAACATTCCCCCACCCTGTTCTTTACTCTTCCTGCTCCCAACATTCCTTTTAGTTCTTTATTGGCCAGTTTATCCGTTCTCCTTAACTGGACTACACTGTTTGCATTGTTGCTCTCTTGGTTTCTGCCGTCTCAGATCATGGGACTGATTACCTTGCTCTCTTGATCCCCCTCCCCGAATCAACCAACTAACCATATGTTACTTCAAAAGTCTACAAGCCACGCATATATGGGGACTTAATGAATTTATTCATACTTTTGTTTACAGTCTGCAGTGGGACACTGTGGAAACCTCGGAACATGGAATCTGCCTGATGCCCTTCATTTATGGTTTGCAGTAGATTGTGTGAGGAAAGGCAAGCCAAGCAGCGCTTTCTAAATCTGCCATGATTTATAGACAGAAGCACTTCTGTCTCAAGGAAATTTATTAGATTCGGACTGAGAATATCTTCGAGAATTCTGAAACAAACTGATGTTAACAATATTGGTCTGCAATTTTGTGGGTCTATTTTTTTAGTCGTCTTATGTAGAAGAGTCCTGTGAGCTTTTTCCCAGCCACTTAAGATAAGTAAGGGGCCAGTGCAGTAGTGTGTTCTGTTTAAACTCTTGTTGGGATTCCATCTGGACCTCGTGACTTCATTTGTTTCCACCTTCTTCAGTTGCTTCTCTATACCAGGGATGCCTAGTACTATGCCCTCTATGTGGGAGTCTGTAAGACTGTCAAACAGTGGTATGTTTGTGTAAGCCTCCTGCAAGATTAATTTCTTAAATGTGGAATTTAAAACTTTGGCTTTCCTTTTGCTGTTTTCTGTTGCCACACCAGACTGGACAAGTAGTTACTGTATAGAACCCTTTGACTAGCTTAGTGATCTTACATGGGACCAGAATTTTATTTGGTTCTCAACCAGAATGTTTGCTAAGGTATGACAGTGGAATTTTGTGTATTATTTGCGCATCAATCATAAAGACACACAAATTTGTACTAACTTCCCTTGTCGTCATTTACACATTCTTTTTTGAACCAAGAGTGTAACAGTTCATCCTTCCTCAGAAATTTCAAATTTTGCTATTAAACCACAACGGGTCTTTTCCATTCCTTGGCACATACTTCTCCAGGGCACAATTTACAATCTATTTAAATTTCACCCATAATACTGGATCTAAATGATGTACATTCATTTTCTAAGTGGGATGCTAACATCATCTTATTTGCTCTTTCTGGAAAAAAATACTCTCCTAGCCTTCTTGATGGCTTTATTAATGTCAGTATCCGTTGTCACTATGATGACATCATGATCACTAGTCCCTGTATCCATACGGACACCATTGATAGGGTCAGTTCAGTTTGAAGCCACGAGGTCTAAAATATTTCCACAGCATGTGGGCTGATGAAGTGGCTGCTTAAGACAGTTTTTGGGGAATATGTTCAAAAGTACTTCCAGACTGCCTGTCCATACCACCTACAATGACCCTATTGATGTCCCAGTCAACTTTTGGTAGGTTAAAGTCGCCTCTGACTTATTTTATGATCTGGGTATTTCTGTGCTATTAAGCATAGATTTTCTTTGAATGATTCTAAAACTGTCACAGCTGGTAAAAACATCCGGTAATTTTCAGCTAGACGTCTTACATGCTCCCGAATAACTTCACAGTCGGGCGCAATGTTGACCCCGATAGACAAGATGTTTTTGTTGACTGAAATAGATACTCCCTGTTCCATAGTGGCTACTGTTTTTTTGATATTTGTTCCATGCCTTGCTAAATATTTGAAAGCTTTCTTCTTTGAGTTTGTCAGATCTCGGGTCAGAGAATAACAAATGAGAACTTTCTTGGAGGGTAGTAAGTTCAGGAACTTTGTTACAAATACTTCGATGATTTACTGTTAAAATTCTGACAGTTTACTTTGTATCCAGTCTGATTACTCTCTCTGTGTACTCACTGCCAGGCATTAATCAGAGGACCTTATGCGACTGGCGAGGCTAAAAAATTCTTCCCCCTTGTGTACTCCCTAGTACTGTGATACCCAAGTAGCTACTTGATTTGTGAAGTGAACCTCTGACGTTTAAAGAGAAGTCCTAAATCACTGCACCGCATTATACAAGCCCAGAAATCTGCTACCAAGACCATTACAGAATTAACAGAGCCTGTGGTTAAGATCCCCCATTCACTCCAAACCAAAGGACCTTGATTAATTTGGGGAATGATGATGCAAGTTGTGAACTCTGCTTGCACACTGTGCCGCAGCTGCATGAGGCAAGTAGTCTTTACTTCTGCCAGACACTTCTTTGAACTGAGGATGGCCTTAGAATCCAAGAGAGAGACATCATTGGTGATGGTGTGAGCCGCAACTTGCAAATGACTGCACCATGCCCATCCCATAGCCATAGGCTAGGTTCCTCCACATTTTGGATGAGTCCCCTGGCAGACCTACTGAGTTCACATTGGATTTCTTTGCAGCCCTGAACGCTATTTCACTAAAGGGCTCCATAAGTCACCTAACATTGGAGCTACTGATAAATAGCAGAAACCCCCCTCCCATAATATGTGACCTCTGCTGACCTTCCTACTTCATCCATGAGTAGACTCATTTATCAGATGAAGGCAACAAAGTTTTTGTTACGTGTGTAATTTATATTGTCTGCTTATGCTTACATGCATTGTATTTCATTGTCTGAATGAAGCGAAATATTCATGTTAACCTGAAATTATTATTTCATTTATTTCTTCCTACAGGGACATAAAACCTGACAATCTCCTGCTGGATGCTCGTGGGCATATAAAGCTCTCTGACTTTGGCCTGTGTACTGGACTCAAAAAATCTCATCGAACTGAGTTCTACAGGGACTTGAGTCAGGCAAAACCTTCTGATTTCAGTAAGTGAATAAAACAAAGCTTCATGGAGATTGTCTTTAACTGTCACCTAAAGGCTAATTTTGGAATCTTAAGTTGGTATACATTGCTGAGAAAACAGTTTTGCTTGTTACTGAAGGAAAGACATTATCTGGTTCAAAGTAAGAAAATCCAAAGTGATGCACCTTTGGCTGTAGATAGATTCACTTTCACGACAACTGGCTATTTTAAGTACATAAGGAGTCTTTTTTAGTAACAGGAATAGAAGGAATGTAGAAATAGCTGTCTGCCCAACAGCAACAAGCAAAACACTTCCTACTTTTCTGAACACCTTAAGGAAAGGATGACTTAGTACTAACTTCAAAATTTGCTTGTATCAATTGACTAGTCCACCAGTAACATTACACAAATGTGAAGCATTAACATTCAGAAACAAAGCTGAAGAAACACTGTTAATACTTGAGAGAAAATACCAAGGGAAATTTTTCAAACTGTGTACAATAAAAATAATTCAGAATGCATGATAAAAAAATTATGAAAGCTATATCAAGTGCTAAAGAAGAGAGGGTTGAGCTGGGCTGGTCGTACAGGGTGATTCAGCTGCCCCTACCCGTGGGTTTTATGCAACTCACATCGCCTTCAAATACCTTGTGCAAGATTTTCATATTCTCTTGCTCGCTATGAGCAAACCATTAGTCCTACAAGAAAAAAATTGACAGTCCCGTTTTGTAGGAAATTTAATGTAGTGAAATTTTGTACGGGGATATATTTTTGCTAGAGACAATTGCTTTCAAATTCTTCTACAGAAACACACAAAAGTGCCCTTCAGTCACGTTTTTCTTGAATAACTCAAAAACCATGGCCTCCACTGAAAGCACATCCCACTACAAAATTTAACTACATTAAATGTCCTACAAAAAGGTCATGTTCATTTTTTTTTGTGAGACTAACAGCACCGATGTAGGAAGCAAGAGAATGTGAAAATCATGCACAGGGTATTTGAAAGCATTGCATGTTGCATAAAACCCATAGGTAGGGACAGCCAAACCATCCTGTATCATTCAGTCAGTAGCAAAGTAACCACCATCCAACCATGATCCTCTCTCTCTCTCTCCCTCCCAATTAGCAACCTCGTGGTCACCTTCCTAGAATTCCTTACTTCCAACTTGGCCTCACCATCCTTCCCCAGGTCCCTTCCTAAGAATACCAACCTTTAGCAGAAAAAAGGATAGCTGTACAGAGCATCAGACAAAAGCTTAACGCACTCTGAAAAACAGAACAATCTACATTGTTCATCTGTTGTTTTTGTAGTTTAGATAGAGGTTTTAATGAAACACAGTTAATACTAAGTTATATGGCAACTCTAAATAAATAAATAAATAAATAAATAAATAAATAAATAAATAAATAAATAAATAAATTCATTTATTGCCATAAGTATAACTTAGTTTTGTACAATATAATTTGTCAGAAAATTTGTAGCTTTAAACTGAGA